>NC_083223.1:77533910-77849743 GCF_032191835.1 Heteronotia binoei
TGCAAGACTCAGGCATTGACCCCTCTGATCTGCACAGTCAAGGATGCTCACCCTCGTCGTGGGGCCAGGCATCAACTTCCCAGGTCCTGGCAGTTGAGGGTGCTTGACATCATCCCATGGCTATCTGAATGAGACTCACGGATAGAAGTGGCAAGAAGAAGAAGCTGCGCTTCTGTGTGAAATGTAAAAAAAATACTTCTTAAAGATATCTACATGCACACAAAACTAGAAACAGAAAAAAATATTTTACACGTAAACCATACCTCACAAAATAGGTATACACTTCATGTATGACAGAACATTATATATGAAGGGGAGAGAGACATAAAATTAGCACAATCTCCTCTTCCTCCTCCTCTTCTTAAAAGTGCAGTCCATCACATTCTGCATTCTACAGAGATGAATTCCCTTGAAATAAATGGTTCAGAGGACAGACTACATCTTTGCTAAACTCACTCCTCTTCCCAGGGCTTTTTCTGAGCAGGAACGCAAAGGGACACAGTTCCGGCTGGCTTGGCATCAGGCATATGGCCTAATATGTAAATGAGTTCCTGCTGGGCTTTTTCTACAAAAAAAGCCTTTACAGACATTTCCTCCCTGATTTCGCCTGACCTTTTGCCTCTATTGTAAATAAAATATTTTGTTATTTTTGAATTTCAAAACACGTTGAATGCCATTTAAGTGGTGTTGGGCTGAGCCAACAGCCAAAAATCATACTTTGACAGGGTTGGTCAGTTCTTCAGCAAAGAAGAAAACACATTCTCAGATACAAAAGAGAAATAAAAACAGAGGGGAAACCATGCCTCTGAGGGAGGAAAGAGGATGGGGTATCATAGTAGTAGTTCCAGAAAAACTGGCCCACCTGAAAGCTGGCAACCTTAATGAGCATCAGTTGAAGAAAAATAGGTGTGTGTGTGTATGTGTGAGAGAGAACAAGACAGAGAGAGAAAGAAATCAGCTAGTTTATACCAATGAAATAGATAAGAGAATCCTGGAGGAGAAGATGGGTGGCAGAATTTCCAAATCATTTCCTCCTCTCCCCTGATTCCTCATGAGCTTTGTATTTTACTTCTAGCAACACTTTAAAAAAAGGATTACAGCAGCAGATTCCAGATGTCAGAAGCTATTGTAATTTCAAGCCTAATGTAATTCTAGTGTGCTTCAGAAGTTTCTCCATTTCCATTTCCTTGGTAGTTACCTTTTGTTCCCACACAACTAAAAAAAAACTCTTTCATAGAGAAATCTATGTCAAAGTTATCACAGGCCTAGGCATAGTTCCAGTGTTTTTACACCTTTCTACCCTGTCCTTTGTACAATACCTCAGTATTTTTTTGTGATCTATATGGTGAGGTCAACTTGAGTAGTAAACTGTTCATTGGCTGTTTCAGAATGCCACAAAATTACCAACAAAGATTGTATGTTAACATGCCACTTGGAGATGTGATGTGATGAGATGAAATAACCTCACAATCCATTTATTATGTGAGTCCGCCCTGTCAAATGTTAACTAAAAAGGATCATGCAACTCTGACTTCAATTTACCTAAGTTTGGTCAATTATCAGACCAATTTATTCATCCTCTCCTCACTAGGCTTCCCAACCCCCCCGCTCTGGCGGGAGTCCCCTGGGTTTGCAGCCTCATCTCCCGGTCTTCAAGAAGTGGGAAGCGGGGTGGGGGGTGGAGGGGGGGGAGAACATACCTGTAGGCTTCATTATAGAGCTCCTGAGCCGTTTGTAAAATGTCTGCCCCTTTAAGGCTGGGCAGCGAGCAGGAAGGGCTTGGGAGAACAGCCCCGCCCTTTCTTTTGCTTTCGCTTTCACAAGAGTTCTCCGGAAGAAGATCTGGTAAGTGTGTGTGTGTGTGTGAGGGAAGGGGCAGGGGCAGGGGATTCCCTGGTTTGGAGGCCCTCCCCCCTTTTAGAAAGCGTGGGGTGGGGGAGGGAAATGTCTACTGGGCATTCTATTATTCCCTTTGGAGAACGATTCCCATAGGGAATAATAGGGAATTCATCCGTTGGTATTGGGGGCTCTGGGGGGGCTATTTTTTGAGGTAGAGGCACCAAATTTTTAGTATAACATCTAGTGCCTCTCCCCAAAATACCCCCCAAGTTTCAAAACGATTGGACCAGAGGGTCCAATTCTATGAGCCCCAAAAGATGGTGCCCCTATACTTCATTATTTCCTATGGAAGAAAGGAATTTTAAAAGGTGTGCTGTCCCTTTAAATGTGATGGCCAGAACTCCCTTGGAGTTCAATTATGCTTGTCACATCCTTGTTCTTGGCTCCACCCCCAATGTCTCCTGGCTCCACCCCCAAAGTCTCCTGGCTCCGCCCCCAAAGTCCCCAGATTTTTCTTTAATTGGACTTGGCAACCCTACTCCTCACCCTCATGGGAATCCATGGGCTATTTCACAGATGTGACTCTAAAAGTACAATTTATGTTTGTTTACTCTGAAGTTAGTCCCATTTTAATCAATGGGCTTACTTCCACACACAAAAAAGTGTTAGGATCTCAGCCCAAGTCTGCAGTGCTTACCTGAGAGTAAACGCCATTGAACAGAGTGAAGATTTTGTTTGTGTAGATATTCTGCTGCCCTGTTCTGGATGGCTCAGACTAGCCCAATCTTGTCAGATGTCAGAAACTAAGCAGGGTTGGGCCTGGTCAGTATTTGGATGGGAGACCACTAAGGGATAACAGGGCCACTACTCAGAGGCAGGCAATGACAAACTACTGCAGAACACTTCTTGCCTTGAAATTCCCATAAGTATGTTTTTATTTTTAAATAAGGGGGATATGAAAAGAAAAAAGGGCAGCGAAGTATGAATTTTGAGTAATTATTTAATGAGTGCTTATGTTCAATTCAATCTAGTTATAGTTTTTGTCTTCCTTGCTGTAGCATAAGAAACTATTTTATTCGCAACACTGGCAGCTAAATTGATACCTCTGCTTATATGAGATCTTTCTCCCCACCAATAGCCTCTCCGTACCAAAACTGCCACCAAGAATGTGTTTGGAGTTTCCACTGCCCCCTGTCTGCTGAAAGTATGAGTTAACGGCTGAATGTACTTGGCATATTGGTAAGAACTCAGTTTAAATTTAAGAACGGTGTCTTCCAGTGACCTCATGTAGTTATTGAAGAGCATGGTGTAGTATTTCCACCTTACTGGAATAATGAGTAAATCTTGGTGACTAGACCTGTGAATGGGCAAGACAGATCCTTTAACAAATCTAAAAAATACCTAGGTTTGGAGAAAAATCTGAAATAAAAGCACATTTTGATTTACTTATTAGTATTTCTATCCTGACCATCCCAACAGGGCAGGCTCATTTGAGGTGTTAAAAAAAACCCCACATGATAAAAGGAGCATCCGTAGCTTTAAGAAAGATTCCCTCTGACTGTTGCAAGACAACCACAATAGGCTGTGTTTTTGTCAGTAGAAGGAATGGGAAGAGGAGGTGCATGGCTCTTTCCAAGTATATTTTGGCCTTAGAGGGAGAAGTCATTGGGGCCAGGCCCTGCAGCAACCACTGGGTGCCTTGTTACCACCTGACTTGCATGACTTACCTAGGCCTGGCTGCTTGCCACCGTTCAACTGCAGCCTGCACTACACTAGTGTTCCAAAGTTCATACTAGACCTTTGACTTTCCATTCTGCTGTGAGAACTCATTGGGTGACCTTCAGCCAGTTATACATTCTCAGCCTAACATACATCTGAGGTAGGGAGGATGGCCCTTAGGAGTTCTGGGTTGCCTCCCACCAGACTGAAGGCCTCCCCCACCTGGACTGCCCCAGATCTGTGTCACCTCTGTACAAGTGACAATGCCCAGCTCAACAAAGTGAAGCAGGTGGTGGCACCCAGCTTGGCACCCCTAGGGTGAGATGGGGAGGTACTGCCCAGGATGGGATGGGGGACATGGTACCCAGCCTGCCAAGATGAGACAGAGGAGGTGGTGCCTGGCCTGCCCACAGAGAGTTGAGGGGAGAGGTAGTGGCTGGCCTGCCCAAGGTGAGTCAAGAGGATAGGTGGTGCCCAGCCTTCAAAGAAGAATCTGGGAGGTCGAGGTTCATAACATGATTCTGTCATGGAAGCTCACTAGGTGATTTTAGGCAGTCACACACTTTCATCCTAACCTACCTTGCAGGACTGTTGTGAGTATAAAAAGAGAGGAGAATAATATAAGCTGATTTGGTCCCCATTGTGGAGAAAAGTGGAGCATTAAACAAATAAATGAATAACAAATATAGCTGAAGATGTGAGGCAGGTAGATTCCTGAATGGATGAGAAAGAGAGAATGAGGCAGGAAAAGGGTAAGGGAATTGCTAGAAAGAATGATCCATGACTTGGATAGGCCAGGTCAGTTTTACCTCATCAGATCTTGAAGCTAAGCAGTGCTGGCCCTGATCAGTATTTGGATGGGAGACCACCAAGGAATACCTGGGTTGCTACACAGAGGCAGGCAATTGCAAACCACCCCTGAATGTCTCTTGCCTTGAAAACCTACAGAGTTGCCATAAGTACACATGCACACACACACACACACAGAGGAGGATGGAAAGGGTAAATAATGTAGCAAGGGGGATACAAGGGAAAGTGATGTGTGCCCCTCCTACAAATCCATGAGCGTTTTCTACCATGCAAGTGGACATGGCTCAGCAGCTGCCACCACATATCTGGACCATAGTTTTCCTAGACAGAGGCTGTTGGAGAGGAAGACAGAGGGGCAAATAAAAGTAGGTTGGCTGTTCAGTGGGAAGGAGAGAAGGAACAGGAAAAGGGGAGAGACGAGGGACTTTTAGAGAAGTGAAAAGAGGAAATAGTGAGGGAGGGGAAATGAGATGCAACTTCACAAGTCCTTGTGGGTTCCCACTTGTAAACTATAACTGCCACAAGGCACCATGAGAACATGTAAGCACAAATTCCTTATTAAACAATTAGCAGTGGGAGTGGAGAAGGTCAATGTGATTAATAAATTTTAGACATGCGCATGTACCTATGATAGACAGGTTGGTAATATTTGGACCAACATGAAAAGCCCACCAAAACTTCAGCTCCAGTGATTATGACATGCAAGCAGGATGAGAGTATGTAAACCCAGTTTTCCTATAGAAAAATCTGCAGCTCCTAGAACTGCTTCTGCAAAGACACCATTTTCAAAAGCCAGTGTGTTGTAATGGTTAAGAATACTTGGGTTTATATCTGGAATACCTGAGTTTGAATCCCACTCATATAATGGAAGCTCGCTGGGTGACCTTGGGCCGGTCATACTCTCTCAGCCTCACTTGCCTCACAGGATTGTTATGAGAATAAAAAAGGAGAAGAGAACATTTGGAAAGAAAGGTGAATTAAATTAATAGGTGAATTAATTTAATTAATTAATTAATTAATTAAATTACTTAAATTAAGAAAGGTGAATTAAATTAATATAGGTGAAAGGTGAATTAAATTAATATATAAAATACAATTGTGTTGTCAGCTTTTGAATGCATGAAAGCAACTGTAGCTGTGCCAGAGGAAGGGCGGGGGGGAAGCCTTACTATTTTGATTTCTTAGGAAATGACACTATAGATTTTTATGAACATACTTTGCTTAAATTCTTGAATAGGAACTGCTGAAGTAGAAGTTCAAACTCTGTTGTCTGCTTTGGCAGAACTTCCTCTAAATCTAATCAAGTATTTAGTTACTTGGTGATGAATAAGTACACTAACCATATTCTTAGAAACACTCCCTTATGCACAAATTAAGCTCCATCAACATTCGATGTCATTTAAATAAACAGAATGACATTAAAATTGTTTTATCAAAAGCATCAAGTCAGTATGCTAAAGACACTGGGCACATCCCAAACAGGGATATTTATTTATTTTAAAATATTTATTAGGTGCTTTTCTTTTTTACATTTTTTTTAACTTTTCATTAACAATATAAACAGAAAAAAAATCTGCAACCATCACAAATATCACAAATATCCATCACAACCATCACAAATATCCAGTTCTGTCCCTTCCCTCATGCCACCCCATTGCCTGCTCACATTACTGTCAAAATATTTTAATAACATCACCATAAAAAATCAGGCCTCAGATTCAGCAGGAGCTCACAGGAGTGCAGCTCCTGAACCTTTCTGATGGTTCCCCCTCTTCCTCCCCACCTATCTTGTCCATTGAATAGTAGGTGCAGCTGCATAACAATCCCTAGATTAGGAGAGCAGGCAGCCAGCCAGCCACCAGGGGCTTTGCCACACCCCCAGCAGCCCTCATTAACCCCTGGAGAAGCCCATGCCACTCTTTCCCCATTTCTTATGTGATTTTGTGCAGCGGGTGGCTTGCTGGCCTTTTAACTGTGTGTGGGGGGGTGGTCCAGGAGAACCCCAGGTGAGCAAGACCTGCTGGCTGGATTTCTAGCCAGCCCAAGCAGGCCTCGATTGCCCGGATTGCTTTTGGCTGGGGTTGTGGTGGTGGCATATTCTAATGAGTTATGCTAACAAGCTCTGCCACCTATTTTTTTTACAAAACGATCCCTGATAAAAATATTGTTTTACATTTGTTCAGATTCCCCCAATTTAGAGGTTTTTCTTCCAAAAATGTGATAAGACATTAATGTTCCAAAAATGTGTTCTCTTTTTGTCTCCCTTGTTGAGTTTTGACTTCTTATGACAATTTATTGATAATTCTGAATCTATTGCTGTGTAATGACAAGACAAGCAACCACTAATAACTTCTGAATTATCTTTTTGTAAGAGTATATCACATGTCCTTATTTATATATCCTAATATATACAAACTTTTTAGAAAAAGTAATACAACCACTACAAGACACTCACTGTTGTACTAAAACATGCTGAAGATTAAAAAGCACTAGTCTATGAAATCTCTATAGGACAAGATAATTGCTGCTGCTAAAGGGAAGTCTGATGTGTCTTTTTGGCATTTAATGGCTTTTAATGGCTTCAATATTAAAACTAAGAAGCACAACTGAGACCTATATACCATCAATAACTTAGGACCAATACTCCCTCTAAGCTGTGGAGTTTTAAGAGCAAAAATTCTACTTTGTGAGCTACTGGCAATAAAGTTGTGAGCTACCTCCATAAATTAGTTTGTTCTTGGGGCCATTCTTCCTGAGCTAAGGATTTGGCCCCAGGCTTCTTCCAGCAATTTACAGAATTGCTGACCTGCATACCAGAATATGCAAGCAAAGCATTCAATCTGTGTACCAAGCCCCAACAAGGTGAAGAAATCAAATTTTACTGTCATAAATATTACACAGTAAAGTGGTGCAATACTGAAAGATGCTGTTGGAACTTCTACATCAACATCTAAGAGCCCTCTTAGAGTCTTGGCCTGTCAACTTTGGTCCATTCTTCATACACAGCTTACTTCTGATTTTCACTGAAGGTAAGCCAGTTGGGGTTTACTTTGAATGCTGTGCCTGCAGTCTACATCTTTCTCTCTCTCTCCCTTTGATTTCTATTGAGAATTGTAGTGTATATATTCTACATACCAATTAGAAAACCTGGGTAATGTTGAGATTGGTTTCTCCTGATTTGTTAGTTTCACACTGGGTGTGCCTTTTGAAATAGGAGATTCTTCCAGCTGAATTTACTGTGGGATCGCCATTACTGCCCCCCCCCCCTTATCAGTAGTCAAGGAGTTTGCTGGAGAAAAAGCACACTGGCAGACACTGCTTTAAGAATTTAGTGAGAGAGGGGGGAGGGGGAGACAACAGTGCTTGGGAGCCTGAGTTCCCCTCATTGTTATTTAGAAATGAGATGATAAAAGGGGAAGAGGCTGCTGCTGCCACAAAGTAGGTTCCATAGCATTATTCTCACATTTGAAAAGTTTGTGGTCAGAGTCGATTTAAGCTTTTTTTTTCCAAATGCAAAATTGTCCCAAAGAAGAATCAAGCTTGCATGGAATAGCTCAGCATCTTAACCAACCAAGTGAACATGATGTTCTTGCAAATGAGTCAGACAAAGGCAATTACTTTCCTAATCTCCGGTTTCCAGGGCTCTTTTTGTTGCAGGAGCTCCTTTGCATATTAGGCCACACCGCCTTGATGTAGCCAATCCTCCAAGTCCTTACAGGGCTCTTCTTACAGGTGTGGCCTAATATGCAAAGGAGCTCCTGCTACAAAAAGAGTCCTGCCTGTTTTTTTAAAAAACATGCCTAGTGTGAAACTGACCAATAAGAACAGACCAATTAGTCTGCCAGGGAAGGGGAGGGGGAAAATCGAGGAAATGTTTCTACTTTTAAAGGCTTGGAAGTGAATTAAGAGGAAGAGGGGAAAATACTGCTATGAAAAACCACTCTTGGAAACTACAGAGATACAGTGGAGTGACGGAGGAATGCTGGGAAAAGGATGTGGAAGGAATTTCACATGTGTATGATTTCACATGTGTATGTGGGTGATTTTAAAGGTCTACTGGGAGCAGCTGCAGTTTCTGCATGAAGAGAGGGAGAGGTGACGGGGTGGCGGGGGGTGGCAGCAAAGTACCACCAGTTCAATTTGCATTTGATTATCCCAGATGGTGTGGCCCAATATGCTAATGAGTGTGTGACATAATATGCTAATATTAGAGGATGTGGTCAAATATGCTAATGAGTTCCTGCTTAGCTTTTTCTACCCCAAAAGCCCTGGACCTAGATATTTGCCTAGAGCAGTGAGCTGTGTGTGTGTGTGTGTGTGCCAAATTAGGCTTTCCCCACATGTGTTCAAATAGAAAAACCATTGTTTGCATTAATTTTGCTGGCCTCGGTGAAGCACCTTTTAAAAAGTTGATAATTTTGTATTTATTTATATTTATTTATTTTATTTGATTTATATCCCGCCCTCACCACCGGAGCAGGCTCAGGGCAGCTCACAACATAAAAACCCACAATAGTAAAATATACCAACTATAAAATAATACATTCAATAAAATTATACATTCAGAATTAAAATCAGCATTACATGTTTTTTGGTGCTAATATCTAAGTGTTATTCCATTTTCCAGTGTGACGGCATTCCATCTGCACTGTAGGCACCACATTAGTTAAAGGCCAGCTTGAAGAGGATGGTATTGCAGGCCCTGCGGAATTGGCCAAGATCCTGCAAGGTCCGTAGCTGGTTTCACCAGTGGGGGGCGGCGATCAAAAAGGTCCTTTTCCTGGTGACTTTCAGTTTGGCCTCTTTCGGCCTGGGGATTACCAGTAAGTTTTGAGAGCCAGATCGAAGTACCCTCTGGGGAATATATGGGGAGAGATGGTCCCTAAGGTTGACAGGTTCTCGACCATATAGGGCTTTATAGGTAATAACCAGCACCTTGTAACGAATCCGGTACACTATTGGCAGCCAGCGCAGTTCCCGCAGCCCCAGCTGTATGTGCTCCCACTTAGGGAGCCCCAATAACAGCCTGCCTGCCGTGTTCTGCACTAGCTGTAGTTTCTGGGTTTGGCACAGGGGCAGCCCCATGTAGAGGACATTACAGTAGTCCAGCCTTGAGGTGACTGTTGCATGGATCACTGTTGCCAGGTTGTCGCGATCCAGGAAGGAAACCAACTGCCTCACCCACCTAAGATGAAAGAAAGTGGATTTAGCAGTGACTGCTATCTGGGCCTCTATTGTCAAGGCAGGCTCCAGTAGTACCCCCAAGCTCTTAACCTTGTGTGCCACTTTCAGTGGCTCACTGTCAACCGCTAGTAGTGGAATTTCCCTTCCCGGACCACCCCAACTCAGGCAAAGGACCTCTGTCTTTGCTGGATTCAAGTTCAACCTACTCAATCTGAGCCACCACGCCACAGCCTGCAGTGCCAGATCTAGATTTTCTGGGACACAGTCAGGCCAGCCATCCATCAGTAGATAGAGCTGGGTGTCATCGGCATATTGGTGACAGCCCAACCCATACCTCCGAGCAATCTGGGCAAGGGGGCGCATGTAGATGTTGAACAACATTGAGGAGAGAACCGCCCCCTGTGACACCCTGCAATTAAGTGGGTGGCTCTGGAACAGTCTTGCCCAATCGCCACCCTTTGTCCCTGACCATCAAGGAAAGAGGCAAGCCATTTCAAGGCCAACCCCTGAATCCCCATGTTGGCGAGGTGGCAGGTCAGTAACCAATGGTTGACTGTATCGAACGCAGACAATAGGTCTAACAGCATCAGCACTGCTGAGCCGCCTCAATCCAGATGCTGCTGGAGGTCATCCACCAGGGCAACCAGCACTGTCTCCGTCCCATAACCTGGGCAGAAGCCGGATTGGTGGGTGTCTAAGATGGAAGAGTCATCAAAAAAACTCTGTAACTGTAACGTGACTGCCCTCTCAATAATTTTACCCCAAAAGGGTAAATTCGAGACCGACCTCTTTAAGAGGCATTGGAAAAAGCCCCTCCGAGAGGGATTCATTTACGATATCCCGTACAGGACATCTAAGCTTTAATTAGCCAGGAAGGGCAAGGGTCCAGATCACAAGTTGTTGGGCGTACAGTGGAGAGGATTTTGTCGACTTCCTCCAGACTGAGCATGTCGAAGCAATCCAGAGCTGGTCCAGAAGACAGGCATGGGCCTCGAGTTCACATACTGTTTCCAATGTGGCAGGGAGGTCACGGTGGAGAGACAAGATTTTATCTGCAAAAAATTCCACGAAAGCCTCATAGCCTATCTTCAATTCACTAGCGTTTGGCCTGCCTTGCAGTAGTGTTGTAAGAGACCGAATTGTCCTAAACAATTGTGCCGGGCGCGAATTTGCAGATGCAATCTTGGCCGCAAAGTAAGTTTTCTTTGTGGCTTTGACTGCCATCTCATAGGATCTCATAAACTCTCTATAAGATGTTCTAGTCTCTTCATCTTGAGTACGCCGCCATTGCCTCTCTAGTCATCTGAACCCTCATTTCAGCTGCTGTAATTCTGGGGTGTAACACTGTGCCAGCTTAACATGAGGGCCATCCCCCCACTGGGCCATCCCCCCACTGGTCTCCGCAGCAGCCTCAGACCAATATATATATATTATTTATTTGATTTATTTATTTCATTCGATTTATATTCCACCCTACCCCACCGAAGTGGGCTCAGGGTGGCTGATATATATAGGATGCTCTGCTTACAATCCTGTATTATTCTAGTTTCTAATTTCTTCTCTCCCTTCCTTTGCTAGATAAAAACACCTACCCCAATTAGCTTACCATCTCTGCCAGTTAACTTCTCCTAAATAATTAATTCTGAAACCCCTCTTAACTTCAACCCAATTAATTAGCTAAAAATAAATCAATTTATCCCTGATGGCCAATTAAATTCTAAGCCCCAACCATCCACTAATTTATAATCTCCCTAACTCAATTAGTCAATTATTCAATCAAATTTCTCAGTAGCTAATTATTCAGATAACCAAATTCCAACCCAGTTTAATTCCTCTCCCCAATTAATCAACCACTAATACAATAGGTTCAATTAATTTAGCAGCTAATAATCACAAAAACATAAATTGAAATCCCATAGCTAGCAGTGGAAGACAAGTTGAATTAGGTGAGTAATCACTAAAGTGCAGATTGTAGTAAATGCTGAGATGAAAGTGCTGAGAATTAAAGTGCTAAAATGGTAAAACAGAGATGCTTAAAGTGCGGTCTATGTGCAGGAACCTCTTCTATCCTATAAGCCTCCACTAATCAGCAGGCACAGAGGGGGTTAGAGACCCTCCCTGTGTCTCCTGGCTTTCAAAAATTCTTCAAGAAGAGGACTGAATACAACAGTACCAAGCTGAGCACAATCCAAGCAGCTGTTTTGTTGGAAATCGTGGCTGAGTAGCAGTGTTAGTATTGTTAGCAGCAGCTAGAGGGGTAGTCCAGAGGTTGCCAGATATAGTTTTTGTGGCTGAACAGTCGTCCAGGGAACAGTCATCCATGGTAGTCCGGGAAATCACTAGTTGAAGATCGCGGCAATCCCGACCACCACTAAGCTTGAATTTGTGACTAAGCAGGCAGCAGCAGTAGGTTGAATGACCAGCTGATACTGCCGCTAAGATGGTGCTTGTGGCTAAGTAGTGCCGGACCAAGGTGTAGGCCAAACTGCCACTATGTAGAACTCACAGCAGGGTTTGCGTCTGGGAGGGTCGGCAAGTTCTTGTCAGAGCGAGGGTTGGCTGGGAGGGTCAGCAAGTTTTCCTCGTCGGAACGAGTTTCCCACCATAACAGCAGTTGCTGCCAACTCCATTCCTCGTCTGAGACTTGGGTTGCTCTGCTTTTCCCTGGGCCCGTTCATCCTTCTCAGCACAGCTTAACCCAGACCGATGTTGCCGCTGCTCCTTCACTGCAGCCTGGATAGCCACACCTGTCCTCCGCAGCACCTCTAGGCCAGCTTGGCAGAGGCCATAGCATCTTCCTATGTAAGTTTTATGGGGGATAGAGGTCCACAAAATGTGTAGGTTTCCTCCTTGCAGTCGACCGCAGCAGCACATTATCAAATCCACCATTCAGTTCTAGGAAATACAGGAAGAGGCGAGTGGTAGAAATTTTCCTGCAGGAGCCCTAGCACTGGAGCTCCGTGCATGTCGCCATCTTGCATGCTCATCTGTATGGTCCGCGAATGATGTTATAAATATCCAAATGGCCCTTGGCAGAAAAAAAAGTTCCCCACCCCTGACTTAGGAAAAGGACAATCTTTCTCCACAGTGTGGATGAAAGCAGGATGAAAGCAATCTCAGCAGGGTATAATGACACATAGTCCACCATTTTCTGCGGGGGGAACTCATCTCTGCCATCTGAGTGATTTCCAGCCCTCACCGGGAGATTGGCAACAATGGTTCCCAGGAGAAAATGGCTGGTTGGAGGGTGAACTCTATGGCATTGTACCTCCTCAAATCCCACCCTCTCCAGGCTCCACCTCTCAAATCGCCAGGAATTTCCCAACCTGGCGTTAGCAACCCAGTCTCTTTCCCATCAGCCTACCTTTATCTGCCCCTCTGACTTCAGCTTTCCATCTCCTCCCCTCTCCCTGCAGTATTTACCTAGGAAAAGTACAGTCTTTCTCTACAGTAAGGACCAAAGCAGCTTACAATATTCTCCTCTCCCCCTTTTGATCTGCACAACAACCTGTGAGGTAGGTTAGGCTGAAAGTCTGTGACTGATCCAAAATCACCCAGTCAGCTTCCACAGCAAGAACCTGGGGTTGGCAGACACTGCTCTGAAGCGCTAACTGGTATGTCACGCTGGCTGTCATAGGGGGACTGCTGCTGAACAGGAGCAAGCAGCTAGGCCTAGTTAAGTCATGCCAGTCAGGTGGCATCATGTTACCTTGAGGGTGCTGCCAGGCCTAGGACAGGCAACATCCAGGTGGAGCCTGAAGATCTCCTGGTATCACAACTGAACTCCAGACTAATATATCTCCCCCTTGAGATATAACTGCTTTGGAGGGTGGACTCTATGGCATTATATTCAGCTGAGGCCTGTCCCCTCCCCAAACTCTGGCTTCTGTAGACTCTTCCACAAAATCTCCAGGAATTGCTGAACCTGGAGTTGACAACCTTAGTCAAGGCTGGCCCAATGAATTCTCCCTCATAGGCCTGGAAAGGGCCTCCCCTCAACTTTTACTGACAGAACTAAGCTTGGAATGCTATGGTTGCCTAGCAACAGCAACTGAGGGGAAATGGAGGACCCAGAGGGACAGGCCAATAGGAAGCAAAGTCAGCTTCCCCAGTGGCCCAATCCTTGTCTGTCCAGGGACTGGAGGGATTGAATGACACGTGGATCAGCCAAAGGGAGGGTAGGTGAATTGTCACCAATATAGCTTGACTTTTATATCTATATAGGATACCCCACTTTCCTTCCCAATGGGGACCCAAAACAGCTCCATTTTATTCCTGCAACAACTCAACGGTTGCTGAAAGAGAGAGTAACTGGCCCAAGGTCTCCTAGCGAGCTTCTGTGGCAGAGTATGGATTCATATCCAGATCTCCCAGATCTTACTCAAGTCAAGACACCACTGGGACTCTGGATGAGAAATCACAGGGATGAGGGAAATCAGGCCATGGAGCCTTGGTGTCTTTGGAAGCTTGCAGAGGACTGGCTTGGAGGATTTCCTCACAAGAAAATTAGAACAGTGCAATCCAAAACAGTTATAGCTTTCTAAGCCTATTGATTTCAATGAATTTAACAGGGTGTAACTCTGCTTCTGAAGGCATTGTAAATCCAATTTGTCTAGGTGACTTGATTTATCTGCCATATAAATGCAGGTGATAGGGACTCCGCTGCACAAGCAAATTAATAGCAGATCTCTGGGTTCTGATCTCTGCTGTCAGGACTAAGCTTTTTACTCCCCCTTGCTTTTGCGTTTTTTGTTCTGTTGCCACCACCACAAGATACACCTGTCTGACTACACTCTTGATTAAATATTAACTTCTACATTCTGTCATGTTATTTGCATCTCTTATCAGGTGTTCCCTAGCAGATCCTTTTAATTGCTCAAGTTTTGTAGGAAACCCATTTTTCAGTGTTGTGTGGTTCTAATGTGTCATTGGACAGTTTACAGTTCTGTGCCAGCTGGCAAGAATGACAGTGCTTAGAAGCCATTTCAGACTAAGCTGAACATATAGCCATGGTTTTGTTCTGCATTCCATTCTCTAGAATTCTAGTTTAATTGGCAAATTTTTTAAAATAAAAAAATCTGGAATTTGAGCCACATAGTTTGTTAACCCTTTCTCTCTCTTCCAGTATATGAATAACTTGCTCTTGTGAATGGATAATACACTGCAACAAAAGCAGTCTTGCATACAACTACATCAAAGTTAGTTTTCTTTGGTGCTGTACTGATGTGCTCTTGAACATGCAAAAACATTCCTGACATAGGCATAACTTACACGGGGGCTCCGGGGCTTGAGCCCTTCCCGGATTTTTCTGGCAGGGGCTAAGCCCCCTCCAGGCAACCAACACAGGGCTTGGGGGCTTCCAATTTAAATTTTCAAGGAGGAGAGATCGTTATCTTCAAAGGCATGAATGGGGTGGTAGAGTCCATGTGTGATTTTCCCTCTGGGCTGCAAAGAAGTTAGTGGTGTTAATGACTTTACAACTCTAGCTTCTTAGAAATGTTAATTGAGCTAAAACAGAATAAAACTTTGTCTTAAAGGTGTTACTGGACTCAAACTATGTTGAACTAGTTAATGATTGGGAGGGGGGAATAACACTGTATTGCTATGTTGTATACATATTGCTATAGTATTTGAGGATTCTTTTGGCAGATAAATATTTTGTGTCTTCTCCAAGCCTGTGATTGTTTACATTCATTTAAGTGGATGCTGAGCCAGATCTTTTTGAAAATTAATGGCCCCAGCAAGCCTTTTTTCTTCTTCTCAAAATGACTACACTCTTAAAGACTTGGTCAAGTAGATGTGTATTGACAATTGTTCACCACTTAGGCATAGGGTTGCCAATCCCCAGTTGGGGGCAGGGGATCCCTCAGTTTGGAGGCCCTCCCCCTGCTTAAGGGCCATCAGAAAACAGCAGGGGGAAGGGAAATGTCTACTGGACACTCCATTATTCCCTGTGGAGAGCGATTCCCATAGGGTATAATGGTGAATTGATCTGTGGGTATCTGGAGCTCTGAAGGGGCTGGTTTTTGAGGTAGAACCACCAAATTTTCAGCATAGCATCCAGTTCCTCTCTTCAAAACACCATCCAAGTTTCAAAAACATTGGACCAGGGGATCCAATTCTATGAGCACATGATATGTATATTTGCAGATCTTAAAGTGACAATTCTAAAAGTGAATTTCAAAAACAGGACACACCAACTCCCACCTTTTCCTGGGTTTGGCCCAGTCCATGGGCATTGTTGGGGGGGGGGTGCTCCCTATATTTATGGGGAGGGAGCTTCTCCATAAATTCATAGATAGCGATAATGGAGGCCCCTCCCTGTGATGTTACTGGCTCTTATGATGTCACTGGATTAAATGCCTCTGGCTGGGCCCCAGCACTTTTGCTTATTTACTTCATTTCTGTCCCACTTTTTCCCAAACTGGCTGAATGTATTTCTCTTTTAGAACAGTGTATCAGAATATTTTGGGGTTTTGTACTGATATACTCAAATAAGTGATATGGGCTGTTTATCTTATTACATATACTAACCCATCTTCCACTCTATTTTAATGTATTCTTTTCTTCTAATGGCAAACTATAATGATGTTATAACCTCTTGCGATACTAATGCCCTCCATTTAAACCCACAACTAAGAAGCCAGAATGGCACCCAGATTTATGGCAATTCACACCTATGACATGTCTTCTTTTTATGTCTGCTGATCTCTAGGACCCCAATTGGGCTAAAGAGAGCAATGAAAATTCCAGCGCATTACTGTCAAGTTAACCAGGTTGAAATAAATTACTCAAAATAAAAAATTTTAGCCTTTGCAAAAAGACCTAAGGTATATCATTGGAAGATAAACGACAGGGCTATTGAACAGACACGCTGCTTTAAGTATTTAGGGGTAGTTTTTCAGGCCTCAGGGGCCAGGAAGGCACACATGGACTATGTCACAACTAGTGCAGCAAAAAGCTCAGGAGCCATAGAGAAATTCTACTGGACCTCTGGGGGGCAGAACGTGGCGGCTGCCGTCAAGGTCTTTAAGGCCAAGGCCCTCGCCCAAATGTTATATGGGGCACCTTTGAGTATAACACCATATCAGCATCTCTGGCAGTTAGCGGAGAAAGTGCAATCTAAATTCCTTAGGCATATACTACAAGTCCCTCCATGTGCTCCCAACTTACTTATCAGAGTAGAAACGGGTATGGTTACAGTGAAAGCAAGATTGTGGATTGCTGCTATTCTCTACTGGTACAAACTAATGATTCAGCCCACCAGTTTGGCGGGGCTGATAGTAAGAGGTTCGTTTGTTCCTCCATGGATCAGAGAAATGGAGTTCAAGTTGGGCTATTATGGACTATCTAAACAATTTTTGCTCAATATGGAGCATAATCTGGTTAAACCCTTTCTTAAACAGAGGATCTTGGATGTTGAAAGACAGCATGATCTGAATCAGCTTAAAGGTTATTTACCAGGAATAGAGGAGTTACATAAAATAACACTGATGCCATACTTGCAAAATCTTGAAAAAGCAGAGTATAGGAGAGCATTTACTCTTCTCAGATTTGATATGTTACCGTCAGCTATTATTGAAGGCAGATACACAGGACAATTATATGAGGAGAGACTGTGTATTTGTGGGGACAATAAACCGGAAGATAGGGAGCATGTATTATTCCAATGTAAATTATATCAGCATATTAGGGCCGATTATATACTCCCGATCTGTGCCAGTGTCCCTGGAAGAAATATTAGATTTCAGCTAGACAAATTATTGGCTGATAAGAACAAAGGAACCACTTTATGTGTGGCAAAATTTGCGTCGCAAGCTATAAGTCTCCGGAAGCAATTCTTAAGGGGAATACCCAACTGAACGCCTTGGTTCTGGAATTTAATCAGTGTTTTGGGGAGGAAATTATATTTTATACTGTCTATGTTTTATTCTCATTATAGTATTGCCTAATTATATTTTATACTGTGTATGTTTTATTCCCCTTATAGTATTGCCTGACTGTATCTTATAGCTTCGCGAGCTATAGATCTCCGGAAGCAATTCCTAAGGGAAATACCCAACTGAACACCTTGGTTCTGGAATTTAATCAGTGTTTTTGGGGAGGAAATTATATTTTATACTGTCTATGTTTTATTCGCATTCTAGTATTGCCTAATTATATTTTATACTATGTATGTTTTATTCCCATTATACTATTGCCTGACTGTATCTTATTAAGTTATTTGTATTTAATTGATTGGTCTTTGACCGTATTAAACTTTCATTCATTCATTCACCCTCCACTGCTGTTACAATATCAAACAAACAAACATAGACCCTGATTTGTGATTCTTTTAATCTGCTAAAAACATTCCCATGACTCTACATACCAACTCACTGCCCACTTTCTCTCTATTTAAAGATGGCTTGCCATTCCAGTTTTGTCTGATGAAGTCTGTTAAGAGCATATGAAAGCTTACATTCTGAATAAAACTTAGTTGGTCTTAAAAGTACAACTTCTCTACTGCTTTGTTCTATTGCTTCAGATCAACATGGCTGCCCACTTGGATCTAACACCTTCCTGTTTGTTCTCCGTTTTATCTTCACAACAACCCTGTGGGGTAGGTTAGGTTGAGAGTGTGTGACTGGCCCAAAGTCAGCCAGCAAGCTTCCAAAGCAGAACAGGGATTTGAAATTGTGTTTCCTAGATTCTAGTCTGACACTCTGTTTCACCCTAACCACAATATGAGGACAAATTCAAATGGCCAAAATTTCAGAAACAATATAAGTGTGTACTTTGAGTACAATGATTTGTCAATTCTTAATGTCAGACATGCTGTGTTGGATTGATTGGATTGTCCTGTGCAGAGAAAAGAAGGGCACTGTTGACATAGGGTGGCATATATCATATCAGGGAATCAGTAAATGGAAGAACCCCAAATGGCATAGTTGATGTTTCCAGCTATAATAGTATACCCTGAGTAGATATGCAATCAGAGATGACATCTTGGCTTTTGGCAGAGTCTGGTTCCTGGGTGAATGCCCTGATTAAGTGCACTTTCAGATTAGGTTGGCTCCTGTAAACAAGTAAAGCTCTGTCATCAAAAGTCTCTGAAAGAGAAACATGGTCCAGGATGAATTTAATTTAATTTATTTTTATTTAAGTATTTCTTTACTTCATCTATACTCTGCCTTCTTTCCCTATGGGCATGCAAAGTGGCTTACATCATTCTCCTCTCCTCCATTATATCCTCACCACAAGTGTGTGAGACAGGTTAGGTTGAGAGTTTGTGACAGTCAGACTTTCATGGCAGAATGGGAATTCAAACCAGGGACTCCCAGGATCCTAGTCTGAAACACCAGCTACTGCACCATGCCGGCTCTCATGGTGTTCATTATGAGTTATTATGATATACTTTCTCTTTCGGTCTTGCCCTATTGTAATCTGTCTCTGGATACCAGTCTGGCTTTATTAAATTGTTCATGGGTAAACATTGTAGTCTTAAGACTGCCCTGTGGAAAACCTTTTAGACATGAGTTTAATTAATGGAGTAAATGTTCATGTGTCATAGAGCTTGGTTGCAGGCAGTAGATTGTGTGGTCTGCTCTGGATGATAACCAGAAGCATAGGGCTATGTGTGACAATCACTGTATTTCTAACATAAGGTGGTGCTTTTCTGTCCATCACACAGTTGTACAATGATGTATAGCAAGTGAATCTGTTTTATGGACTGGAAATGAAGCAAGTTACAAGTTCCCATCATTAGTTCTATACAGGGCTTTTTTTTAGCAGGAACACACAGGAACGCAGTTCCGGCTGGTTTGGCATCAGGGGTGTGGCCTAATATGCAAATGAGTTCCTGCTGGGCTTTTTCTACAAAAAAAGCCCTAGATCTATACCAGGGAAAAATTGCTTGCTGTTGTTTTTTGTGTCAGAAGAAGGCTGCAGTGACAAGCTCAGAAATAAAACCAGTCCGGGGGTGGGGTGGGGGGGAAGCACTCCTGTTCTTTAGCAGAGATGGATGTTTTGATGTTTGAGGCAAAAATCCCAATAATAGTAAGAAAGTAACAATCAATATTTGCAGTCTGTTGGCATTTAACGATAACCCTGACTATGCTACCTAAAGTGGGCTGCCTTACTCTGCATAATGAAACTACCAAAACCAGATTTGCAGTGGAATAAACTGCAAAACAACACTCACCACAATGAGTAAAACCCTAGTGTATTACACCAAAAGTCATGCATATATCCAATACATACATTATATTAACAATTACTATTTTACAGATTTTCATCATGTATTTGAGGATCTTGCTGCTATGTAACTTATTTTCTAACTTGAAATCCTCAACAGTAAAGAACTCTACCACAATATATATGGGGCATTTTTATGATCCAGTATTTTGTGGTTACTGTCTATTGAATTGTACACAATCTTCTTGAGAATGAATTCTCATTAACAATGAATTCTGTGAGGTAACACTTCAATGTATCTCAGTGTATAGCGAGCACAGTCCATTAATAAAGGATCCAGGTAGCCACGGATATCCTCCTGTTTCAGTTTCCTCTTTTTCAAGAATTGCTGTGATTTTACAACCGGTATTTTCCAAAGAATTTCACTGCAAAACTGTTAGAGAACTTCTTCCTGAGTGGAACATGCCTTTCATCTGCTGTAGATTCTTAGGTAAAAAAGGGTAGTCCCCTGTGCAAGCACCAGTCATTTCTGACTCTGGGATGATGTCACATCATGACGTTTTCACAGCAGACTTTTTACGGGGTGTTTTGCCATTGCCTTCCCCAGTCATCTACACTTTCCCCCCAGCAAGCTGGGTACATTTTACTGACCTTGGAAGGATGGAAGACTGAGTTAACCTTGAGCCAGCTACCTGAACCCAGCTTCCACTCAGGTTGTGAGCAGACAGTTTGGACTGCAGTACTGCAGCTTTACCACTCCACAGCGCTATTTAGATTCTTAGGTAGGTTTTAGCAATTTCAAGCCTGGAACTTCTGAGGAAGAGTTGGAAACAGTGTTTATTGGAACGTCTGTCAAGTTGATGTTAATTGCAGTCATTTATCTGTTTTTTTTAGTCTGACCATCTTCTATTTGCATCTGTTAGACTATTTTATATTATTGAGATCAACACAGTACTCTATCGTGATTGTTCCAGCATGGTTATGATTTGTAGAGTTTCATTGATATATATGTAAATTTGTATGTTATGTACAATATAATTTGTATGTTATGTACAATAGAATGATAATGAAACATTGTCACCATAAATATTATTTATACACAGTTATTGAAATTTGGAATACAATTATTTTTGTATAGAATATTTTTTGACACAGTGAGTTTTCTTTTCTCCTATTACAGTCTACTTGCACCATGGTCCCTGTTTTTTTCTTAGCTTTCTCACAGATTCAACAATCTACTGCCAAACAGCTGCCTCCTCACCTTTCCACCATGGCACAGTATAAGGATGACCATCTCTACAGCCAGTCCCTATACTATAGTTGCAACTGTTCCAACCCCTCAGACAGAGATACTCACTTGAAGGATCTACAGCAGGCATTTTTGCAACTACAATATCCTCCTGCTATGGTTAGAAAGATGATTGCAAAGGCCAGGATGATTTATTTATTTAGTATATTTCATTTCTAGCCTGCTGTTCGCCCATGGCAGGCTCAGGGTGGGTTACAATAGGGACACCCAGGGACAGCTTGCTACTAAACAAGCCCAAAGAAATGACAACAGAACACCAATGGTGCACAGATACAGCTCACAACTCAAGCCAGTTCAAATATTATTAATGACCTACAACCCATGCTGGATAGTGACATTTCCCTCACATAGACACGGAGGTATGCGTATGTGACCTTTTCTTGCTTACAGACAGCTTGCTAACCTAAAACAACTTCTCACCCGCAATGATAAACTACTTAACAGCAACATAAGATTCTGATACCAAGGCCTGCAACAAATCAAGATGACAACTTTGCTCTTATGTAGATCCTAGCAACACCATCACTGCACCCAGAAGCATCAGCCACACCATCTCAGGTTCATACTCTTGCTCATCATCTAATGTGATTTATGCCATCATGTGTCAGCAATGCCTTTCCACCCTCTATATTGGACAAACAGGCTAGTCTCTACAACAAAGAATAAATGGACAAGTCTGATATTAAAAACCACAACATTAAAAAAAACAATGGGGAAACATTTTAACCTTTCAGGACATTCAGTTGCTGACCTAAGTGTAGCAGTTCTCTTAATAAAGGAATTTCAAAGAGAAATTAGAAAGAGAGACTGCTGAATTGTAACTTATAATGAAGCTCAACACAATGCATTCTCCTAGAGTGAATTGAGACCAAAGATTCCTGTTTCAGTACCATTGCTAATTTCTCCACAACTACTACCCCTTGACATATCACACCTAATCCAATCACACCTGCTATTGTCATCTTCCTACTATTGTCATTCAGCATCTGAAATAACTCTCTGAGCTATAAGGAACAGATAGACTCACATTCTACCTGTATCTGAAGAAGTGAGAAGTGACTCACGAAAGCTCATACCCTGCCACAAATTTTGCTAGTCTTTAAGGTGCTACTGGACTCTTGCTCTTTTCCACTGCTACAGACAGGCTGTTTTCACACTGACCTTAATCAGCAGCGACACCCCTCTTCACCGTGCAGGATCGGCGCGGATTTCACACTAATTGCCGTGGAGCACCCGGAAGAGCCGGAAAGTCCCGCGGCTTTTGCGGTGCAAACGGAAACCGCCCAAAACCAGTTTCCATTTGCGCCGCAAAAGCCGCGGGACTTTCCGGCTCTTCCGGGTGCTCCGTGGCAATTAGTGCGAAATCCGCGCCGATCCTGCGCGGTGAAGAGGGGCGTCGCTGCTGATTAAGGTCAGTGCAAAAACGCCCACAGACTAACACAGCTACTCATCTTGATCTGTTTCCTTAAGGTTATCAGAGAAGTCAGACGCCTTGGAAAGTTCACAGTCACCAAAGCAAACTAAGGAAAAAAACAGATAATGATTTAAAAGCAAGTCCTTGAAATTGACCATGGTAGTTTAAACCAGAGAGCCTGCAGAGTATGCTCATCCCCATTTCTTACCAAAAATTTTACCATCCTTCCATCCCACATTATTGCAGAACTTTTTTATTTGCAAGATTGAACATTATACATACAATGGTCTTCCACGGGAGATTTTTGAATATGCCCTACACTGATAGAATCTACCCATGGCCTTAACAGGATGGATACATCTTTTCACACTCTGCTGGCATGCACATTTTTTGAGATATTGAGGGATTACTATATTAAGCCTTTATTCGACCAATTGTTCCCCATACTCTGGAAACCCTGGCTCTTTTGTTTAGTGATAAGAATCCTAAGAACACTAAAAGGTAGTTGCCAGTGCAAGCACCAGCTGTTTCTGACTCTGGGGTGATGTCCCATCATGACGTTTTCATGGCAGACTTTTTACAAGGTGGTTTGCCATTGCCTTCCTTAGTCATCTACACTTTCCCCCCAGCAAGCTGGGTACTCATTTTACCGACCTTGGAAGGATGGAAGGCTGAGTCAGCTTCGAGCCAGCTACCTGAACCCAGTTTCCGCTAGGTTCAAATTCAGGTTGTGAGCAGAGAGCTCAGACTGCAGTAGTGCAGCTTTACCACTCTGCACCACGGAACTTCTTTAAGAACACAATAGCAACTGCAAAATTTGTCTGTCCTTTTAGCCCTTGCACCAACCCCCCCCCCCCCCACAAAAACTTATAAAACCGTTTTCATGTTGGCAAATCCCAGCATCCTGATTCATTGGGACTGGGTGGGATTGCACTTCATCAACCTTTGGCCCATTGAACTATCAATCAAGAGTATTTGTGTGCCATTGGCTGAGTCCATTCCTTTCTCCCGCCCGAGTGGCTGCTGCTACCCAGGAAAGCTGATTCTGTCAGTAAAATGCAACCAAGCTTAGATCTGGAAGTTACTAGCTCTCCCCCTTTGGCTGAGCTGCCTGTTGCACTGATTCACAGAGGAGAGAAAGAAAACCTTCCTACGATTGACTGAGAGAGGAAAGGGGAGGGAGACACCAGACTGTTGGTCTGAAAGGTGTCACTAAAGGCCTGTGAGGCAGAACTCATTAGGCCCAGTGCTGTCTAGGGCTGCCAGACTGTTGCTCTGAAAGGTATCACTAAAGGCCTCTGAGGCAGAACTCATTGGGCCCAGTGTTGACTAGGGCTGCCCGTTCCAAGATGGTGGGAAATCCCTGGAGATTCTGAGGTGGAATTTGAGGAGGGCATAGGAGTTAGGGCTTCAAAGTGGGGTCAACCAGACACAGGTTCTTGCTGTGGAAGCTGACTAGGTGATTTTGGACCAGTCGCAGACCAGTCCAAATTCAATTTCCTCCTGGGAAACTGACTGGGTGATTTTGGATCAATCACAGACTTCCAGCCTAGCCCCCGTCACAGGGTTGTGAGAAGAAAATGATGCAAGCTGTGATTTTGGACCAGTCACAGACGTCCAGCCTAACCTGCTTCACAGGGCTGTTGTTCAGATCACATGGGGAGAGAGGAGATTCATGTAAGCTGCTTTGGTTCCCCCCACTACGGAGAAAGACAGTTCTTTTTCTATATAGAGGCTGCAGGGAGGGGGGAAGTGAAGGAAACCTGAAGTCAGAGGGGCAAGTAAAGGGAAGGAGATATGGTTGCCAACTCCAGGTTAGGAAATTTCTGGATATTTAAGGGGTGGGGCCTGGAGAGAGTGGGGTTTGAGGAGGGGTGGGACTTTAGACAGGTGCAATGCCATAGACTCCAAACCAACAATTTCCTCCTGGGGAACCATTGTTGTCAATCTCTAGGTGAGGGCTGGAGACCACTCAGAATGACAACTAATCTCCAGAGGGCAGAAATCACTTCACCTTGAGAAAATGATTGCTTTGCCGGGTGGACAGATAAGCAGGGTGCTTAAGACCAACAATGTTATCAGAGAGAGTGTTGTTCTGAAAGGTATCGCCTGCCTCAGAGGCCTTTAGTGATACCACTGGGGCCAGTCTGACTATGGCTTCCAGTTCCAGGTTGGTGGGAAATTCCTGGAGATTCTGTGGTGGAGTTTGAGGAGGGCATAGGGATTCAGAGTGAGGTCTGCTGGACCCAGTTTCTTGCTGTGGAAGCTGACTGGGTGATTTTGGATCAATCACAGACTTCCAGCCTAGCCCCACTCACAGGGTTGTGAGAAGAGAATGATGCAAGCTGCTTTGATCCCCGCCCCACACATACACACTGTGGAGAAAGACAGCCTATGTAGAGGCTGCAGGGAAGGGGAAAGCAATGGAACAGATAAAGATGGACAGATAAAGAGGGGATAGGGTTGCCAACTCCAGGTTAGGAAATTTCTGAATGTTTAAGGGGTGGGGCCTGGAGAGGGTGGGATTGAGGAGGGGTGGGACCTCAGAGAGGTATGATGCTATTTCCTCATAGGGAACCACTTTTGAAAATCTCCATGTGAGGGCTGGAATTCACTCAGAATTACAGATGGCAGAAATCAACTCCCCTGGAGGTGGTGGGGGAAGTGAATGCCTTGAATTGGGTGGGGGGGGGGAGACAGCAATGGGGGCACTCACCTGGAGCCTCCTTCTAGAGTTGTATTATTCTTCACAACAGGCCTTACTCCTAGTCATAAATGTCTTCTGCTTCTCAGGCTTCATGAATCAATGAGCTTCTAGGGGTACAAAAGGAAAGGAAGATAGTTATCTGATGCTCCAGTTGCCAGGTCCCTCAAATTAACTGACACCGGAAGCCAAACATCTGCCTGCAGCAGAAGTAACAAATGATATACCATTGCGGGGCCAGGATGTTCTTTTGTATTCTGCAGTGCAGCTGGCAAGATGACAAGATAAAAATTTTAAAACTTTTTAAAAAGGCCAAGAGGCAAACTTTTTAAAAAGTCCACAAAAGCAAATTAAACCATAAAACACACTTATGAATATAGGTTTCAAAGACCTATAGCTATTGGTCTGCACTGTTAAGAGCCACAACAGATCTGCAAGGGTCTTTTAGTTCCTGGACGTGCAGTTCTTTCCAGACTGCCTTTTTCTTGAGAAGTCTTACTGCCTATTTTTTTTATAAGACTTTAGAGCAGATGGCTATATTGGATTGCTATATATTTGGATTGCCATTAGGCATGGGCAAGAGCTGGGGGAAAGGGTTTTCGTTCATGGTTCATTTGATTTAATGAACCAAACAATTCATGAATCAACCAAACCTCCATTTTCCTGAACCATTTGTGGGTTGTCGGTTCGTGGTTCATTATGGCTGGGGGAAGGAGGGGAGGCATTTATATGCCACCCCGTCCCTTCTCCAGCCCACGAGTTCTCCACTGTATTCTATGGACCCATAGGATACAATGGAGATGATCTTTGTTCCCTTCCCCAGCCAGCCAGCTCTGGCAGGCTGACTGAAGAAACAAAGAAAGATTGGGGAGACCTCTCCCCACTGGCTCAGCTGGGTCTCTGTTGCATGGTCTGGTTTCTACTGGGCACCCCAGCATAGCTGACAAAGCAGCCGATCCTGCAGGGAGACCTCTCCCTGTGGGCTAAGCTGGGACTCGGAGGGAAGGAAGTTTAAACTGTCTCCCCTTGGCTTCCTCATGTGCCTTGCTGCTGCTTGGTGCATGGGGAAGCCAAGTGAGCACGAACCATCTGCCAACCTCCCAAGCCTCTCATGCAAGGTTCAGGAAGTTTGTGAATGGTTTGCGAATCATGAACCAGCCCAATTCAAGCATGACCTGTAGCTTATGGTTTGGTTTATGGCCATGCCTCATTGCTATACATGGATTGCTTAGGTGAGGTATCAGTCTATGGCAGAAGAAGAGAGATGGTAATGCTGCTTAAACATATGGAGCCTCAGGTACTTTGAACCAATATGCAGTGAAATTGAATACCACAGCTAATATGAGCAGCTCACCCTCTTGGCTTCTATTTAATGTGTTTTATATGAAGGTGCATTGCTGTCAAAATCTTTCTCAGTGTGGTAAACTGATCAAGGAACAATTCCACGATCAAAAAATGAAGGGAGCCTAAAGATGAACATATAAAAACCACCTTCTACTGATTTCAACTGAAGGTATTTTTGTCATTTAAGGCATGGTTATGCTTGAACATATGAATATATGAAGCTGCCATATACTGAATCAGACCCTCGGTCTATCAAAGTCAGTATTGTCTACTCAGACTGGCAGCGGCTCTCTAGGTTCTCAAGCTGAAGTTTTTCACGCCTACTTGCCTAGACCATTTTAGTTAGGGATGCTGGGGAATGAACCTGCAGATGCTTACCAAGCAGATGCTCTGCCACTGAGCCACCATTCATAGAGTAAAACAAGACAAAACATTATATACATAAAATCATTAAAATTAATAACCAATAAAAACTGACCAAAGAAACCGAGAGGCATGAAAATACATCAAAGATTAAAAGCATAAAAGCAGACTCAGGAGCACTCATGTCTTGTGGCTTTCATCTGACATTTATTCAATGTGTCTCTTATGTTAAGCAAGTTTGGCCACCCCTGGCCTGGGGGGTGGAATTGGCCTGTCCAGAGCTCTTATCTGGCCTGTGAGCAACTGGGGGGAAACCAGTCCATTTGTGGGATGGAAGGGCTTATATTAGGGCATTATACCCCCTGCTGAAGTCCCTCCCTTCCCCAAATGCAGCCCCTCCTGTACCCCCTCTTCAACTGCTCTGAACTGGTAAGGACTTTGATCATCTGACTGTTATGTCAGACCAGCCATGGATATTTGTTTTTTATGGATTAAAAAGAAGTGTTTGTTGTGCTTGTTTCTTGCCTGTGCCTGCTATTGTATGGAATGCCTATGCCTGCAACATCAAGAGAACATCGGACTCTGCCTCATTGGCAAACTGCTCAGTCTTGCAAAACAGTAACTGCATCCCTGTCCTGAAGAAGACAGCATCAGAAGCAGCCCTGAGAAGCCATGTTCCTGAGATGTTCCAAGAAGACAACACTCTCTCTTTAAACCACCATGCAGAGAAGGTTTCTTCTGCACATACCACATTTCAGAGTCCTGCCAGTGCTTTGGAAATACAGATGTGAAAATATAGCTGCTAAAAATGCTGCAACATCCTCTTTTCCATACAAAAGAATCCTCCAGCCAGCCATTAAGACTAACCTCCAGCTCAATAGAACATCATTGAAAAAGATTACCTGTCATCAGCCACATCCTACAACCCATCTCCTCTCTTTTGTTTCCCATTGTCCCCGTCCAAGGTGTTTCTTTGTGTCCTCATGGACCATCATCACCCATCAAATTCTTTTGTTCTATCTCCTGGGAACCTGCATCAGGTATGTATGGGAACCTTCATCATGATTCCCTGTCTCAGGATATGAAATTGGCTATAAAAGGCCAGCTTTTTGGCCATTCAGGTGTGTCTGTGATGGTATTGCTACCTTGCTGCCAGAGCCACCCCCAAATTCTGATCTGTTTTGGGTCCCTTATTGCAGGTGATGCTGGTCGTTTCTTGTGATCCCCTTCCTTCCTTTTTGCTGAGGAATTGTCCTTCTTATGTTGTCAACAGATATATTGCCCATCATCGATTTTCCTGCTCATGCAAATGCCCCTATCAAGTTCCTACCTATTTTTCCTAGACCTGTGTGTGTCCTGAATACTTGTGTTTTTCTTGTGTGCTTGAGTGTTTTCTAATAAAATTCTATTTTTAGTTTTAAAATCTCATTATTTAACACAGCAGCCCGGTTACTGACATTGAGGACTATCCGGGTGCGGATGCATCCAGTGCTGTGTGAACTGCACTGGCTACCCCTCAAGTACCGGACCCGTTTCAAGGTGTTGGTCCTTACCTTTAAGGCCCTTCATGGTGTGGAACCTGCATATCTTCAGGCCTGCCTCTCCCCATACGAGCACCCCCCCCCCCAAAGCTCTGGGGTTGGCTTCACAACATCTTCTCATGATCTCTGGTCTTAAGGATGCCCGACTGGCTTCAACGAGGGACAGAGCCTTTTCAGTCTGGGCCCCTACCTGGTAGAATGAGCTCCTGCTGGAGATTCGGGCTCTGTGGGACTTATCCAAGTTTTGCAGGGTCTGCAAGATGGAGTTCTTCTGCCAGGCTTTTAATCTATTCAGTGGACATCCTCTGAAGTCATTGCTTCCCCCCCCAGCATCCTACTATCAAGGTGCTCAAGTTTTTGCTGAAAGCTTCCAGCCTATATGCTGTTGTCTGGTCTGTTGCCAATTGTGTTGATTATGGTCTTTTGATTTAATGTGAGATTTTTTGTACTTACGATACTGTTTAATTTGATGTGGTTCATTTAATGTTGTTTTAAAGTTATAAGCTGCCCTGAGCCGGCTTGCAGGATAGGGCAGGGTATAAATTGAAAAATTAAATTAAATTACATTTTAAAAAGTCTCCTACAGAGGAGTGACTCCTGTATACACAGGTTATCAATCCCATCCAAGGTTGTTATCTTTGCCCACCTAATTAAATTCCCCTATACCTCTCTTGAGGGCAATTTGGGTAACACTCCCCAGGGGATCTCCAGGGATTGCCCTCCCAAGATCTCCAGGGATTGCCCAACCCAGAGTAGGCAACTATAAGGGGTGAAGAGGGCTGGTTTGGCCCCAAGCTCTGCTGAGGAGTGGTATGGGTCTCAATCAGTGGTAATATATCTCCAGTGCCTGGGATTACATGTTATGGCACATATGGCTCAGCCTGACAAAATGACATTTATGTCAGATCTGGACCTCTTAACAAATAAGTTCAACACTTCTGATTTGGGTCTTTTGGGGCCATATGTATGCACCAGGCTGCCCATTTGTATGCCCACTGCCCTGGTCATGTGCACACTTTTGCTTCGCTTTGATAAACATTGATAATCTCTTTAGCAAGACAGGGAGCTTCTGGAGTGATATTTATTTGCATATTACCAAGCTGCAACTTTTGTTATTTATTACCAAGGCATGACCTGTTCTTGTAGAATTGGTTATACTGAACAGATGCTAAACTGCTTGGCATTGTGCTCAAGATGAACTTCAACAGAAAACATCAAAGCAATCCAACCCAGAGCTCATTTTGCATATAAGCATGGAAGGGTGATAAAGGTTAAGGTCTTGCAATCATGTTTTTGCTGAAGCTTGTATTTGCCCCTGAGCTCTTGCAATGGTAAATGCATTCATATGAAGTTTCTGAGTAAGATGACTGACTCATCTAGCTCTATATTGTCTACTGCAGCAGTGTTAAACATACAGGCCAGGGGCCAGAACTAACCTGTCCATGTCTGTTATCTAGCCCACAAGCGAGGAAGAGGAGGGTGGTGGTGCAAGAGCAGGTCAGCTGGCTGGAGGGTCCCCCCTTCTCTCTTTCTCAGTTGGTCCAGGTTGTGCACATGCAGTTCCCGCTCCCTCTTCTCCTCCTGTCAGAGGTGGAGAGTCCACCACCTCCCCATTAGTGTGCATGTGTGCTGGGCCTCCCACTTCACTTCAGCAGCAGAATTCACATCCTTTGCCATTGTCATTGCCACCTTCTTCCTCTCCTCTTCCTGTCACTCTCGTTCTTTCTTGGCTATGATGCCGGAGAAGTGGCCCGTTGGAAGAATGGAGGGAGAAATGCATTATTTGTGAAGATGGTGATGGTGGGGAGCTGTTGATGAAAGAGGTGTTAGGGAAAATGTAGGAATGGGAAGGACATAGTGTATCTCAGAGGTGGGGTATAAAGGACTTGAGGGAGGGACACAAAAGGGAAGACTTGAAGTGCATGTAATGGGGTGAGTGGTGGGAACTGCACTTGGAAAGCCATAGAAGGGAAGGAGAAATATAGCTGTTGGGGTGAGGGAAGGTGCTGACTGTTTTGTCTGGGGGGTGGCATGCAAGAGCAGGGAAGTAGTTGTAGGCTGCATTTCATTCAAATACTACATCTGAGACAACTCAAAGATAAAGACCATCAGCCGCCCTGAGCCTGCTTTGGCAGGGAGGGCGGGATATAAATATGAAAAATAAATAAATAAATAGATCTTGAGAAAGAATATTTTTGAAATGGATGTTGCCAGGACTTTCATAAATGGTGGATGAATTGATTGTGGAAGAATTTAAAACCAACATCCTCTCTAGCTGAGAAATTATTTAATTGGAACTTATGAGGACATCAGATTTAATGTGGACTTTTTTTTTAAAGATTGGACTTTTGATATTATGTGGATATTATTTTAGATTTCTATCCCGCCCTTCCTAAAAATGGGCTCAGGGCAGGTCACATCTATACAATTTACATAAATATAAAACCTAACTAAAACAGTCAAAAGGAAAATCTAAAATTCACAGAAGCAAAATTCCAACAGAAGCTAGGTCAAGAACAGACAAATAGCAGTAGTCAAAAACAATTCCTACTCAACTGGAATTCACAAGTGGGCCTGCATGTGGCAGAGAGCCATGTTGGTGTTTATTGATGTCAGCCACCTCAGCTAAAGGCCTGATGGAACAGCTCTGTTTTACAAGCCATGTAGAATTGCAGCAAGCTCTGCAGGGCCTGGATCTCGAATGGGAGCAGGTTCCACCAGGTAGGGGCCAGGATGGAAAAGACCCTAGCCGTAGCTGAGGCTAAGTGGACATCCTGTGGGCCAGAGTGAGGAAAGATGACTATATGATTACAATAGTTTGTGAAAATACTTTATTTAAACAATTGTTAACTGAAATGTTAACACTTTTCTACTTTAATTGTTGGCAATGTATCCTACTATGGCGCCCAAACCTGTGGTCAAATTATGAAGGCAGTATCTGAGCTGCCGTACATTAACAGGAAAAACTGGGTGTCATCAGCATACGGATGACACCCCAGCCCCAAACTCCGCACTAGCTGGGTGAGGGGGCACATATAGATGTTAAATAAATTGGGGAGATGATTGCCTAACTGACACCCCCCCCCCAACTCTTTGTCCCCAACCAAGGAGAAATGAGAAAATAGTATCTGGCGGTCACATTTTTATGTCATCATTGCTTCAAGAAGTAATGCTATAGAGGATTTGCTCCCATCCCAGAGATTGTGACTAGCTCATTGTCACCCCATAAACTTCCCAGCAGAGCAAGAATTTTAATTTATGTTTCTCTGGTCAAAGTTTAGCACACTAGCCTCTGTACTACATATGGGTAATAGCCATTATGATAAAAATGTGAACTGATGAGAAGAGGTCAGATTAAGACTGGCAGGGTCCCAAGAGTGATGGTAATTAGGGATGGGCACAAACCAGGAAAATGGAGGTTTGTGGTTCAGGGTTTTTATGAACCACAAACCTCCAATGAATTCCTCAACCGGATGAGCCAGTTTATGGTTCATCTGGTTCATGGTTTGTCCCCCTCCTGAGTGAGCTCCAAAGGCATTTAAATGCCTTCACAGCTCACTCCGGTTGGGCTTGGTCAGTTTTAGAGTACTGGAACTCATCAGCTCTCCCTTCCCTTCCTTTCCCCAGCTGGCCCTCTGGCAGACAGGTTGTTGGTGGGCATCACCACCAGGTTGCATCGTCTTTGCAACACTTGGGAGTACAAGCTGGCTTGTATGTGTGACCCCCTGATCAAGGGCAGCATCGCCATCTGCGATGCAGAGTTCATGGACTGGAAGAGTGAGCACCACAGAGCGTGCAGAGGCTTCAGGTCAGCAAACATGGCCAGAGGGAGCAGTGGGAGGAGGAAGCTGGGAAGGGGGAGAAAGAGGAGGACAATGTACACCACTTTAAGAGACAGGCAAAGGAGAAGCCCACTACTGGATACCGATAGTGAAGTGGGAGGTCAGGAGCAGCACTGGTGGCATCTGGCATGCTATGGTGGAGAATTCCACAAATGTTATGGTCAGGGAGTATCTTGCTGAGCCCCCTGAACCCCCCCCCCCCGCATCTCTGACCAACTGGATTACTGGTTGTGCAAGGCTGCCATCTGATCCAACCTCTCTAGCACGGCCATGACCTCCTGTTATGGCCTCCCACCAGCATCCAGAGTCAGCAGGTGTTCTCCTACCCGGGAAGGATCTTCAGTCCTCACTACTCCTGCCTGGATCCAGCTAGGGTGGATCCTTAAGTTCTTCCTTAAGGTCTACCTCTCCTTGCTGGGTCACCCCACTCTTGAACTACCAGCAGTCTAAGATCTATGGCTCCATGCTACCCCTGTTTCCCCGGTATTTCCCCTTCCTCCGCTTCTCTGGGTGATCTGGCATGTGGTGAATTTAATGCTGAATTTTAATTAATATATTTTGATGTTTTCATTATTTTATAATACATGTTATTATTTTTTTTTAAATTATTTTGTAAGCTGCCTCAGGCAAGTTCTTGGAGCAGCAGCATAAAAAAATTCTAAATGCATAAACAAGTACTCTTTGCCCCTTATCTTTACACCAATTGTGTATATTTTGTCAACTACAAATTATTACTTGCTGATAGCATTGTGGTAAACTGTTGCCCATACCATGGAGGAAACAGGGGGAGCCTGCCATGGGTCTGCCATTCCTGTGTTCTTCATAGTGTAACTGCACCCTAAGTAATTAGCTTTTGATGAGGAAATTGTGATGACATTGCATCAGCATCACATGCTTCTATGAGGCATCAGTGTTTAGAAATGGGGTTTTTAGACTCTCTACAAAATCTCAGAAGTGTTGCTTGCTGCTTGCCCACAAGGGCATAAAAGTGTTAGCATCTCTTTGTTCTTTACCAGTTCAACCCATTTTGACAACTCCTAAGATAGTTACTTCTTAACTGTCAAATCAGGCCTTGCTTAAGTACCTGGGAAATATTCCACTTTCCCATTTTGAATATTTCTTCCATGCCACAGTTTTGGTGCTCAGATTATCTCTAGATCTAAATGTCATGTTTTCATTCCTTTGTCTCAAGGAAACCTCTCTGTTACTTATTCTTCCGTAAAGCTTCATATTCACATTTACTAGGGATTGGGTAGGGGGGAGGAGAGAGGTTTTGATAGGGTTTATATCTCAGTTTAAAGACAGTCATATACTTCAGAGTAGAAATGGATTTAGAAGAGTGCAATCTGTTCTTGGGGGGGATCAGTGGCATGGAATATCCTAATTTTATAAGATCTTGAAGACTAAACTGGGTTGATACTTGGATGGGAGATTCCAAAGAAAATTCTTCAGAGGAGGGCAATAGCAAACCATCTCTGACTGATTTCCGGGTGGAGAGTCCTTTTGCTTCCAGTGCTTCTCTCCGTTTTTGCACAAGCTGCCCTGGAGCTGCGAGTTGGCGTATGGCTTTTCTGCAGCAAGCCAGATCCTTTTACAAGCAGTTTCTGCTTGCTGCGGAAAAGCAGCACACCAACTCACAGCTTTGGGGCAGCTTGTGCAAAAATGGAGAGAAGCGCCGGAAGCAAAAGGGCTCTCCACCCAGAACAAGCCTAGTGTGAAATCAGTCTCTGTTTCTCACTTGCCCTGAAAGGCCCTTCCTGGTGCCATCAAAAGTCATTTGCAACTTGAGGGTATTTACATACATATATAATCTATTTAGAATTGTATTAAGAGTTGGAATCAAAGCTAGTTGGAGCAGAAAATCAATCTGATAGTCATTCCCATTAGTTTAAATTATAAACTCATTCCCACTGATAATTTCTGTCTCTTCATCCTAAGGATCTTCCATTTCATGTCAGGCAGATAAGAGAAATCATCCCTCTTTTATAGACAGTTAAAATTTTCTCTTGCAGAATGGATATGAAAACATATGCACAGCATTTGAGTAAGGTCTTCTCTCCTGTCTCAGGATCCTTAAGCACATGTGAAAAGGACAAACCCTGAGGGCAAAAGCAAAGGAAACAAAACCTCACCCTCCCTACCTCTTTGCACTCTAGGGTTTTCAACATAATGGGTGGTGATTTCTTGACTGACTAGCTGGGATGGGTATGGTACTATTTTGTGGTAGCTTTAATGTTTCCTGGAGAGCATGCCTCAGCAGGTGGTGCTAAGGTACTATTGCTCTGCCCCATGGAATTTATGGGATTCCATTTTGTTTCCTATACTCATATTTATTTATCTAATGAAGTCAATGAAAGGATGGATGTAGGTAAACAAACTTAAATGAAATTCACACAACACAAAGATGCTATGGATTAGATATACAACCTTTTTACTCTCCTTGAAAGAACAAGCTCATTGATTGGGGGGGGGTCTCTAAAATTCCTCTGATATACCAGTTTAGGCTGCTTCACCAATGACACCTATGCCTGTAAAAAGTAGACCTGGCTGCTGCCACATATGCCTTGAAAACTTCAGCAAAACAGCAAGCAGCACCCCTCACTTCTTCCCACTGTTTGCTTAAGAACTGGAACTAGGCAGGGCATTAAATTCCTACTCTGCCAGGCAACATTTAGAGCTCTTCTTTCAACTGTACCTCTAACTAAGCAGTATCACCCCAAAGCATATTGTGAAATCCCCATTTGGAGAAAATAATTTCCTACTCTCTTCCCGGTAACTGGGTTACAGGTACCAAAGATTAAACCAATGTTTCTTTTAAAAAATCAAACAAACCCAACACTGATTATTCAAGCATATTACTACTATAATCTGTTTGGGCAACATGAGAAAATGAGTTTATTCAGAAGTTAATATACTTCTGTGCCTCTGTAATGCAACTATCCAGATTAAAATGTTTCTGTATTCTTAAATATTCTAATGCCAACCTCTTCTGTTCTGTATTATAATTTTACAGCAAAAATAATTATCTAACTCCTTAGATACTATCAGTTCAACAGTCTTAGTCAGTCATTCTTCAACTGACATTTCTGAACTGCCAGTCACAAACTTGCAACTGCCACTTGTCATCTCCCAAGATCTTAAAATGGTCTCTCTAACTGGACCTATTCAATCAATAAAATTAATAATAAAAAAATCACAAAACAGTATCTCCTAAGGAAACAATCAACCCAGAAATACCAATTCTAACCCCAATTGTTTATTCCATAAAAATTTGTAATCCTTTTGTTTAATATGCACTTCTTGTAAACAAACTATATTACAATTTTGCTTTTTAATCCAATGAAACATTACCCTTCTTTTTTGTGGTGAATTTAGTCCATTTACATTCCAAGACAATAATTTGCATCATGGTGCTAATTCTTTATGTTCTTCATAAAATCTACGCAGTTCCTGTGCATTTGTAATTGTGATTCTTTTCCCCTAAAGTTCAAAGCTCAAACCTTCAGGTATTATCCATCTAAACCTCATTTCATTGTCCTGTAATTTTTCTGTCAGTTTTTTGTATGTTCTTCTATCATTTATCACTTGCCTTGGCAACTCCTTCATAATTCTTACTCTGCTGCCTCCCACTATCAATGTCTTTTCAAAGTTTTTGTTCATGATCTTTCGAACCATTTCTTTTGTCATATATCTTATGACATCTCTTGGTAAATAATTTTTCTTGGCATAGAGTGAGTTCACTCTATACAAATAATCATACATATTTTTAGTCTCTTCAGGATCTTCCTAAAAAAATTCTGCAATTATTTTTATTATATATTCTTTCAGGTCGCCATCTTCCTTTTCAGGTACTCCTCTCAGATGTATCTGAGTCTCCATCAGTTTGCAGTCATGGATTGTCACTTTTTCTTGTATTTTCAACAAGGTGGAGTCATGTACTTTCATTCTCCCTTCTACCTCCTGCTCTTTTTTAGATGTTCCTTTCTGAGATCTTCCATATCTTTTTTAATCTCTTCTATAATTTCTTTTTTTGATGCAGTTATCTCTCTCATGCCTTTCATCATTCTGGCCTCCATTGCCTCTAATTGATCTTGCATTTTCGCCAATGAAGCAGCCCTTGTACGGGTTTGCTTGTGTTCTGACATTTAAAAACACCAAAAATTTTGATCTCACCAATTTGAAATTTGACCATCAAGTTCAAAAGATTAGAGGTTGCTTTTTACAACAAGCCTAATTTTGCCATCCTCAGAGCTTCCCAGACCGAAATATTAATTTTTAAAGTTTTTAAATCCTTCAAAATGGCGGTTGTGACTTTTTGCTTCTTTCTAAAAAAAATTTCCTTTTAAAGGCTTCTAAAGTCCATTATAAACAATATGTCCAATAGTATTTATCCTCTTATCATCATCTCAATTATTTGCAACAGTTTTTAATGTCCTGAACACTTTAAAAATATTATTTTAATTTTGACCTCCTTGCAATGGCCGCCTATGTTTCTCAATTTAATATTTTTAAGCATTAATTTCTGGATGTGGAATCCTGTACACCCAGGTAAAAGATCCTGATTAAGCCAGGTGCCCACCTGACAATTCCCCATCCTCATTTTGAGGGCATTTTGGCTTACAGGGGGGACTAAATTGGGCTGTGTTGGGATGCATGAGCCTGTAAATTTTCAGTTCTTTGGAGGTTCTTTAATATCTGAGGGACCCTGTGTCATCACTCCCTGTGCTCCTTTCCCCAAAATCTGAATTTGGGTGATAATTCAGCACTAGTACTTTGCTAGTTTTGTGCTTAGTTGTTAATGCTTATGTTTTGTCAGGTATAAGACAGGTATAAGATATCTAACTTTTTAGGCAAACTTTTATGTGATTTTTTTTTTAAAGTCCTTTCAGCTTGCCTGAATTGTGAATGTCTGGCATTCTGCTGGTCCCTGGCTGTATAGGGCCTTAAAGGTAAGGAACAACACCTTGAAACAAATCTGGTACTCAAGGGGTAGCCAGTGCGGCTCATAGCACTGGGTGGATCCGCTCCTGCACTAGCGTCAAAGTCAACAACTGCGCTGCTGCGTTCTGCACCTGCTGGAGTTTCTGGAGTAGGATCAAGGGTAGCTCCACATAGAGAGAGTTGCAATAGCCCAATCTGGAAGTGACTGTTGCATGAATCACTGTGGCCAGATTGCAGGAGGCAAGATAAAGAACCAAGTGCCAAGCCCACCTCAGATGGAAAAAGGTGGTCTTTGCAGTGGCAGCAACCTGGGCCTCCACAGACAGAGAGGCATCCAGGAGTACCCCCTCAAACTCTTCACCTCTGCTGATGACACCAGTTGGGTACTCTTGGAGGGTGGGAGCCTGATCCCGACTCCCACTCCCCCACAGCCCAGGCCCAGGACTTCTGTCTTTGATGGATTCAATTTCAGCCAGCTCTGACATAACCAACCAGCCATGGCAAATAATGCAAATAATGTTCCCCAATGAATGCAGTACTTTAAAATACAATAAAACATTTGAGAGAGCTCTCAGCTTTTGAATCTATACATCTCCCTTACATAGAGAAATCATCTGATACTTTCTCATTATCACTGTGTTGCACTGGTTAAGAGCAGTAGACTCGGGTGGAAATGCGCACGCTCTGAAGAGAAACAGCCTCGGCTCGCCCCTCTCCAGACAAGAAAAGAGATTAGGACCGAAAGATAAGTAAATATTGAAGTTTTGGGGTCATAATATTTGGCAGTGAAGCTAGAGAGTCAAAGAAGTTAAAGGCGTGCTCAGAAGACAGCTAGCACTGAGAAAAAGGGAGTATTTTGGAAATCAGATAAGAACCGGAGGCAGTGATTAGCACCGTTAAAATGGCTGCCACTACAGTGAAACAGCTTTCCGAACAGATAGCACAGTTTCAAGCTTTAATGATGCAGTCTCAGAACAAAATAGAGGAGACTGTTGCTAAAATTAATAATGAAGTTAGCCAGATAAACAAGGCTCTGCAAGATATTAGGCAGCTGGCCAACAAGGCTGATAAGGCAGCGTCAACAAATCGGAAGGAGATAGTTTATTTAAAGGAGCAGATTAAAAGCCTCTCTGACAGAGCAAGAAGGGCAAACCTTATCATTCATGGTATTTCAGAAGACATTGACTCACGACACTTGGAAGACGGGATAATAAATTGGCTCTCAGAACAGCAAACAGGTGTTATGATTAATGCTGACCAGGTCGAGAGAGTCCATAGGCTTAGGTCTAGAAGGTCAGGAGGATCTCCGAGACCAGTGATAGTCAAATTTACAAGAGAAAAAGTGCAGCAGCAAGTCTTTTTGGCTTTGAAGAAGAAGAAGGCGCTGGAATTTAAAGGGAAAAGGGTATATGTGAGACAAGACTTTTGCAGTGAAACACTGGAAGAAAAAAGACAAATGAAGCCATTTGCAGATAAACTCTTTCAGAACAAGATATTGTTTACATGGGCTTACCCAGCCACTATTGTGATCTACAAAGAAGGCAAAAGACTCACAGCAAGGAACCCAGCTGAAGCAAGGAAACTCTTGGAGAAGATGGGTCTGGACCCAGGAGAAACAGGAACTCAACCAGAGGAAGAGCTTAATGTCGACGAACCAGAGGAGGGGCCTTCTACACGTCAGGAGAAATGACAGAGGACGAGACTATAAGATGTTCAAGGAAAAGGAGGAACTCCAAAAAAAAAAAAAAAGGGAAGTACCCCACAAATAAGAGGGAGGGAATATCACGGTCTTAAGTGAAGGAAGGAAATAATAAAAGATCCAGGAGGGGGGGGAGGTGTGCCCACCCGAAGGTATAGGGAGGGTGGAGAGATCAACCCAAAAGCGAGCCCTATACCAGAAGAGGGGAGGGGGGATGATGTGGAAGAGTGGGAGGAAAGGGTGTGGGAGGGGGGAAGGGAGAAAGGGGAGAGGCAGAATAGACTTTGTTATCCAGCCAGGGAAGGGAAGGGAGGTGAATGATTATGGCTAAAACTTTGAAAATGCTCTCACTGAATGTCAACGGACTAAGTTCAGACCTGAAAAGATATAGATTAACAAGAATGGCAAAACAACACAATATAGATATCGTGTATTTACAGGAAACACATAAGGCAAAGGATGATATTAAACCGTTGATTAAACACCCAGGATGGAAAGTATTGGCTGAAGCAAGAAGTAGAGCTAAGACGAGAGGAGTTGCAATTTTAGTACACAAGGATCGATATTAGGATACTAGATCTCATTAGTGATAGGGAAGGGAGATATTTGTTTATCAAAGGTAGGTTTCAAAATAGAGTAATAACGCTTATAAATATATATGCCCCAAATACAGGACAGAGGAGACTTTTGAATAAAGTTATGCAAAAGGTTCAGAAATTCTCAGAGGGAGAAGTTATTATAGCAGGAGACTTTAACATAGATATGACCAAGGAGAAGGAGGCCAGGTGGAAAAGGAATTTGGTAGAAGCGCATGAGGCCTTAGGCTTGGTTCCAAAGCCGACACATTTATCAAGTAGACACAAGACAGCTTCTTGTATAGATTATATATTTCTTAAAAAATCAAATAATTGGGAGTTGAGGAAAATAACAACCCATCCAATATGGATCTCAGATCATGCTCCACTAAATATAGAACTGGTGATAAAAAACGAACAAATTAGAAGGACTTGGAGATTTAACAGTATGGTCTTATTAAAAAAAGAAAATAGACAATATATGGAAAATCAAGTAAAACAATATTTTAGAGAAAATAAGGGAACAGTGGCCACAAATATCTTGTGGGAAGCAGCAAAAGCAGTGTTAAGAGGTCATTGTATGATGAAGGAGAAAGAAATAAAAAAAGAATGGTATGCTAACAAGACACAGAAACTTCAGGAATTAGGCGCACTGCAGAGCAGTCAAGGTATTAGATTCTGCCCTGATAGGAAAAAAAAGATCGATGAAATTAGGAAACAATTGGACTTTATGGATTCGAGGGCATTATGGAAAAAACAAACCATGGTAAGAAATGAGTTTCAAAGAGATTCAATAAACTCCGTTAGGAGATTGGCTAATTATCTCAAGACTAGGAAAGAAAAGCAAAAGGTGGAAAGTATTAAGAGCCAAGGAAAGGTCACGCAGAACCCGAGAGAAATTAGGCAAGTGTTTCAAGAATTCTACAAAGAGTTATACGCTAGGAGGGATATAACAGAGCATATTGAAGAAAGTGGAGAAGTGTTGGGAGATACAGATAGAGAGAGTTTGGAGAAGGAAATAACAGTTCAAGAAATAGAGGAAGTTGTGAACAATTTAAAAGTGGGTAAATCCCCAGGGCCTGACGGCTTTACTGTGGATTTTTATAAGGAGATGAAGGAGTTACTGATCCCCGAATTACAACAAGTGTTTAATGCTATATTGAAGGGAGGGAAAGCTCCCGACTCTTGGAGAATGGCTGAAATAACCGTAATATTAAAACCCCAGAAGGATCCTCGGGAAGTGGGTTCATATAGACCAATAAGTTTACTTAACCAGGACTACAAAATTTTCGCTAAAGTTTTAGCAAATAGGTTAAGGAACATATTACCTCATATAAATAAAAATTATCTATCTATAATAAAAGAGGATCAATATGGCTTTGTAAAGAATAGGAGTATTGCACATCCTATAAGGAATATATTTAATGTGTTGTACCATAAACGTTCTGGGCAACTTGCTTTACTTAAATTAGATGTATACAAGGCATTTGACACGCTGTCCCATGAATTCTTATGGTCCACAATGAAGAAGTGTGGGATTGGCCCACTATTCTTAAAAGCCATTCAAGAGGTCTATAGGGAGGGGTCAGCAGTGGTAAGAGTAAACAACGAACATACGGATCAGCTCCCAATTGAGAGAGGTGTGAGGCAGGGGTGTCCACTTTCCCCATCCCTGTTTATAATGGCGATAGAGCAACTAGCAGAAAGGATTAGGAATTCAGGGAGAATAGAAGGCTGTAGAATAGGAAAGGAGGAAATAAAAATCAATTTATTTGCAGATGACATAATCATGACAATATCTAACCCGAAAGAAGCCATTAGGGAAACGAAAATTATTTTAGAAGATTTTGAAGCAGTATCAGGCTTAAGGATAAATATGGGAAAGTCTGAAATAATGTACTTTAATGTTGGTTTGGAAGAAAGGAAAGAGATTAATAGGATAACTAATATGGGGATGGGAGTTAAGAAATTTAAATATCTAGGGATAGAAATTTATAAAAATATTAACAGGATAGTGGAGGGAAATTATAATAAAATCTGGGAGAAAATAGAGAGGGATATGCAGCAGTGGGGGAAAAGGACGATGAGCCTGACCACTAGAATAAAGAGTGTATCGATGTTTTGGATGCCAAGGTTGTCGTACCTTTTTCAAACGATACCACTGGAGTTAGATAAGCAAAAAATGACTAACTGGAACACTAAAATAAGGGAATGGATATTTGGTAGTAGGAAACTTAGATTTCCAAAAAAATTGGCATACAATCATAAATCAGAACTTGGATGGGGAGTCCCAGATATAGTCAATTATTATGAAGCATTTCAGCTTAAAGCATTATTAGAAATAGAGAAGGAAGGGGACCAGAAATGGATAAGGTTTGAGAATGAAGCTAATAATGGGGTAGGAAAACATGGCATCTTTACGAACATGGGGGCGAAGGAACTTAATTTAAACGTGGAAGAAGTTGACAGGATCCTCCTATCTGCACGCCCAACAACTTGTAAATTGGACCCATGCCCCTCCTGGCTTATTAAGACCTGCCAGAGGGAGCTAAGATATCCTATACGGGATATCATAAATAGATCCCTACTGGAGGGACATTTTCCATCAGCGCTCAAAGAGGCGGTGGTCCGTCCCCTCTTGAAGAAAACAACGTTAGATCCGACCGAATTGGCACACTATCGGCCGGTATCGAATTTGCCCTTTTTGGGCAAACTTATAGAGAGGGCAGCGGCGTTGCAGCTACAGAGTTTCCTGGAGGATGCTTCTGTCCTTGACCCCTACCAGTCTGGCTTCCGCCCGGGCCACGGGACGGAGACGGTGCTGGTCGCTCTGGTGGATGACCTTCGGCGACATCTGGATCAAGGCGGCTCGGCGGTGCTGATGTTGTTGGACCTGTCGGCAGCGTTCGACATGGTCGACCATCGGCTTCTGGCGTGCCGCCTTGCCGACGCAGGGATTCAGGGGTTGGCCTTGCAATGGCTTTCCTCTTTCCTTGACGGTCGGGGACAAAGGGTGGCGATTGGGGAGGAACTGTCCCGGAGACACACGCTTGACTGCGGGGTGCCTCAAGGGGCGGTCCTCTCCCCGATGTTATTTAACATCTATATGCGCCCCCTTGCCCAGATGGCCCGGGGGTATGGGTTGGGTTGCCATCAATATGCTGATGACACCCAGCTCTATCTGCTTATGGACGGCCGACCCGCCTGCGCCCCAGAAAACTTGGACCGGGCGTTACAGGCAGTGGCTAGGTGGCTTAGGCTGAGCGGGCTGAAGCTGAACCCGGCGAAGACAGAGGTCCTTTGCTTGGGTCGCCGCGGCCCGGGAAGGGAAATCCCCCTGCCAGCTTTTGACGGCGCTTCGCTAACAGCGTCGGGCAGGGTCAAGAGCCTAGGGGTGCTGTTGGAGCCTTCGTTGACGATGGAGGCTCAGATAGCAGCCACTGCCAAGTCCGCGTTTTTTCATCTTAGGCGGGCGAGGCAGTTGGCCCCCTTCCTGGAACGTGACGACCTGGCAACAGTGATCCATGCTACGGTCACCTCGAGGCTGGACTACTGTAATGCCCTCTACATGGGGCTACCCTTGTGCCGGACCCGGAAGCTGCAGTTGGTGCAGAACGCTGCTGCCCGGCTATTATTAGGGCTCCCTAGATGGGAGCACATTCGGCCGGGGCTCCAGAGTCTGCACTGGCTGCCAGTAATATTCCGAGTCCGGTACAAGGTGTTGGTCATCACCTTTAAAGCCCTATATGGCCTAGGACCTGCCTACCTTAGGGACCGTCTCTCCCCACACGTTCCCCAGAGAGTACTACGCTCAGGCTCACAAAACCTGTTGGTAGTCCCCGGGCCAAAGGAGGCCCGTCTAAAATCCACCAGGGACCGGGCCTTCTCAACAACGGCACCTTACTGGTGGAACCAGCTGCCGGAAGAGGTACGGGCCCTGCGGGATCTAGGGCAATTCCGCAGGGCCTGTAAGACAGTCCTCTTCCGGCAGGCCTATGACATTAACTGACAATGAAAACATCCTGGATGGAACAAAATGTATTTATAGGCCGCCGGTTTTAATTATCCTATTTTATCCTGCTTTTTATTAACCTATAGTTTAATTGTATTTTAAATGTTTCAATCTGAAGTTGTTTAATTTATCATGTTGTAAGCCGCCCTGAGACACTTAGGTGAGAAGGGCGGGGTATAAATCTTAATATAAATAAATAAATAAATAAGTGGGACCAAGGAAAAATGGGCTAAATGTTTGGAAGAAATGGCAACCAAAATGGCTGAATCGGGTATCTAGATGGACGCCATTAGAAGTGTTGATGAAGGAGACAAGGAGCATAGGTGGAGCGAACTACTTAAGGCTAAAGGATTTAGAAGGGTAGAAGATTTGTTAATACTAGATAAGTTAAAACCATTACATGAATTTCAAGAAGTCGTAGGAATACAATACTGGCTTAAGGCCACAGGATTGTATACTAAAGTTAAAAAGGAAGTGGAAAAGAGTAACTTAAATGAAGAAGAACCTATGGAAAAGTTTTATAAATTAATGGGTAAAACAAAAAAAGGATTAGCAGGCATCCTATACAGGAGCATGAATTTAGGTAACGAAGGAGCAATAAGCTACCTTCAACGGTCATGGAGTTTAGAAGGCCAAATAACGAAACGAACAGGGGAGAAGATAATGGAAGGTTTAAAAAAAGTTAAGATACATAAGGTTAGAGAAATGGAATTGAAATTTTTCACCAAATGGTATAGAACTCCGGCTACTTTAGCCAATATGTTTCCTGGGTTGAGTCCTAAGTGTTGGCACTGTAAGAAAGAAAAGGGATGGTATTCCCACATGTGGTGGGAGTGTCCTGAGGCCAAGAAACTATGGGATATGGTAGTGGGAATGATAAAGAAATTCTTTCAGGTAGAGCCGAGAATTAACTTTGAACTAATGCAGATGAGTTTATTAGGGAATGAAAAAACAGGGAAAAACAACCAACATTTACTAAAAGCAATGATATCAGCGGGTAAAGCGGTAATAGCGGCAGGATGGAAGGACAAAAGTAAATGGAAGGAAAGTACTTGGCATAAATACCTCTTTGATTTTGTCCAGTCAGATATAGCCGCTATAATGGTGCAAGAAGAATCATGGGAAGAAAGAAGATCAAGAATTAAAGAAAAGTGGCTGATAGGGTGGCCAGACCGTCCCGGTCTCCCGGGACTTTCCCGGTTCTGGCCACCCAATCCCGGCTCCCGGGCTGCCTATACCGGGACCATTACAAAGTCCCGGTATAGCCAGCGGGGAGCCGGCGGGCCACGCGCGCGGGCGGGGAAGGCGGGGAGTGAGGCAGCCAGCGTCCCTGCGCGTGCGCACAGCGGTGTGCGCACGCGCAGGGACGCTGGCTGCCTCACTCCCCGCCTTCCCTGCCCGCGCGCGGGGTCCGGAGAGGCCGGCGCTGGTCCCCGGAGGCCTCCAGAGGCCAGCGCTGGTCCCTGGAGGCCTCCAGAGGCCAGCGCCGGCAGCGTGGAGAGGCCGGCGCTGGTCCCTGGAGGCCTCCAGAGGCCAGCGGAGGCAGCGTGGAGAGGCCGGCGCTGGTCCCTGGAGGCCTCCAGAGGCCAGCGGAGGCAGCGTGGAGAGGCCGGCGCTGGTCCCTGGAGGCCTCCAGAGGCCAGCGGAGGCTTCGTGGAGAGGCCTCCGCTGGTCCCTGGAGGCCTCCAGAGGCCAGCGGAGGCAGCGTGGAGAGGCCGGCGCTGGTCCCTGGAGGCCTCCAGAGGCCAGCGGAGGCAGCGTGGAGAGGCCTCCGCTGGTCCCTGGAGGCCTCCAGAGGCCAGCGGAGGCATCGTGGAGAGGCCTCCGCTGGTCCCTGGAGGCCTCCAGAGGCCAGCGGAGGCTTCGTGGAGAGGCCTGCGCTGGTCCCTGGAGGCCTCCAGAGACCAGCGCCGGCCTCTCCGGCCTCCGCAGCCGCCGCCAGCCCCGCCAGCAGCCCGGAGGAGAGGCCGCCACCGCCCTGGATCCAGGTAAGCCAAAAGCGGGGGGGGGGGGCGGCTGGCGGGGGGGGCAGCTGGCCTTCTTTCCTTCCCTCCCTCCCTCCTTCCTCCCTTCCTCCTTCCTTTCTTCCTTCCTTCCTTCCCTCCCTCCTCCCTTCCTTTCTTCCTTCCCTCCTTCCCTCCCTCCTCCTTTCCTTCCCTCCCTCCCTCCCTCCCTCCCTTCCTTCCTTCCTTCCTTCCTTCCTTCCTTCCTTCCTTCCTTCCTTCCCTCTCTCCTCCCTCCCTTCCTTTCTTCCTTCCCTCCCTCCCTTCCCTCCTTTCTTCCTTCCTTTCTTCCTTCCCTCCCTTCCTTCCCTCCCTCCCTCCTCCCTTCCTGACTGAATGGGCCACAGGCCTGATCCAACAGGGCTTCTCTTATGTTCTTATGTGACACAGTGTGTTGGACTGGATGGGCCACTGGCCTGATCCAACAGGGCTTCTCTTATGTTCTAATGTGACACAGTGTGTTGGACTGGATGGGCCACTGGCCTGATCCAACAGGGCTTCTCTTATGTTCTTATGTGACACAGTGTGTTGGACTGGATGGGCCACTGGCCTGATCCAACAGGGCTTCTCTTATGTTCTTATGTGACGCAGAGTGTTGGACTGGATGGGCCACTGGCCTGATCCAACAGGGCTTCTCTTATGTTCTTATGTGACAATACTGACTTTGGTGGACCCAAGCACTGATTCAGTGTAAGGGAGCTTTGTGTTTGTGACTGGAGTGGACAATACTGACTTTGGTGGACCCAAGCACTGATTCAGTGTAAGGGAGCTTTGTGTTTGTGACTGGAGTAGACAATACTGACTTTGGTGGACCCAAGCACTGATTCAGTGTAAGGGAGCTTTGTGTTTGTGACTGGAGTGGACAATACTGACTTTGGTGGACCCAAGCACTGATTCAGTGTAAGGGAGCTTTGTGTTTGTGACTGGAGTGGACAATACTGACTTTGGTGGACCCAAGCACTGATTCAGTGTAAGGGAGCTTTGTGTTTGTGACTGGAGTAGACAATACTGACTTTGGTGGACCCAAGCACTGATTCAGTGTAAGGGAGCTTTGTGTTTGTGTCTTCTGGTGCAATTTTGTTCTCAGATCCTGTATTTACTTCATCAGTATATGGGATAAGGCACTTTCTCAACTGTGCTGCATAATGCAGCCTATTTATTTTGTCCTGTTTGCTCTGTTGGCTCTATCGGCGCCACCTTCATCACTTTCGGGGTGTGGATCCCCCAGTGGGGTGGTCTCGCGACTCCCTCCGCCGGCTGTTTCTGATAGCCCTGCGCCCCCTCTTTCATTTGATATGTGTCCCGTGCGGATGCCACCCTCCTGCCGGGAGATGCCGCAAAATGAGCCCCCTTGAGGCTTATGGTGGCAGGGCTCGGGGGAAGCGAGCTAGACTGCTGTTCTTTTGAGGGGTCATAGAGTGTTTCGAGCCCGTCCCTGTGGCATCGGTCCCATCATTGTGGGGCCCAGGGGGCCGGCGCAGCGGCACGCTGAAGCAGCCTGTCGGTCACTTCCGGGTTCCTGTCCTGCATCTCGACCTGTGACAGGCTGCTTCGGCGTGCTGCTGCGCTGGCCCCCTGGGTCCCACAACGATGGGACCGATGCCACAGGGACGGGCTCGAAACACTCTATAACCCCTCAAAAGAACAGCAGTCTAGCTCGCTTCCCCCGAGCCCTGCCGCCATAAGCCTCAAGGGGGCTCATTTTGCGGCATCTCCTGGCGGGAGGGTGGCACCCGCACGGGACACATATCAAATGAAAGAGGGGGCGCAGGGCTATCAGAAACAGCCGGTGGAGGGAATCGCGAGACCACCCCACTGGGGGATCCACACCCCGAAAGTGATGAAGGTGGCGCAGATAGAGCCAACAGAGCAAACAGGACAAAATAAATAGGCTGCATTATGCAGCACAGTTGAGAAAGTGCCTTATCCCATATACTGATGAATTATATACAGGATTTGAGAACAAAATTGTTTCCGGCGGTGATATTTGGGGGATTTTTGGGGACGTCACAGGAAGTGCTGTGAAGTCACTTCCTGTTTCCGGCAGTGGCATTTGGGGGAAATGATATCATTTGGGGGAAGTGATGTCACAGGAAGTGATGTCACTTCCCGTTTCCGGCAGGTGATGCGGGGGAAATGATGTCACAGGAAGTGGTGTCACTTCCTGTTTCCGGCGGTGGCATGCCGTCACCGGAAGTGACGTCACTTCCTGTTTCCGGCGGCACACGCGCTTTGCGCGCGTGCACCCCTACCTTCCACCCCCCCCAAAGGTGTCCCTGGCTGGCCTTCAGACATTATGGTCACCCTACTGACGTATCTGAAGTGGGCGAAGGAAGAAAGGAGAGTGGACATTCAGTGGAAGCTTCGAGTCCTTTGTCCCTGGCTGGAAGAAGAAAAGGATGCATAGACTAAGGGGGGTGGGTTGGGGGTAAATGTAAAATGGATATCAGAAACCATGTAGAGAAACGGATAATGTATTAATAATAAAAATATACATATTAAAAAAAAAAAGAGCAGTAGACTCTAATCTAGAGAACAGGGTTTGCTACCCCACTCTTCCACATGAAGCCTGCTGGGTGATTTCGGGCCAGTCACAGTTCTCTCAGAACTCTTTCAGACCCATCCACCTGACAGGGTGTCTGTTGTGGGGAGAGGAAAAAGAAAGGAAGGAGATTGTAAGCCCCTTTAAGATTCCTTTACGTAGAGAAAAGTGAGGAATAAAAACCTACTCTTCTTCATTTGTAAAATGTATGCATATTTTCTCTTTACTATCATGGCAGGAACAAACTATAATCATCCTTTTAGTTTATTGTTGGGGGTGAGGGAGCAAAGCCTAATTGCTGGCCTCCATTGACCCTGTTTCTGAAGCCCTGTGTGACTGCTGGGACATGGAAACAAAGCCCATGCATCTTTTCCTTATTGCAGGTGGGTTTCCTGTCCAGGAGGAGGAATGCAGGCTGAAGCCAAGCTTGTCCCTCTGTTTCCCCTGCCTTTCCTTACAGCATATGCTAGCAAAACCTTTGTCCCCCACAGCCAAGTAGGTGGTGAACGTGGCTCCAGAGAAGAAAAGAGCTCATGCTTATACTCAATTCAAAAGTTTCTCTAATGAGATAGTCCAGCATTTCCTAGAAATGGTGTGCACAGAAAAGCTAATCAGGATGACCATGTTTCATATATATATATATATATATATATATATATATATATATATATATATATATATATATATAAAAATTATTAATTTTTAAAATAATTGTACAATATACAATATTAAACAAAAACAAAAAATTAGGACTCTCAAAGTATATACATAATGGTATCAATACAAATGATAATATTAAAACCAATAAAGTATCAGTATAAAATGATAATAATAATATTACTTTTAATATAATTACCAAAGAAGTAAGGCTGAGATTATATCAGGAATTTCCTTTTGCTTATGTAAGTATTCTAAAATTGGATACTGGTGTGAAAAAAAAAATCATTATTTTTGGTATCTACCTCTACTTTGGAAATAGCAGCTAGTTTAGTCATTATATATATTTGCCATATTTTCAAATGCCATAGGGTTATATTAGGTGTAGTTTCCATTTTCCATTTATGTGCAATTGCTGATTTAGCTGCAAAAATCAAAAGAGCTATTCTTTTATTCATAACAGATGACATTTGAATTTCCATTCGAAGGTTCAATAAGATAGTTTCTGGGGTCAAAGACAAGTGTATTCATGTTATGTCTCTGATTTTATCCAGAATTTGTGTTCAATAGGAATAAATTCTCAGGCACCAGAGCCTACAGTGGAAGTATACACCAATTTGTGAACAATTTTTCCAACAAAGTGGCTTAGTCCCTTTAAAGACATATGATAGCTGTTGTGGAGTATAATACCAGAAGGACATAAATTTAAATGTTTGCAATTTAATCAGCGATTAGTGGTGTTTTCAAAAGAGACTATCTGTTCTTGTGGAATGACATTAGCCATGTTTTTTGTATCTGTGGAGTTACAGTTTTAGAGGATTTAATCCATTATATTTTATTTTGTCCCATGTATAGGGTTCCCAATCCCCCCGCTTTAGCGGGAGACTTCTGGGTTCCCAGCTTAATCTCCCGGTTTTCAAAAATTGAGAAGCGGGGGGGGGGGGTTGGAGGGGGGGAGAACATACCTATAGAGCTCCTGTTGTAGAGCTCCTGAGCAGTTTGTAAAATCCCTGTCCCTTTAAGGCTGGGCAGGAAGGAGGAAACAGGAAGGGCTTCGGAGAACGGCCCCTCCCTTCTTTGCTTTCGTTTTCTCAGCAGGCACAGTTCTCCGGAAGAAGACCAAGTAAGTATTTGTGTGTGTGTGAGAGAGGGAGGGGGATTCCCTGGTATGGAGGCCCTCCCTCCCTTTAGAAAGTGTGTGTGGGGGGGAGGGAAATGTCTACTGGGCACTCTATTATTCCCTATGGAGAATGATTCCCATAGGGAATAATAGGGAATTGATCCGTGGGTATTGGGGGCCCTGGGGGGGCTATTTTTTGAGGTAGAGGCACCAGATTTTTAGTATAGCATCTAGTGCCTCTCCCCAAAATACCCCCCAAGTTTCAAAAGGATTGGACCAGAGGGTCCAATTCTATGAGCCCCAAAAGATGGTGCCCCTATCCTTAATTATTTCCTATGGAAGAAAGGCATTTGAAAAGGTGTGCTGCCCCTTTAAATGTGATGGCCAGAACTCCCTTGGAGTTCAATTATGCTTGTCACAGCCTTGATCTTGGCTCCACCCCCAGTGTCTCCTGGCTCCACCCCCAAAGTCTCCTGGCTCCACCCCCAAAGTCCCCAGATTTTTCTTTAATTGGACTTGGCAACCCTACCCATGTACGAAGAGGCTAGAATCAAATTTATTAATAATCTGTTAGCAGGGTGTAAATTTTCTTCTGACACCGATAAATTAGTCTTTTTGTTATCTGATACTGATCCATTTGTCACCAATAGAGTGTCTCTTTTTGGCTTGGCTGCTAGAAAAATCAGAGCCAAAACTGCCTCCTTAGATTAGTTGACTTTATTTTAGACATCTATAATTTTATAGTATATTGATATTTACCATAAATGGGATCATTGGATTTACAACATTTTAGTTAACTTTTTAGATATTGTCTTAGCATTATGGTGTTATAGTATCTTGGCAATTTAAACCTAAATGTTTGTATTTTAGCATTTTAGGAATGCATTTAAGGTTGTAATAGTTGCATCATACCTCATGTAACCCATTGGTCTGTTTATTGGACCATTTATATTTCTGTCTGATTATTTTTTGTGATATTGTGCTTAATCTTATATTGTGACAGCCAATGGCCATATACAATAAATCTTTTCTACTTTTCTATTAGTTACTTTCTCCCCCCTCCTGCTGCCCTGGACAATAAAACCAGACAGCAAGGCATCAGCATATCCCTCTCACCAATGACTACTGAGATTCACATCACAACAAACATTGTCATAGCCCTCAGTTTGCAAGACCTGTTAACGATAGGACATTTTAGAGGTCATTAATTCATAGGGTTGCTATAATTTGGAAGCAACTTGACAACACTTAACAAACACAAGTAATGTCATCACTACAATGGAGGTTTTGTCCCACAGCAGTAGGGTTGGGCTGGAAAAATGAGAGAATGGCAGTTAAAGGATGGAAGCACACCAGTCACCATGGTGTAAGGGTTCATGCCAGACTAGGATCTGGAACAGCCAGGTTCGAATCCCCACTCTGCCATGGAAGCTCCCTGGGCCTAACCTATCTCACAAGGTGACTGTTGTGAGGATAAAATGGAAAAAGAGAGAAAACTATGCTGTAAACTGCTTTGGGTCTCCCTCGGGAAGAAAAGCACTTTGAGATTGTAGGAAATCATGCTTTCACTCTCTTTGGTTGGCATCATGTGCTCTACTAATACCAGATGAAAGGACAGAAGCAGGTCATTTCCATTGGCAGCATTTGCAGAGGTGGGGGCACAGATGCCCCCACAAATGGAAACACGGCAACAGCCTAGCTGAACAGCAGGCAATGTAGAAAGTGACATACAGTCTCTCATCCCTTCACACATTTGCCAGGTCATATAGGGTTACTTTCTCAAGGTCAAGGGCAGATACCCATGGGAGAGTTTCATACCCAAAAATTTAAGATCTTGATTGGTGGGAAGCAACTGCTACCTAGATTGGCTTTTCTTTGGAAAAGTCCCCTTACCCTAAAAAAAACCCCTACCCTAAAACAAAACAATAAACAAAATTGGGCAAACACTGGCAGTACTTCATGTATAGTGGTGGTGGGGGGAGAATACTTCATGGCTTGTTCGTGGGTTTCTGGAAGACATTTGGTCAGCCACTGTAAGAAGCAACATGCTGGTCTAAATAGATCATTCCCTGGTCCAGCAGGGCTATTTTTAATTATTCAATTTTTTCCTAAGGGACTTGCTGGTTAACAATGTCATGAACCTGAGTTCTGTTTAGTCTGAATATGCTTTATTTGACTAGGCTAGTTTGCACTTGTGGGTTGGGTTTTTTTTTTTTTAATGCTATACTGCAGTACACAATATGGGTGTTTTTGGCATCTATATACCTTTCTGGGTAATTTTGATGTTACTAGGAATTAAATTATCTACTGTTCTACACTGACTGTTATCTATTAGGTATCAGTAGTACAATTGTTTTTGGTAAGATGTTTATGCCAGAATATTACATTTTAAAAGATGCATAATGGTACATAAAAAGATGCATAATAATAATAATAATATATTTTATTTATATCCCGCCCTCCCCGCCTAGGCAGGCTCAGGGCGGCTAAAGCCATTTGTGATAGAAACTTAAAGCAGAGGCGTAGACTTTTCAATTTCCCGGGTGGGGGGGAGGGCTGGGGCCCAGCCAGAGACATTTGATCCAGTGACATCATAGGGAGGATCCAGTGACATCACAGGAAGGGGCCTCCATTATCACTACTTATGAATTTATGGAGAAGCTCCTTCCCCATAAATTTAGGGAGCACCCCTCCAACAATGCCCATGGACCGGGCTAAACCCAGAAAAAGGTGGGAGTTGGCCAGTGGTTATAGTGGTATCTCAGAGGTCTCTCGCTGTGTCCTGTTTTTGAAATTCACTTTTAGAATAGTCGCTTTAAGATCTGCAAATATACATATCATGTGCATAGGACAAACTAATAGTCACAAATTTGACAGTAAAAGGCAATACAGAAAAGCTTTAGGGGAACATTTCCCTTCCCCCCGCTGTTTTCTGATGAACCTGAAGCACAATCTCCTTTACCTCCCCCCCCCCAAAAAAAAACCAAAAACAGACACCCGTGAGGTAGGTTGGACTAACAGAGCTCTTCCAGCAGCCACCCTTTCAAGGACAACTTCTACAAAAGTGATGATTGGCCCAAGGCCATTCCAGCAGCTGCAAGTGGAGGAGTGGGGAATCAAACCCAGTTCTCCCAGATAAGAGTCCACATACTTAACTACTGCACCAAACTGGCTGTCACCAATTATATGTTGGGTTCAGTATATGCTACAGTTTACAGCTGCTGCTGATACCGGGGCTTGACACCTAAATTATTCAGCTTTCACTTATACTCAGAAATCAAACTCTCATTTCATGTATTCAACATATCCTGCCCTACCCACAGAATGGGCTCAGGATGGCTCACATCATAAAACCAGCAGCAACAAAACAATAAATAAGATCAATGATTAATAGCAAAAAAAAGGGCTCATGTCAGATAAAATAAGTGTGTGTGCAATCTAAATGAAACAGTGTACATGCACACAAAAGCTGATGCCCAGAATAAAACTTGGTTGGTTCTTAAAGGTGCCACTGGCCTCAAATTTTGTTCTTAAAGGCCTCCAATCTTTATGACCACACTCAATCTCACTTTCCCCCCAAATGTAAATTGGAACCAAGCAAGTATTTTGAATCCACCAACAATGTTCCCTCTAAGCTGCAGAGTCTTGTGAACAAAAACTCTACTTTGTGAACTACTGGTATTAAAGTTGTGAGCTACTGCATAAATTATTGTGCTCTAGGGCCATTTTTATTGAGTTAAGACAAAAATGTGTGAGCTGGAGGCTAAAAATCTGTGAGCTAGCTCACACTAACTCAGCTTAGAAGGAACACTGTCCACCAAAGAGAGCCTGTAGTCTGACTGTTGGTGCATTAAAAGTGGAGGGGGAAGAAATGTCACTATTATCTTGACAATTGCTGCTGTATCTTGACAATTATCTCGACAATTGCTGCCCTATCCAAGGCTGATTGGTACATCGTCTTTTCCACCTCATGAGACTTTCAAGGCAAGAGAAGCAAAAGCTCAATTAGCATTTCTAAGGAGCTGAGCTTGGGTTGTAAAGTCATTAAGTCATTCATAAAGTCATTCACTGACTTTGAAACTCAGAGGGAAAAATCCATTCATGCCTTTGAAGCCCCAGATCCTGTGTTGATTGCCCAGCGGGGGCTTAGCTCCGGGTGGGAAAATCCCAGGGGGGGGGGAGGCTGGAGCCCCCCAACCCCCACATACTTTACGCCTATGACTTAAAATAATTTCATAACTCATGGAACTGGTCCTGATGTGAACAATGTGCTTTTCTTTGCTCAGGGTTTAAAAGCATGGCAGGAGCATGGCACACAGAAAATCAGCAGGGGCACCTTCCACTTCATTGCATTTGAATGCTCTGACAAACAAAATCACCTTAAGGAGTTACTTTGCATTAATGCAGTGACATGTGAATTAGTAAAACAAGACAAGGCGGTCAGGTTCATTCACTGTTTGGACTTGACCCATAATTAGGGCATTCACAAGGCTATCCTACAGTGCTATGGCATGCCACAGACTGACAATAGTGTTTTTCAGCTACAGGGTTTCTACTGTTTTCTAAATACAACATATTACTTCCCTTCAGCATAAGAAAAGTCCAAAACAACAGAAAAAACATTATTACTCCCCATTGTGGTGGAAACAAACTGTTGGGAAGCAAAGTGAGAAGACAAAACTGACCATATAAACTGGCCTGTATATTGTTTTCTGTATCAAAGATGAACAGCCTGTCCCTGTGACCAATTTTGACTTGTGGATGTAAGTTGTAGGCAGTCAGGAGAACATTCTGTAAAAACGATAGATTTCACTTCGATACAAACATGACATGCCTAGAACTACATATGCCATGATTTGTGGGCCAGATTATCTGTGAAAGACAAGACTTTCTGGATTCTAAACAATGCATGCAAAGAGCGCTGTGGTGCAGAGTGGTAAAGATGCAGTATTGCAGTCCAAGCTCTGCTCACGACCCGAGTTTGATCTCAGCAGAAGCTGGGTTCAGGTAGCCAGCTCAAGCCTTCCATCCTTTCGAGGTTGGTAAAGTGAGTACCCAGCTTGCTGGGGGTAAAGTGTAGATGACTGGGGAAGGCAATGACAAACCACTCCATTATAAAGTCTGCCATGAAAATGTTGTGAAAGCAACATCACCCCAGAGTTGGAAACGACTGGTGCTTGCACAGGGGATTACCTTTACCTTTTTACCTTTAAAACAATGCATACTGGAGGTACCACTTATTTCTATACTGTAGTCTGAGGAATGATTTAAACCAGGGCTTTTTTAGAGCAGGAACACACAGGAACGCAGGCCTGGCCAGGGCTTTGGCTTTAAAAAAAGATCTCCATGTTATGGGTGATGATGAAGGGAAGCTGCCAGCTGCAGCAGAACCAGCAGCTGAGCTCACTGACAGCACAGGAGCCAGTCCCTCAGAAGAAATGTGATAGTTGGCTGCTGCTGGGGCCACTCCCTGCAGTTGAGTGGCCACAAGCACAAAGCCCTCCTGACTCACCTCCATGGATGGCTCGTCTTCGAGAGAGACTTCAGCAGGATTGGGCCACCCAGCACTGAGAAGCGCGGTTGAGAGTTAGGTGTTCCCACAGTCCAGTGTTCTAACAGGAACCTGGCCGCTCGCTAATTGGAAACAGCGACAGCAAGCCATTTAGCTCCCTGCTCTGGGATGATTTCCTGTGGAAGCAACATGTCTAATCTTGCGACATGCATACACCCTGGCTGACCTTGAAACCTGATCCTTCGGCTCCTGAACTCCTGGCTACTAATGACTTGGTTATTGGTCAGTGTGTTTTGGGATATTGTTCTTTATTGGTTCATATTCTGCTCTGCTGACTCTGACCTCAGACTGGCTTCAGACTCTGTGCTTTGGACTTGCCCTGGTGGTTCTCCCTCTGCTCTTCAACTCATACCCTGTCTGGGACTGAGTCTGGTTCCCTGCCTGTACCCCAGGGTGTGACACTCCAACAGAGGGAAGGCACCAGGCAGCCACACACTCTCAGACTGTGTGCTCTGTCCTCTCTGCTGCTTCCAGCAGGTTTGCAAAGAGAGCAAGAGATGCAGAGCTGCCCACAAGCGCCCTCTCCTGGGAGAAGTTGCCCACTGCCCACACTGCCACCTGTGGCACTTATCTCTCTCCAGCCATGTTTGATGGTGGGGGTTAAACAAGGTCTCTTATTGGGCTGTGTGAGAACTCACATCCATGAAATGCAGCTGATGGCACTGTACTGTTTTGTGTCAATATGCAGAAAGTAACCTACTGAACAGGTGTTGTCACTTCTGGTGATGTCAGGGGTTGTGTCCTAATATATAAATGAGTTACTGTTGGGCTTTTTCTACAAAAAACGCCCCGATTAAACCCATCCAATGTCAGCCTTGGTGATGACCACATATTTTACTGGTAATCTAGTACCAAGGTGAATTCTCTTTCTCTGTGTATGAAGCACATATACTCTGTACACATGTTATCCTAGAGTGAGAGTTCAATCAGGCACCAGGTGGAACATGTATTTCATGCCCATTCTGCAGTCACTCCATTGGTTACTGATTAGTTACTGAGTTCAATTTTAAGTACAGGTTATCACCTACAAAGTCCTTAATAGCATTGTATCAAAATATCTGCAGGATTCCTTCTTCTGCTATGCTCTATCCTGAGAGCTTTATACATCTGAGCAGAGCTTCCTGAAGGTGCCACTCTGTGAATAGGTAAGATTGGCAGCTTCCTGTTCACATGCATTCTCTGTAGTGGCTCCCATCTTGTGGAATGGCCTGGCTGAAAAGATTCAGAAGGCTCCCAAAGTTCTATCATTCTCCAGAATAAAAAAAATGTTCAGGACATATAAGGGGATTAGAAATGTACTGGAAAGAGATGGAGGTTGGTTGGTGAGGAAGGAAGAAGGGAAAGGGGAGGTTATGAGGTGGCCAGGAGGAGGGAAAGAGGAAATATTGTGGTGATGCAAGGGGAAGTGAGGTACCCCCTGCAAGTCCTTGGTGTTCCATTGGGTTGGTTCAGCCATCATTGCACAACTTAGCCAGAGTTTTCTCAAGGAATGACTGTCAGAGAGAGACAGAAGGTGGGAAAACTGAAGACTGATAAAAAGTAGGGTGAATGGTGGGTGGGAAAGAGAAAAAGAACCAGGAAATAGGGGAGAGGCTATGGGAATGGAAAGAGTCAATAGTGGGGGAAGGTTAAATGAGATCTCCCCTGCAGGTCATTGTGTTCCCCACTTATCTTCTAATTCTGTGATACTAGTCCTATTAAATTTATTATTTAATCAATTTAACCTTAGGTTGTATGTTTGGATTTTTAAAATTATGTAATCTGTTTTGAGTTTCAGAAAGGTGGGCCCTTGAGTACTACAGTAATCTTTGGAGGCTCTGCTTTGGATGACCCACCTTCTGATTAGGTGGGTGACAACCTGGGAGAGGACCTTTTAAATCATGGCACCAATATTCTGGAACTTCACATTCTTACACTTCCCAAAAAGGTTTCAAGAAGTTTTTGGGAAGTGTAAGAATGTGAAGTACTGGATCGGTTGGAAGTGCCTTGTCATGTATTAAAGCTTGGGAAAAGGCCTTCGGGTGAAAACGAGGTTCAAAAGTCCTGGGAGAGCCATTCAGCTTGTAAAAGGATTAAAATATCACTGTGTATCAAAGAATCTCTCGGAGTGCAGTTCATTATTCTCCTTGCATCCTGAGGCCTGTCCTTGCAGTATCTACACCACAGGAGGAGTGGGCAGTCAACCTAGAAAGGAAAGAAAAACAAACTTACCTGTTGAACTGTTAGGTTTTGGGAATTGATTGTTCCCCTTTTCGTTTAAATGTAATATTTTATTCTGTCCTTTATAAGTGTATGAACTATTAAGGCATTTAAGATGACTTTCTAAGTGGTTGTTATTTGTAGTTATTTCTTTAATAGTATTGTTTGGACGTTTTACATGGAAGCATTGCTTCTCTTGCCTACCACCTCCATCTGTGAGTCTCATTTTGGTTACCAAATCCCCAGATGAGGGCAGGGGATCCCCTGGTTTGGAGGCCCTCCCCCTGCTTCAGGGTCATCAGAAAGCGTGGGGGGGCGGATTTCTGCTGGGCACTCCATTATTCCCTATGGAGACCGATTCCCATAGGGTATAATGGAGAATTGATCTACAGGTGTCTGAGGCTTTGGGGGGCTGTTTTTTTGAGGTAGAGGCACCACATTTGGAGGCACCACATCTGGTGCCTCTCCCCAAAATACCTTCCAAGTTTCAAAAGGATTGGACCAGGGAGTCCAATTCTATGAGCCCCAGAAGAAGGTGCCCTTATCCTTCACTATTTCCAATGGAGGGAAGGCATTTAAAAGGTGTGTGGTCCCTTTTAATGTGATGGCCAGAACTCCCTTTGGTGTTCAATTATGTTTGTCACATCCTTGCTTTTGGCTTCACCCCAATGTCTCCACCTCAAAAATCTCCTGGCTCCGCCCCCAAAGCCCCTGGATATTTCTTGAATCATACTTGGCAACCTTATCTGGAACTCTCTTCCCAGGGAGATTTATCTGCCCCCCCTTCTGTTGCCATCTTCTACCAGCTTTTCATTTTGGCATTTCCTCAGTGAGACCTCCTTCCTGACAAATGTTTTGATTGCTTTTCCCCCCCAAATATCTTTGTACATATTTTAGCTCTGTTCTTTAATTGTTTTAATAATGTGTGTTGAGGTGTGATTTTAATAGTTTTGAAATGTAATTTTATCATATATCTAATTTGTTAGCCATTTTGATGGCCCTTGTGAAGGCAGAAAGGCAGAACATACATTTTGTTTTATAACAGAAATAAAGTAAGCAAATAAATACATTTAAAGAATAAAGTGTTTAGGTTTGTTAATATGTATTTATTTAGATATTTGTATCCTTTTCCTACACAGGTTGTAACACTGTTTTCACCTCCATTTTTACCCTTACAAGGAACAATCTCATGAGGTAGGTCATGCTGAGAAAACACGGCTGGCTAATGAACTTCTATGGGCTGAGGGAGGATTTGAACCTGGGCCTCACAAATTCTAGTCTAAATCATTCAGGGTCTATACATTAACAAACAAAATTAAAAAGCATCCCATTTCCTGATTGATTGGAAAATGAAATGATAACCTCACCAAGACTTTACCACAAGTCTACCTGCAATCCTCAATCAGAAAGCCAATGAGAAATTTCTACTACTTATCTCTTATTTTTCTTTGCCATCTTGTGGTTTGTTGGTAAATTACTACTAGAATGTATTGCAAGTCATACAAATTGCGTTCATCAAGCTACAAACAGGGTATCGTTGCTCAACACAAGAGTGCTGTTGCTACTGAATAAATAAACCATGTATTTTTGCATAATCTTGCCAGTTGTTTATAGTTCTAAACTGCTGAAACAAGTCACATTCAAAAACTTCAGCCATTTAAACAGATGCGAAACTTCATTTAAGTAAAAAATACTTGTAGGAATGGAAAAAATGATAAAGAATCCTTGTCATGACCGCTACTGAGCTGGCTCTGGACAAGAAAGGTTAAAAGGCTTGGGGCTCTTTAGCTTGGAGAAATGTCGACTGTGGGGTGACATGATAGAGGTTTACAAGATTATGCATGGGATGGAGAAGGTAGAGAGAGAAGTACATTTCTCCCTTTCTCACAATACAAGAACTCGTGGGCATTCAATGAAATTGCTGAGCAGTCAGGTTAAAACAGATAAAAGGAAATACTTCTTCACCCAAAGGGTGATTAACATGTGGAATTCACTGCCACAGGAGGTGGTGGTGGCTACAAGTATAGCCAGCTTCAAGAGGAGATTGAATAAAAATATGGAGCAGAGGTCCATCAGTGGCTATTAGCCACAGTGTGTGTGTGTGTGTGTTTGTATATTGGCCACTGTGTGACACAGAGTGTTGGACTGGATGAGTCATTGGCCTGATCCAACATGGCTTCTTTTATGTTCTTAAGAGATGGGCACAAAACTTGTCACAAACCTAAATTCCTCACAAAAATCACCCTGTTCATGGTTTATGTCCCAAGGGTCATGCAATCACAGCTGCGACAAACCTCCCATGAACCTCCATGGTTTTCACAGAGGCTCATGTAGTTCATGTTGGTGGTTTGTGTGGCAGAACATCAATAGTGGCCCTCCAATCACCAAACGAAAATGAGACTTGTGGGACCTAGGGGCACAGAGAAAAGCATAAAGAGTCAGCATTGGGTGAAAGGAGATGAGGACGAGGCAGAGTGTGTGCCAGTAGTGGCAATGCAGGAGAGAGAGGAGGTGGAGAGTCAAGGCTTGGAGGTAGGGGTCCCAACCCTCCCGCTCTAGCAGGGGACCCCAGGTTTCCGAGCCTCTTCCCCCGCTCCCCCAAAAAACGGAAGCGGGGGGAGAAGCAGCGTCCTCCTGCTGCTGGCGGTGTCGGGGGCTGCCAGGGAGGATGCTGGGGGTGAACAACATCACCAGCGGGGGTTGAGGGGGCCGCCTGCGCTCGCGCTCCATGTGCTCCTCATCGGCTGCTGTGCTGCTGGAGGCGGCTGACCACGCGGTCGGTGTAAAGGACAGGCTTGAGGGTGCGCGAGCGCTGCAGCCAGCCGTAGCAGAAGGTCTCCACGCCCCGCCCGTTGCGCCCGTAGCGCTCGCGCACCCTCAAGCCCGTCCTTTACACCGACCGCGTGGTCAGCTGCCTCTAGCAGCACAGCCGCCGCCGCCCCCCCAAGTCCCAGCAACCCCAGGTGAGTAAGCGCCCTGCCCTGCCCCGGCACGGGAGGGAGGGAGGCCGAGGGGATGGAGCTGCTGAGGCACGGTGGGTTGTCCTTGCCGCCCTCCCTTCTCTGCTGCCTTCGCGGCTTCCCCGAGACGGGGTGGGCGGCTTCTGCGGCCCCACACCCTCCTTGGAGGCCCAGTTGCCCAGCGGTGTTTCCTGCAGAAACTGCCGGAAGAGCAGGGCCGCCTCTTCTCGGCTTCATTTTAGCTGCTCCTCCGAGATGGGCTCAGCCTGAGCCCATCTCGGAGGAGCAGCTACGGTGAGCGGAGAACAGGCGGCGGCAGCCGTCCCCCCCTCTCCCTAGCTCCACCCCAGTGTCTCCTGGCTCCACCCCCAAAGTCCTCAGATATTTCCGAAATTGGACTTGGCAACCCTACTTGGAGGAGAAAGGGGAAGTTAATCTCATTTTTGTAGAAGCAGTGGAAACTACAGGAGACTGGCCTATCAGAAGAAGGCCAGGTCAAAAAGAGGGATCTAGGGAGCTGGAAATCAAGGATCACAGGGTCAGAAAAAGAGGGGGGATCTCTTTTTGATAGAAGCAGCAGTCCAAGGGAGGCCAGCAGATGAGGTCAAGCCAAAAATGTGGAACCCAGGAGGCCCAGAAGTTGAGGATTGCAGGGTCAGAAGACGGGGGGGGGGGGCGGAATTTCCTTTTGATAGAAGAGGAGAGTCAGCTGAAGATTAGATAACAGTTTGGCATCTCTAACCTGCAGTGGGGCTTTTCTACCCTATAATGGATATCAAAGAATTAACTGGTTTGGTAAACAAGATGGTTTGTGGTTCATGGGACCTCATAAACCATAAACGGGGATGAACCTCCATTTTCCCAGTTTGTGCCCATCCCTATTCTGAACTCCAACTTTGAAACCTCCAAGGAAGAGCTTGAGATATGGCCTGGGGGAAGAACAGGAAATTCTGGAAGATCTCTGCAAGGCAGATACCCCAGGCCCATATGGTTGCCAAGTTCTACCTTTGCTTTGGCAGGGGACTCCATTCTTGCCCGCTTGGTGCAATGATGTCACCAGGAAGTGACTTCATCATGCTGGGTGCACTCAAGAATTCAGATTAAAAAACTCTATGGTATCAGAGTTTTTACCCAAATGCTAGAGTGTCTCTGGTGCAATGTGCCCAACACGATGATGTCACCCAGAAGTTATATCATCTGGGTGACATCATCATGTTGGGCATATTGCATGCCAGCAGAGCTCTTTGGGGGCAGGGATCCCACTGCCAGTCAACTCCATGCCAGCAGGTTTGGGGGCCCCAAACTGGGGGAAACCCTGCCCCCTGCAGGAGCTTGGCAGCCCTACAGGCCCATCTACTCCAAACTTGCCCCTGAGGATCCTGAAGTTGGAGCTCCTCCACCAGAATGTACCTCTGTCCACCCATATCCAGGGGCAACTAAGTGTCTGTCCAGGACTCAGTCCAGAATCTGCCTCTACTCATTGGGCACAGCAGAGGCCAAGACAGCTCAGTGAAGATGCAGTGCCGGGCTGCCAGCTCATGCTCCACCTTCTGGTTCAATCATGGTCGATGTAATCCTTTGCAGGATTCTGTCTCTAGTTAAGCCTGGGAAGATAAGTCCCAGGTGCTGCTTTCAGAGAGCAGGTGGAGCTGCTGTCCTCCCAGCCCATTTAACTCTTGGGCTGGAAGGTAGCTGGATCAACTCGTCCATTAGATGCAAGCCTGTGTGTCAGCTCCTGATGATGATCTCTAGACTCCCTAACTAGACCTGGGGCCATGACTCCAGAGGAGACCTGACGGGGCCTGTCTGCAGAGAACAGAACAATCTCAATCACATCCTTTGTTTTGGATACAGAGAAGCATTTATGTGGATGGTAAGATTTCCACCTCCAGAATGCAACATTCTCTTTTCTCTCCTCCTCCTGCCACCTGAAATGCCTTCTGAAATGTGGCTCTTGCCACAGGAACTACATTTGGAGGGGCTGCAGTGAGAGAATGGAGGTGAAACAGCTGCATTCTGAAGGTGGAAATCCTTCTGCCCAGGGAAACACTATGCCAGATTCAAGCCAGAACTGACAGAACAAAAGGATAGTTTTACTGAAAAGCAGTGACTATTGACTCATCATTCGAAATATAATGGCCGTCTTTCCTTGGGTAAAAACCTAAAGGAACAGTGTGAAGTTGTAAAGCTCTGGTCAGATCTGGGTGGGAGACTTGGCCTTCTCCCACCCCCACTGCAAGCTCTGTCACAACAGCTGTCAGATTAGATTAATTTACATTCTATTTATTTATTAAAACATCTTTATGCCAACCTTTCCCTCTGATTAGGGTTCCCAAAGGGGCACACATAAAAATATTAAAACATCTGAACAATGAAAAACTTCTAAAATTATTAAGTAGTGTAATAAACGCACAAACAATACCAGAGAGCCAGTAACTCTTATTGGGGTATGCCAAATGAAACAAAAATGGTTTTCACTTTCTGGCAGAAGATACCAATAGAGACGACAGATGAAACTCCCTGGGGAGGGCGTTCCAAAGTTTTGGTGACCTAGAAAGCAATTTCTCAGGTCACCACCCATCTAGTCTTAGGTGGTAGAGGCAATTGAAGTGGAGCTTACAAGGACGACTGGAGTGAATGGGGTACATCTTTGGGCAATTATTAATGCATCTACTGTTTCTATACTTGCACTGCTTGCACTGTGGTGTAGCCATCACATTTCTGCTTGAACAAGAACAGTGCTGCCTAGGAGGCAGAGGTATAAGCAGGTTAGGATAAAATGAATGGGATGCTCCACTTCTCGCTACCCACAAATACTCACTAAGTTTCAATGCCAATGCTGGGGTGGGGAATGGGGACAGTCAAAGTAATCCATAACGACAGGACTTTTTTTTTTTAGCAGGAATACACAGGAATGCAGTTCTGGCTGGCTTGCTGACAGGGGTGTGGCCTAATATGCAAATGCATTTATGCTGGGCATTTTCTACAAAAAAGTCCTGCATAGTGGCAAATGCATCCCCTGATGCAGATCTTAACACATATGGCCTTATCATGGAGACATACATGGTAGACAGGTGAAAAGGAAGGTCTGGAATGCATTTCTCTTGCCTTGCCTAATTTGCTGCCTTCCCCTGCATTTACAATGCAACCCTCTGTAGACTCACCCAGCCTGAGGCCATTGATTTCATTGGTCTTAAACTGCAATAACTCCGTACAAATGATACTATCGATGCCTCTGCTGCAAGGTCCATGTGCACACAGCATATAAAAAATACAGAATGGATCAAATGGAGTGTTTCAACAGACAGAGGAATTTCCAGCTGCAGAGCGTGACTTTCTCAGCTCTTCCCTCCCAACGAGCAGCATTTGAAGTTACTTTGAGCTGTAGCAGGAAGGAAGAGGTGAAGAAGTCATCCTCCACAGCTGGAAATCTTTCCATCTCTGAAAACATTCTGTTGGATCAAAGGCTATGGTGTGTAGAAAACTGTGCAGTTGAGACCTCAAGCATATAAATACAGTGCCCAGAGAAAGCTTGGGCCAGCCTGGAGATTGCAAGCGGATGTGTGAAATCACTATGCAATCTTTTTCTGAATATGCTATTCCCCCTTTTCTAATGATGCCAGAACTGTGCATGGAAAATCTTGATGATACTTAAATTCCTGCTCTAAAGCAGATTCTCCCTCCCTCAATGCTTGTGGTTTGGAGTGAATATCCTAGTTCAAAAGAGGAGGGTTGCCTAATAGTTACACTGGATGCTGTTTCATAGGTCCTTAACAGTCATGGTTGTCTGGGGCTGGCAGCATCTACTCACCTGCTGTTCTAGGGCTTGATGGGGAGCTCAAGACAATGGTCCGTAGTGCCTTTCCTGACACCACCCAAACCCAGGGAGTCCGGCTTGGTGACTGCAGCAGTACTGGGAGTGGGGCAGTGTTCTCCAGCCCTCTTGGACTGCATGGAAGGCCAGAGTGGGCTGCAGGATATGTCAGACCAGTGCACCTCACTCACCAGCAGGTCCCAGAAGATTCTGGAAGAAGGCTGCCAGAGTACCAAGAGTACCATGCCTTCTGCCAATGTGGCAGAGGTTGGACGGCTGGATGAGCCCTGTATGAGCTGTGCCAGCAGGAAAGAGCAGCAAAGGAATGTGGCAGCCAGAAGGATGGAGGGAGGCAGGAAAGGGACAACTGGGCTGGGAGAGGCCAAGAAATAGGCAAGAGATATTTGCACTCAACTTGTGGGAGCAGCATCAGCCACCAGAGGGACCTTGTAAAGGCTCTGGCTATGCAAGGGAGGGAAGTTGTAAAGGGCCCTTAGTCTATGTGGTGTAAGGACTTGCCCCATCCTGTCCCAGGACCAGAACAGTCCAGTCCTACAGGGAAATCTCTTCAGTCCTGAATCACAGGTACACAGCTCCCTAAAATTTACACAACATCCCTCTCTGAGCCTGATTTGTCTCATGGGTAATGAGCAGCTGTTAGACACACACAACGCAACCTGTAAAAGCATATTGATATTATATTATGATTAATAATAATAAATTAATTTCTATCCCACCCTTCCTGCATGCAAGCTCAGGGTGGGTTACAACATAAAACTCACAGCAATAAAACCAACTCTACTACTTTAACCCTTTAAAAACAAGATGACATTCTTAAAAAAAACCATTTTGCAGTGTCCTGCCACTGTATAACAACAAAGACAAAAGAGGCCAGAGCTTATAATTTTTGTTGATAGTACAGACTAGAGCAAGCATTATAGAAAACAATTTCTAGCAGACTGTGGGAAGAGGAGCCAAATGGTGTTTGACATCTGCTGCCTCACCCCAAAGCCTGGCAGAACAGCTTTATTTTACAGGCCCTGCAGAACTGTAAAAATCCCACAGTGCCCTGATTTCTATTGGTAGCTGATTCCACCAGGTAGGAGGCAGGGCCAAGAACTCTCTGGCCCTGATTGAGGTTAGATGGACGTCTTTTGGGGCAGGGACTTCCAGTAAGTGATGACCCAAAGAGTGCAAGGTCTATTGGGACATATATGGGAAAGGCAGTCTTGCAGGTATGTTGGTCCCTGGCTGCTCAGGGCACTAAAGGTTAAAACTAACACCCTGAAATGGATCTGGAATTCTATCTGCAGCCAATGCAGTTAATGCAGCACTGGCTGAATGTGTGCCCATGGAGACATCACAGTTACTGCTGTAACTTCCTGATCAGATACAAGGATAGGCCCATGTAGAACGAGTTACATTAGTCCAGTCTAGAAGTGACCATTGTGTGGATCACTGTAGCTAAGTTCCACAGCCAATTACTGAACTTGCAGCAGGTGGAAAAAAGCTGACTTGGCAACCACAGTGACCTGGGCCTTCATCGATAGTGAGACATCCAGTTTCACCTTTAGGCTCTCAACTTTTGGTTCTGGCATCAGTGGTGCCCCACCCAGTGCTAGGAGCTGAGTTTCTATATCCAGTCCCTCATAGCTCAGATACAGGACCTCTGTCTTCATTGGATTCAACTTCAGCTGGCTCTAATGTAACCAACCAGCCACAGCCCCCAAGGCCCTGCTCAAAACATCTGGGGCTGATTCTAGCTGGTTGTTCATTAACAGATAGAGGTGGATGTCTTTAGCATATTGATGACACCTTAGTCCAAACTCCTGGACCAACTGGACAAGGGGGTGCATAAATTGGTGAGAGAATCACCCCCTAAGGGTTGCTGCAATCCTATGGGGATTATGGAGAAAGCCTCTCCCCCTGTACCACCCTCTGTCCTTGACCCCAGAGAAAGGAAGAGAACCACTGCTGAAAAGGCTCTGAACCCCCACGTGGGCCAGGCGGTGAGCCAAGAGATCATGACTGTTTGCATCAAACACCGCTGTCAAATTAAGAAGCAGCAGCAATGCGAACCTGCCTTGATCCAGCTACCTCCGGAGGTCATCCATAGGGGCAACTAATATAGTTTTGGTCCCATGGCCAGGACAGAAGCTGGACTGGAAGCAATCCAGGATGGAGGCATCAACCATGCGTGGCACATGGAAATTTAAACAACAATCTTTAGAAAGGACCAGATAACTGGCAATCTCTTCTCCCTGATTAAATTCAGGAAATTCAACTTTGTCTCATCTCTGCTGCATGAACTGGCTCTGTATAAAATTTGCATACAGCAATGTTCCATTACCTGAAGGATCACATTATATAGTTGCTGATCTTTCCCTCCATTTCCAGAAGCAATTGGAATTTGCTGCTGAGCTGGCTCTACACATGACACTTTCCATCTTCATGGCTCCTCTATAGCAAATTGTAACCCACCCCAGGTGTTGGTTTCTCTGGGTTCTCTGTAACTGCCAAGGTTGATTGTCAAGCAGCAGCTCCACAGGGGATGCAGCCTTGGAACAGACCCCACCCGCCATGGCTTTACTGCATTCTTCTCTGTAAAGGCTGGTAGTCCAACAGCCATAAATCAGGCCTGCACAGAAAATCAATGAGTTTTGTTTCCAAATCATAGTCTTCTCCCTCTAACTCACTGGACACTCCCAAGGGGGCTCCCACGAGTCTCTTTTTTGCGGGCCTTTACCTCTACATCTATTTGTCTTTACGGAGATGCCTCTGCTGAAGCAATCTGCTGTTACTGCCTTCAGGAGACACCTCCAAATCCTGTTCCAGAGTAATAGCTATTTCATAAATATTCTCTGTCATGCATAGAGGCCCATGAACATCTCCAAACATGCCCTAAGCATTTATGTCTAGCAAAATAACAAATCATGAGTCTTCACAAATGTTCCCACCACTAAGCCTCATTGATCACAGCTCACAAATTACCCATGTCACTGCTGCCACCAAGGACTTGCCCCACTCTGTGCCAAGGCCAGGACAGTCCAGTCCCACAGAGAGGCCTCTCAATCCCACGGGCATGAGACCTCCCTAAAATTTACACAAACATGCCTCTCTGAGGCTGATTCACCTCATGGCTAATAAGCAGCTGTTAGAAACACACAACAGAAGCTGCAAAATGTAATTGGTACTTACTAAAACTACATTAAAAACATCAAGATCCAGCTAGGGTACTGTTGTCAGGCTCTTTGCACAAACAACAACTACAATGATAATGATGATCATCTTTGTCATATAGCATTTTGTATAATGTAGCCAGGAAATCCTAATATTGTCTAGCTGCCTGAAGTATTAGCCCTTTTTAGTATTATGCACCACCAGATGAGCTAGACTTATTGATTTGGCTGAGAGAGCTGTGGCTGACCCAAGGTCACTTAGTTGGCTTCATGCGGAGAGTGGGGAATTGAACCTGGTCCTTCAAATTAAGAGTCCACCACTTTTAACCACTACACGATGCTGGCTCTTTGCACAAAAACCCAAATTCCTACAAGCTAACTAATACTATAATGTCCTCCTCTTTAATCTGGCAATACATAACTCTCATACATAAATAAAATGCAATTCCTTAATTAGCATCTCCATACGTTTGTCATTCTGGTGTTCCGACAGGCAAAGATCCAAGTAAAAGATGGTGGTCATTAACAACTTTAATGTTGCAGGGGCTAAAGGCCCTATAATCTCAACAACCAATCAGTATGTTTCTCTAATTAGCACTCAAGACATGTTAACATAAAAATCTCCTATCTGAATCCAACTCATTTCTCCTCAGAATCCAGATGACCTTTTACAGAGAAAAGACATGTCTAAAGGCCCACAGGTGTTACTATTTTATAAGAATATAAGTTCTAACTATTCACCCTTAGTGACCATGGAGAAAGGGGAAGAATTAGCTGTACCTTACAGTGGATATGTGGAGGAGCCCAGGGTAAACCTGCCACTGGGAACCCTTTGTTAAGTGAAACTTTAGTCAGTCAAGGAGGGTCAGATCACACCTAGCTAACCAGTGGGAGGACTAGGGGCTAGAGGAGAGACTGCTGTAACCCTCACCTCTTTTCTAAGGCTTGTGTGGGTCTACTGGCAAAAAAGGGTATGCTGGAAGGTATACCTGTCCCAGTCTGACCCTTAGGAGGTGGAGTCTGATAATGATGTTTTTTTTTAAAAAAATCTTTTTTGTATTTTTATATGTTTAGTGTAGTTGTGTACCTGGAAGTCATGGCAATTGATCGCTACTGGGGCCTGTTTTGAAGTGTAAAAGGTGGATAACAATGAGTTTACTCCTGATTACTGTTACTATTGATTAAGCTGCTTTTTGAACAATGTAGTAGTATGATACAGATTTTCCTATCCACTAAATTTAAGCTAATTACATATTTTCTGGGAAGTATCTCAACCTGATGTCATTCCTTGTTACAGGTTTCTTAACCTCCCCCACTCCACACGAAAAATTCCAGGCCTTACATTTGGGTTCAGTGAGCTGCAAATGGTTTCCCGTTATTCCCACCTCCTATTAAAGTGTTAGGGAATTCTGTTTGAAATTCTATTTCTTTATCTCAAACAGTGCGATGGATCACTGGATCAAATAATCATTGAGAGGCACTTAACATGAAAAAGCAAAAACATATTTATTTCTACAGGGAAAGGGTACTGGGAGGTGAAACAACAAACAGTATAGAACTATATGCTTACACTAAAAGATCATGTGCTTAATGGAGGCTACTCCCTCCTTCTTTTTGACCTCTCCGCCTGAACAAAGGAAGTCACCTAACTGACCAAACAAACAAAACAGGTTTTCCCGCTTCTAGACCTTGATTGGCAGCAGTCAGTATCTTCTTCCTAGGTCATGCAGACAATATGGAATCAGGCACAGTGTTAACCCTATAATGACTGGAACTTTAGAACATTGCAAAGAACAAACAAAACAGATACATATTTCTAACATAAAGTAGTCTCCATATTTCCTCTGTGATATGTTGTGTCAGAGAATCTGCTTATGTCTTGATGCCATCTTTGATGCTAGGGATGAAAGCTGAAATCTTAACCAGTTATTTGGAAACAATTCCCATGGAATTCAATGGAACTTACTTCTGAGTAAAATAAAATACTTACCGTAACTTGAAGACTGATTTATTATGACATAGGACTTTGAGGGCTGCATCCACACAGGCCTGATTTAAATTGTAGTAACCTACATAAATTGTGGTAACCTGCATAATTTATTCTTTCTCATTGCTATAGCCATAATACATATTCACAGCTCAGAGACAGATGCACACTACACATTTTACACAGTGATTTATTTTGAGACTTTCAGGGCAGTTTTTCAGCTATATCGGAAAATGAACTATTGGTTGGATCTATACCAAAGGTAGCTGAAGCTTTAATCCCTGTCCAGGCCGCTGCCCCATGCTCCCTCTTCCCCTCACCAGACAGATGTTTTGAGACCAAAGACTGCTGCCTTGGGGTCCTCACCCTCACAGCCAGATCCATTTTACAGGACCATGAATCTTCTTTAAAAGCAGTACAGAAAATCCAGCTGAAAAGCTTCTTTATTGTATGAAGGTAGCCAGTCACTAGTCTTACCTTCAGAGTGGCTTTCCTGAAAGGCATAGTCTGGGAAGCGCCTGTGGTTACCATGGTACCCATGGGCATCACTCTGGGGATAACTGACCTAAATAATAATTAGAGAAGCCTCTGGGACTGCATGAAATTAGGCCTCTAAGAATGAATGGTGACACAGTTTCCCCCCTTAAATATTTTGTGAATACATTGTCTCATTCAATACAAATTACAAATTGATAATACCTATTCCATGATGAAATATCTTTGAGCTACAATGCATCTTAGACACAATCTTTAGATAGGCTTTTTCTCAAAACATTTTATCAAGGCAAATAGACTTTAAAAAGAAAACTTTTTTTAAAAAAAAACAATTTGATCCACTGCATCCATGTGTGTGTGTTTATATATGCATATACAACATACATGCACAGAAAAAGAAAGATAAATATTGTAAGGCTCTGAGAACACAGTTCATGCATTTAATGAAGGAGGCTCTAGTTTTGTGCCACACAATAATCTGTTTCTTTATGGTACTACAAGACCCTATTGTTTGCTTGCTTGTAAACTTAGCTATCTTTCTGGATCTTTTTTCTGAGTAAACATACAAAGGATCAGGATGCCAAGTAGTTAAAGTCACAAACTGTATTTCAATTAATGCTAGCTTCTCCAGCTACCTGAGAAGCAGGTGAAACCTTTTTTTAGATATTATTGTATGCTAAGTGGAATCCTGACATCTGCTTCTTATCTTAAATAGCCAAGTAAATCAGTGGGTGGGGGGGTTTAGAATTTACTTGGCTATTAGGGCTAAATTGATTATTTATTAGCTAATTAATTAATGGGATTGAAATTAGGGGTTTTAGAATTAATTAACCATTTAGGGGAGGTTAATTGGCAGGGGTTGATGGATTGATTAGGGAGGGTGTTCTTAGTTAGCAAGGGTAGGGACAGCAGAAATTAGAACTAGAATACAGGGTTGTAGCAGGGCATCCTATATACTGGTCTGAGGCGACTGCAGAGACCAGTGGGGGGAATGACAGCCTGGGGATCCCAGTACTCCTGGGGAGGGGAAGGTATGACTGTGGGAACAGACATAAATGTAAGGGAAGGCGACTGAGATGTGAAGATGCTCGGCCCCCTTTCAGTCTGCATCCCATCCCAACGGTGACAGGTGGTGGGGTCAGGTTGAATTACTCGCCTCCGTCACTGGTGTTATGCAATGCCAGGTCCATAAATAATAAGACCTCAGTCCTTCGGGATTTCCTGTGTGAACAGGATATGGAGCTGGCATGCGTAACTGAGACCTGGTAGCCCTCTCCCAAGTAGCCCCCCCCAGGTACTCAGTCTTTCACCAATCACGGACTAGCGGGCGGGGGGGAGGTGTGGCCCTATTCATACAGGAGGCTTACTCCTTCCGGGCTCTCCTGACTCCAGAGATTGCTGGCATTGAATGTGCGGGTCTGAAGTGGGATGTTGGAGAGGGTTTGGCAATCTGGCTGGTGTACCGACCGCCTAACACACCAGCTAGCGCCTTATCGTCCCTGATGGAGGCTGCAACAAGCTGGGCATTGGAACACCCAAGACTTTTAATCTTGGGTGACTTCAATGTCCATGCTGATGATGCGAACTCCAATCAGGCAACGGAACTAGTGTCATCCATGGCTACGCTAGAACCCTCTCAATTTGTAACAACTCCCACACATCAGGCCAGGCACATGCTGGACTTGATCTTTGCGTCGGAGGTTATAGTGGCCCGAATCACTGCTGATGCAGTGCCATGGTAGGACCACTATGTCCTGAAGGCACATATGGATGTGCTACCCCAAACCCATTTAGGCGGCGAGCATATTTTAGATCGCCCATGGAGCCTAATGGACCCAGTACGGTTCCAGAGGGAACTGCAGGATTCTTGGCCCCCTGGCGATTCTCTTGATGACCTGGTTGAGTCCTGGCAAAATCGGCTCACCATGGCCATTGACGAGATCGCTCCCCGGCACGCTTGTTCAAAGATGGCGTCGTGGTACAACACGAAACTGTGGTTGATGAAACGGAGGCTCAGATGGCTAGAGAGGCAGTGGTGGCGTACTCGTAACAAAGCGACCAGAACATCTTATAGAGAGTATATGAGGTCCTATGAGATGGTAGTCAAAGCAACAAATAAAGCTTACTTTGCGGCCAAGATTGCATCTGTGAATTCACGTGTGCCACAAGGTAGACCAAACTGTAGGAAATTGGACATTGACTGCGAGGCTTTTGCAACCTTCTTCGTAGATAAGGTCTCATCGCTCCGCCGTGACCTCCCTGCCACAGTTGAAACAGTATGTGAGCTTGAGGCTCCGTGCCTGTTTTCTGGATCAGCTTTAGACTGTTTTACAACACTTAGCCTGGAGGAAGTTGACAGAATCCTCTCTACTGCACGTCCAACAACATGTGATTTGGACCCTTGCCCATCCTGGTTGATTAAAGCGTGCTGGATGGAGCTTCGATATCCTATACGGGATATTGTAAATAGATCCCTCTCTGAGGGGCTTTTTCCAAGGCCCCTCAAAGAGGCAGTAGTCCACCCCCTCTTGAAAAAAACAACATTAGACCCGGCTGAATTGGCACACTATCAGGTAAAATCATTGAGAGAGTAGTGCTGCCGTTACAGAGCTTTCTGGAGGACGCTTCCATCCTAGATCCACATCAGTCCGGCTTTCGCCCAGGTCATGGGACGGAGACAGTCCTAGTCGCCCTGGTAGATGATCTTCAGCGGCATATGGATCGAGGCGGGTCAGCAGTGCTGATGTTGTTGGACCTGTCAGCGGCGTTTGACACAGTTGACCATCAGTTGCTGGTCCACCGCCTTGCTGACACAGGGATCAGGGGTTGGCCCTGCAATGGCTCTCCTCTTTTCTCCTCGGTTGGGGATAAAGGGTGGCAATCGGGGGGACAATCGTCCCAGAGACATCCGCTTAATTGTGGGGTGCCTCAAGGAGTGGTGCTCTCCCCGATGTTGTTCAATATCTATATGCGCCCCCTTGCCCAGATTGTCTGGATATTTGGGCTGGGTTGCCATCAGTACACTGATGACACCCAACTCTATCTGCTGATGGATGGCCGGCTGGATCGCAGAATTTACTGTCAATCCCCGGGCTGCGGGAGGCGAGACTGAAGGCTACCAGAGAAAGAGCCTTCTCAGTTGCGGCCCCCCACTGGTGGAACCAACTCCCAGAAGATGTAAGGGCCTTGCGGGACCTTGCCCAGTTCTGCAAGGCCTGTAAAACAGGTCTATTTAGACTTGCCTTAAATTACAGTATAAGTAGATGCCCAACATTGCTGAATTTAATAGTACCAACACTAGCACCAAAATTGTTTTAGATCATTTTAAATTGTTTGATCGGTAATGATTATTGTTAATTTTAATTGTTAGCTATTGTTTTATTGTCTGGGTTTGACTGTTGTTAGCTGCCCTGAGCCTGCTTTGGCAGGGAGGGCGGGATATAAATGTGAGAAATAAATAAATAAATCTAATATATATATATATATATATATACACACACACACACACACACACACACACACACACACACCGTAATTGTCTACCAGATTATGTTCTAAGTATTTGAGAAATGTCCCAGGGAGGAATGGTGGCTCAGTGGTAGAGCATCTGCTTGGGAAGCAGAAGGTCCCAGGTTCAATCCCTGGCATCTCCAAAAAAGGGTCCAGGCAAATAGGTGTGAAAAACCTCAGCTTGAGACCCTGGAGAGCCGCTGCCAGTCTGAGAAGACAATACTGACGTTGATGGACCAAGGGTCCGATTCAGTATAAGGCAGCTTCATATGTTCATTTTTCCATTAATTTATGCATCTAACTAGGTGTGTGTTCAGATATATGCTTTGAGAAACATTTGGTCAAGGACTGCTTTGCTTGCTCTTGTATCTTTAGCTATTCCCTCCCAGGAAACAATGGAGGATGTCTGGGGGCACCTTGTTTAGAAGTGTGCTTTAAATTTTGGAGTTATTTAAAGGATAGGCACCAGCAGCTCTGCTGCAATTTTGGTGCAATTTCCTCAAAACAACAGCAACAACAAATAAACAGCCACTCCACTCCTCCAGAGAGATTCCCTATATGGAAGGATAGAGCCAAATAATCAGAACCCAGAAAAAAAAAGGCAATACTGATTGGCTTCCTGATATCCAGATCTGAAAGATAAGTGTTTTTTTTTAAAAGCTGTATATCCCTACATTTAATCAGGCCTAAATGACAATTTTCAGGAATTAGAGAAAGCTCTGATTCAAAGAATGACTCAGTTTGCAAGAGCTGAGTAAGATTGTTAAGGCTAGGATGTTTCAGAGGTCATTAATTCATAGGATCGCTGCAAGTCAGAAGCAACCTGACATCACATAACACGCATACACACATCTGATACACGCATCTGATATACACATGCATATCAGGATGTGAGCTGTAATTCACAAAGGCTTATGTCACAATAAATTCATTAGTCTTTAAAGTACCACTTTGTTATTTTGGCTGCAATGGACTAACACAGCTTTTCCTCCAGAAGTTACGTATTCCTCAGGATGGAATCACTCTATTGCAGCTGTTCCAGTTTGATAAATGCAGCTGCTTGTTAATTCTAGATGGGTAGTCATGTGAGTCTATAGCAGCAGAATAAAACAGGAGTCAACTGGTCTTCCATAAAGACTAACAAAACTGATTCCAGTGTAAGCTTCATGAGTCAAAACTCACTTCATTAACTGCATGGGATGTACATCGATCATAATGATTTATATACACAATGGAAAAGGGGCATGGGGTATTATGAGGAGAGAAGCCAGGTTTTTTTAAAAGAATCAATTCAAAGAATAATCAGTTCACTCAGAATGGGTGTGACACACTTCTAAATACTGTTTGTAAGGCATTGAAACCAGTGCAAGATGAAATAAGCAGAAACAACACAAAAATTTAGAGATATAGCTGAAATAATTAATATCTCTAAGAGCTGGGACAGGCAAGATATCAGCAGCTGTAGTGATTTAAGAATCCTAGAAAAGGCATGATCCTCACAGGGTCTGTAAGAGAAAATATCATTATTCAGGACAGACTTTGTAGATAATTAAAGATGGAGTTGGACTACTTTGAGTTGCAAGCTCTGTATAACCAGTAGTATGTTGTTGTTTTTCTTCCTTCAAAATGACAGACTAGACTTTATTATAGGGACTATATCGCATTCTTTTTAGACCATTTAGCCTGGCACACAATATGTTTTCAGGCTCAATTCAAAATGCTAGCTTTCAAAAGCCCCTATATGTTTTGGGAGCAAGCATACCTTAAGGACTGCTACCATATGAACTTACTCAGCTTCTACTGTCATGCTTTGAGTGCATCCTTTTCCTGAAATTAGACAGGTGGCAGCCTAAGAGAGGATGTCAGGATGGGCCTGCCATGATTTCTAAGATGCATGAACTCTGTGATAAACCTGAACTATGAACTCTGTAACTTCTGTTTCTTGCAGCTGTTTACAGACATATCTATATAACCACTAAGAAATGTGGAGGTATGGGGGAGAAAGCGTGCCAGATAGTCAACTGTGCTCCAGACCAGGGGTGGCCAACGGTAGCTCTCAAGATGTTTTTGCCTACAACTCCCATCAGCCCCAGCCATTGGCCATGCTGGCTGGGGCTGATGGGAGTTGTAGACAAAAAACATCTGGAGAGCTACCGTTGGCCATTCCTGCTCTACACAGAATTCACTGGTCATTGTGTTGCTCTGGCAATGGAGTAGGAGGATTCAGTCATTGGTCTTGATCTTCTAAACAACTCTTGGTAACACTATTGTAGAAACAAGTGCTAGATGGGTGGGAGACTTTTTGCCTGTGCTTTTTAAACTATAAATGTGTACCTTGTTATTACTTCTGTTATTCCTGGTTTTGGCTGTTTGCAGCACAAGGCAATGCTCTGCATATGAATCCAACAAAGCCTTTTACTCTTCACTATGAGAACTAGTGACTTAGGTCAATAACTGGCAGAACCTTACAGAGGATCTTGTTTGTTGTAGCACTAAACTTATGTTACTTTCTCCCCAAAAATATTTGTTTTAGTTTATCCTTATTTCTGCATGCATTTCTGTGCCTTTACTATTCATCAGTGCATAGTAATCATGAATGGAGCATAAATGCAGCAAAGTTATTTATGAATAGCAGAACAGGGCCACTGTAATGGTGCACTAAAGAATCATAACAATAATCTTTCAAAGCAATATTTCCTTGGTCCTGCAATCAATCATATAATCAGAGCGATGCTGAATTCTTTACCTACTGTCCATAATTTTAAAAAGGGGAGGAAGGGCAAACATGCCTCACCAAGCATGATGTGCCTAAGAATAACTAGGAATTGCTCTACAAAGCTGTTCATTAGTTATAATCTGTGTGTGGAGCCAGAAAGCATTCTTAACATATCCTGCATCCTAATGTATCCTTTTCTATTGACTTTATTTGCAGAAGGCATTGGTTTGTCTGTGTTCCTTTTTTCCTGTACACTATTTTTCACACATATCACCTATCCCATTTTAAGAAACATTGCTCCAGACATGCTGCCAGTTTGAGCCCCTCTATATTTACTCAGAAGTCCCTCAGAGTTCAAAAGGGGTTTTTTTTCTTCAAAGTATTCAAAGGACTGAAATCTTCTTTGTGTGATATTGCCAGAGATATAGCAGTCTTATTTTATAGCAGCAAATTAAAAACAAAAGGTCAGTAGCAGAGCTCACTGACTCATAAATGCTTATTCTGGAACACATTTTGTTAGTCCTTAGGGTGCCATGAGACTCCTGTCTTTATAGATTACCAGTGTATACCTGCTTGCCATGCCTTCTTATATTACACCACACACACAAAGGCCTTTAAAGTGGTAGTTCCATTGCCTAAATATGGGACTTTGATTATATGCAATATAGTTTCCCTCTCACCTGTGTGCCAAAATTGTCAACTGTTTATAAAAAGATGAAGTCCAGGACTGATCCCGAATGTATTATTATTGTGTGAATTTTTTCCTTCTCCGTGAACATATAAAATTGGGTCATTTATGCATGGCAACGCCAGAACACTGTGAAAGTAACAATGTAGTTCAGTGAAGGTGACACAGGTTAGAGATGGGACAGATGCAAATTTACAACAACCTTGTACTGTAGTCCAGTGTTGTTTTTAAATGAAACTTACTATATACTTTAAAACAAGTAAACATACTTTAGATGTGCTTCTGTGGTACAATCCAATTCCAGCGCGGTAGGAATTAAACAATGTGTTCCGCTTCTACTTACCTTCTGTCTATGGCCACTGGATTTTTCAGGAGCGGAAATACCAAGTACCTCATTATTATGATAGTGTTCCCTCTAAGCTGAATTAGTGTGAGCTTGCTCGCAGTTTTTTGGGCTCCGACTGACATATTTTTGTCTTAGCTCAGGAAGGAAGGCCCCAGATCAAACCAATTTATCCAGCAGCCAAATCGCTTGCTCACAGCTTTAACGCCACTAACTCACGAAGTAGAATTTTTGCTCACAGGACTCCACAGCTTAGAGGGAGCACTGATTGTAACCCCCACGCACCTCTCAACCGAAAATGAATTTTACCGCGGACTTACTACGTACTTCTACACTTTCACGCAGTCGCGCGATGTTCCGTGAGCTGCAAACCAACAGAAGCACAGCGAACCCTCTTTTCCAGAACGCTAACAGCCCATCTCCCTCCATCGCCTCACTTGAGTAGAGCGGCTTCTGATAGGCCCGTCCCGTCTGAAGCCGCCGCCAATGAGAATGCGGGACGAGGTTTACGCCTCTTTACAAGGAGCGCGCGCAGTTGCGCTCGGCGTGTTTTCGTTTTGACCGCCGACATGGCGCTGGTTGGGCTGGTGGTGCGGCGAGCTGCGTTGCCGGCAGTTGGGGGGCTAAGCAGGCCCAGGCGGTCGCCGTGTTTCGCTTCGGGGTTCCTGCCTTGCAGACACGCGGCCCATTTCACTTTCCATCCGGACCAGGAGCCTAGCCAGCATGGTAAGCGCTTCGGACCTCCTCTGCTAGGTCCGCGCTGTTGGAAGGAGGGAGAGAAGTTTTGTTATTTCAAGAGAAAGTTCGGCCCGCAGGTGGAGGTTGTGGGGTGGAACTGCACAGTGTCACAGAAACATTCTCAGGTGGCTCTTCATGTGGAGAGAATAAAAATTTGACATCTGTTTTCAGAAGTGGATCTGTTTGCCAAAAGAAATATGCTTCTTCCCTGGCTCTTTTTGTACTTTATGCTGCCCACCTGGATCCTTTAGGCTCTTGGTATTCGCGTCCAGGCTTCTTTCTTCGTGATTGTGGGTTGTATAGTGGAAGAGGAAGAGATGTCTGCTCTTTAATAGAAGTGGGAATTGTGGTAGATCAGTGTGTGAAAAAGCTGCACCTGGCCACAGACACCTGCAATTTTCCTTGCTGCTAATCCTAGTAGCCCCCTGCTTGTGCTACCCAATCTTGGGCCTCTAAATGTATTTCTTTGGGTTTAGTGTGGCTTCCTTTCAAGAAATGGGATTTGTGGGATGGTGGGCAGCATGGAGTTAGAATTTCTTGACATAAAGTGTGTTTTCTATGCTGTTTTGATGCTGGGAAATGAGAGATGGTACTGAAAAACCAAAACAAATAGAGAATGAGAATGATAGCAAAAAATGGTCCTTGCTTCATACTCACTGTATATATATTACACTGTGTGTATATTATTATACATAGTAATGACATTTTTGTACTTTTTTAATGGCATCTACTCACCTTGTGCAAAAGGGTCAAAGAAGCCTTTTATAGTGACCTCCTGAAGGTAAGATTGGGTTTGTGATGCTGTAGGGTTTGTGCATGGTCACAATGAGAGGAATTCCTGCAATGAGACATCAAAACTGCAATAATAATACATACTTAGAGTGGCCTGCAGGCAGTTATTGTGCTTGATTAAGTTCCAGTGCAGCTGTTGCCTCCATTGCTGTAAATGATGTAGTTGAGTTTGTGTTCAAGCCCTAGTGATAATTTAGGATGGTGGCATGTGACTGTTACAAATGCTTTTAGATTCTTTACTGACTTTTCCTGCTTAATTTATGTTGTGTTAAAATAAATGGAATAATCAATTTAAATGAACATGTTTTTGGTTAATGCCAATTAACTAGTGATTCAGTATCTAAGAATGCTTTTTTAAAAATACAGTTGAATCTCTTGAAGACTTTCTCCAAGGGGTTTAAAGGTCAGAGTAAAATTTTCTACTTGTAATGTTAAGACTCTTCCTGTGGTAGAGGCTAAGTTTTAATTGTTGCTATGAGCAGGGCAACCAGCTGGAGCAGCACAGTGATAATGCCTGGCTGGCAAGCGAATCTTGGTTATGTCTCATTGTCATGTGGTGATGGGTCTGTATGGCATAAGAGAACTACAAATAGCTCAAGGGGTGCTTTTTATGTTCTGTTGAGGCATTTGTGAAGTTTATTTCTAAATAGATCATGCTATCTGCATTGACTAGAAGTCTGTATTGTAAATAATAGTATTTGTGTTTCACTCAATGATTTCTTTTTACAGGCCAAACACAAAAAATGAATCTTTTCCAGTCTGTAACGAGTGCCTTGGATAATGTCTTGTCTAAAGATCCAACTGCAGGTATAGTATCACTACATCTAATAGCTAGAGACTGGCCCCAGGTAGTTGGTCAGTATGGACTGGTTCGTCTTAAGTTTTGACAAAGGGGGCACTGATGTAGCATAGTGCAGGAATTCTCCTGTTTCCGTACACAAAATATAGTATAGCTTGGCTTGCCACATGTATTGCTGAAGGCCCAGTGTGGGGGGGAAAAACCGTTCTTCCCTTTTTAAGGAAGATAAAAACAGTTTATGTATGAACTGGAATTTTGTTGCTCTCTCACAGAAAACTCAATCTGGAGGCTTTCTGTTTTGTAGTAAATCAGTCCATTAATCTTTTGTTGTTAACTGTTGTTTTATAGCAGTTTATCAATTATGGAGTTAGTATTATAGAATGAGAATGTTTGTTTTATTTATATTATAGTCCATCTTTTTCATGGGGACTTAATGCCGATTGCACACAGTGAATTAGTTCAGTCAACAAAATGACATTTAGCAATCAGTTACATGAGAATTTTAGAAGTCTAGAACCATGAGAAAGAACTGACACACAGCATAAGTGTTAACATAACACATTAAGAGGTACAGAAATCACATGATAGGATCTCACTTAACATAAGCTATACACAGCAGTATAGACCACATTTCATAATCACTTATCCATCATGTTTGTAAAGCCATTTTGTACTGTGCAACCCTATTACCTGCCCAGAAAAGTCCTCTTGAATTATTCAGTTTTGCATAAGAACATAAGAGTGTTGCTGGATCAGATCAATGGGCCATCTAGTTCAGCATACTGTCTCAAACAGAGGCCATTCAGTTCTTCTGGAGGGCCAACAGAAGGGGTAGAGAATGAGACCGTCATCTGATATTGCCTTCTTGCTCTTGGATTCATAGGTTTCATGCCTCTAAATGTGGAGGCTGCCCTCAGTCGTCATCATGGCTTGTAGCCACTGATAGACCTATGAATCTAATTCCCTTTTAAAGCTGTTTATGGTTCCCTGTGGCCATAACTGCATTATCTGGCAGCAAATTCCACATTTTAATCACTTTGTGTAAAGAAGTATTTCCTTTTGTCAATCCCAAATCTGCTGCCCATCAGTTTCATTGGATGCCCTCAAGTTCTAGTATTTGCCCTCAAGTTCTAGTATTTCTTTTTGTCAACTGTCTCCACCCCATGCATCATTTTATAACCCTCTATCATGTTCCCCCCTTACTCATCTCTTTTCTAAATGGAAAAGTCACAGGCTCTTCAGCCTTTCCTCATAGGGGATGTGCTTTGTCCTCTAATCATCTTGGCCACTCTCGTTTGTGCTTTATCCAGCTCTGCAGTGTCTTTTTTTTTGAGATACAGTGACCAGACCTATACACAGTATTCCAAATGAGGCTGCTTCATATAAGTGCATTATAATATTGGCCATTTTATAGTTTGCAAAAAGCCAGGAGAGTGGGGTCCTTGCTGACCTCAGACAGGGCATTCCATTAGGTTGGAGCAGCAATGGAGAAAACACATGCACATGCAGTGGAAGAACTGTAAATCTTAAACAGCATGAAACTTCAATGTGAAGAACTTCTTTCTATATTAGAACTTGGTTTTTCAAAGCCCAATTGATGTTCTTTTTCTCCTGGTTAATACTTGTAGGCATCTGATAATGCCAGTTCTTAAGTTTTGTTAGAGGTGGCACTGATATAGCATGGTGCGAGCTGACTGATTTTTTTTTATTCTTACTGATTCTTAATAGTGAGGGAAGATTTATTTTCTTCTGTTTTACATATGCAGTAATATTTGGTGAAGATGTAGCCTTTGGTGGAGTCTTCAGGTGCACCCTAGGCTTGAGAGACAAATATGGTGAGTTAATAGTGTATGGTCTTTATCCTTGTATATGTATACTGACCCAAAATGAACTTTTAATTCTTCAAGTTACGCCCTGGGGTTTCTTGGTTTAGAATATTCTTCTGGACAGTAGTTGAGCATTAGGAAGGATTCAGAATGTATTTGTTGTTGTCCTGTGTTAAAGCAGGATTTGTTATACTCGAGTATAAGTCGACCCGAATATAAGCCGAGGCTTCTAATTTTACCCCAAAAATCTGGGAAAACTTATTGACTCGAGTATAAGCCGAGGGTGGGAAACCCAGGAGTTACTATTCCTGTGGCAGGTAAGGCCACAATGCTGCTTGCAATGAAAGATGAGGAGAATGGTGGTGCAGAACACAAATCAACAATACCAAGGCAGAAGTCATTTCTGGTCAGACTGAAAACACCAGTCCCAGCACGACCCCTCCCCCTTCACTGAGGAGAGCAGGGGGCGGCGACTGCTGATGCTCCTCCTGCGGCCGCTCCACAACCACTCCGTTCATCCATCCATCCCACACTCTCTTCCTTCGCCCCCCACCGCCGCTCACCATCGCTGCGCTTGATCTCCACATAGATCCCTATCTGGATCTTGCCGAAGTTGGCCGCTGCCATCGTGTCATAGAGGGGGGAAGGAAGGGAGGCGAGCTTGTGATCGGGGCGCAGCCGGGTGAAGGGGGAAAAAAGGGGAGGGAGGTGGCAACAGCGGCAGCAACGGCAGTTTCTACGGGGAAGCGGGGAGGGGGAAAAGGAGGAGGAGAAAAAGGCGCCGGCCGGATACAACAGTCGCCGGGAGCTGCTGCGGCTGCGCACAACGTGGAGGCGTCACGGCAGGACCGGCTGAAGGGGTGGGAGGAGCAGCAGCGGCGGGTCTCCCTTGGCGCCCGCTGAGGAGGAGTTTGAGTGTGAGGTGATTGGGGTTGAGGCCGCCGCCATCGCCTTTCCCCCGCCTCGCAGATGGAGCAGCTCTTGCCACCTCCCCAATTTGCCCTTCTCTCTGGCTAATCCCTCTGTTGTGCAGCGCTTCCTTGACGGTCTGTCTCTCCGGGCTTCACAGCCTCAGAGGATGCCGACAGAAGGTTATTATTAGCACGGCGTTAAAAGGGAGTGATCAGCCGAAGGTTGCCAAATGAGGGAGACGACAGGGAGAGTTGAACTCCAGCTTTAGCTGTCCTTGGAATTCCGGGGATGCGGGCGGAATAGTGACTCGAGTATAAGCCGAGGAGGGGTTTTTTCTGCCCAAAATTTGGGCAGAAAAACTAGGCTTATACTCGAGTATATAGGGTAAGTTACATCTGTACAGTTGTTTTAGATGGGTAGCCATAATGGCCTGAAGTAACAGAACAAAGTTTGAGTCCAGTGGCATCTTTAGGACCAACAAAGTTTAGTTCTAGGTAGAAGCTTTGGTGCGTATGCATGTTTTTTGATTTGGATACATTGCACATATTACAAAGACAAAAAACCTGGAGCTGAAGAAAGCATGTGGTAATTACAATGACTTTCCAGAGAAAAACCATACTAGACTGATGGGTTTACTTATATCTTTCTGAATCAAAACTTAGAATTGAACTACAATCCTAAACATTTTGGTCAGAGTTAAATCCCATGATTTCTACTGGACTGAGATGTCATAATCAGTGCAGCAATTTTGAATGTTGCTGTGCATCTGCTTGTTTTATGCCTAGTTCTTTAGCATGATTTTTTTTTATCAGTACTAAAAGTATCATGTGTTTGTGCAAGTATTGGGACAAACAACCAAGGTTACATTGTATATAGAGATTCCTTGTCTTGTTGCTCATTGTCATTTTCCAAGAGCTGCTTTGGGAAAAAAACCACAGTTTAACTGCTGAAGTGAGCCTTTTTGGTGTAGTGATTAAGTGTGCGGACTTTTATCTGGGAGAACCGGGTTTGATTCCCCACTCCTCCACTTGCACCTGCTAGCATGGCCTTGGGTCAGCCATAGCTCTGGCAGAGGTTGTCCTTGAAAGGGCAGCTGCTGTGAGAGCCCTCTCCAGCCCCACCCACCTCACAGGGTGACTGTTGTGGGGGAGGAAGGTAAAGGAGATTGTGAACCGCTCTGAGACTCTTCGGAGTGGAGGGCGGGATATAAATCCAATATCATCTTCTTCTTTTACATCTAGTGCAGTGGCAACAAGATTGGGCACTCTAGAAGGTTGGGTTCCTTCTATTTGGGATGTTGTCTCATGCCATCCTTTCTTTCTCTTGAGTTTTCCTCATTTAAATTGTGTGCAGACCAATCTATCCCCCCAATTTTTTTTCATGGGACTTACTGTGTAGTAAAAGCTGCAGAATATTGCATCTTTTACTGTTCAGATTGTGTAAAGAAGAGTAAAATTGATCTATCTATTGTCCAGGTGAACAGCTGTCTTCATTGTAGACAGCAAGCAAAAAAACCCTACATGTTTACCAATTTTAAAATCTAATAGTTAAGCATTTGAAGTAGTTTAGCAGTATGGAATATTCTGAAGATACTTGTGATGCACTAAGGTACTTGTGATACATTTCAAATCCTTAAAATAGCAATGTTCAGATTATTTTAAAATGAGTTTTATATATTTAACTTTTCCATTTTGTGAAAAATAATATTCCAGAACTTTGGGTGGCGGGGAATCTATATCTCCATTCTTTTTACTCTCATGTCTTCAGTTTTTTTTTTAAAAAAATTCTACATCCCACTGTTTGTAACTTATAAATTATTGGCGATAAACCTATTGTTTACCCTCGTGCATCTTTGCTTATATAACAAAAATCAGGGGCTGCTTATATTATTGTAATTGAGATCTCCATGTGTGTATATTTTAAAAGCAAATTAGGAAAAAGTCTCTTTTTTTCTAGGTAAAGACAGAGTTTTCAATACACCCTTATGTGAACAAGGAATTGTAGGATTTGGCATTGGAGTTGCAGTTGCTGGGGCTACAGCTATTGCAGAAATTCAGTTTGCTGATTACATTTTCCCTGCCTTTGATCAGGTTAGTATTTATTGCAGGTTTATTTAAATAGTTCATTGTTTTCAAGCAGTTTTTTTTTGTAATGGTAATATTATTAAAAAGTGGATAAGGAGAGCTGAGTTGCCAGTATATTTAAGTCCAGAGGCATTTTGCATGTAATAAGACTTTAACAAATGATCTGCAGAAATTTTTTGTCCTTCACATTACTTATAAGTAAAATGATGAAATCCACATCTCTTCCAAGCAGAAGAAGGCTTTGTGTGGGAAATGGTTTTTCTTGTACATTACAAATAGTGGTGAACAGTGGAGCCACTTGCTTTTTAGATCTTTAAATGTGTGAAAAAGGTTTGAACAGAGTAATAGTTGAACATCAGTATATTTCAGTACATTCATTATATTCATATATGGGCAGAGCAGTCCTGAGGCGTGCCTTTGCCATGGCAGTTGGCTGTGGTGTAATTATGGCCTAGCTAGTCCACTCCCTGTTGGGTTGGTTATGCAGCGACCAACAGGGAAAAAGGGGGGTTTTTTGCTTCTAGTGACCGCAACTGCATTATCATCCTCAGCAACTGTGCTGCTGTGTTCCTTGGAGGAGTTGTGTTGAGATGGCAGGACTGTGCTGGACAGGGCAGCAGAACCAATGTGTCTCCAGGTAATAGGGCCAAGTCAAGCACCCATTATAGCCCAGGAGTGGAGAAGGGCGGGGCCAGGGAGGCTTGCTTGCTGTAAGTGGCACCCTCCACCCTTTAGAGGGTCCAAGTCCCATCGTAAGTCCCTGGGCACCTGACGGTGGTGGCAGTTGCCTGATCACCCCCCCCCCCCCCACCCTGGCACCCGGAGTCAGCCCCCTGCCAACATGAAGCAAAGGGCCCAAAGCCTGGAAGGGGAAGAACCTCCCAAAGTCCCCCCAGCAGTCTCTTGATGTGCACCTGTCCTTCCTCTTACATTCTGCTGACCTCCAGGTGATCGGCAGCCACTGCCACAGACTCTGCCAGTCTTTCCATCCATTGCTGACCCCTGGAGAAGGCTTCCCACCACTCTATTTTGTTCCCATGGAAAGGGCATAGAGTGGCAGGAACTTCAGAGCTAGAAATTCCCACATTTTGTGAGCAGCAAATATTCTGTTTAATAAGGACCTGGATTTGTTCCTTCAGGCAAAGGGCATCTGCAGAAACAGATTTTTTTCTTAGCGTCCAGCCATTTTGGGTCAAGGAAGGGACCACACATTCATACAGATGGCTGATCCCTCCACAGTACAGTCTCAGACACCCACCTCATAAAGGATGGGTGCTCCTAGCTCTGAGGCCACTGGGTCCTGGGATGAAATAGAGGTGGCTGGAACCTGGTACACCATCTGTGGCAACTGCATTTTTCATCATGGTAGTCATTTTTTTTTTTGCGAAAGAAGCCAGCCGGAAACCATACGCAGCGTCCACGGCACGAATTCTTTTTGCTATTAGCCCCCTACAAAGGCTTTCTCTCACTTTTCCCGTTTGTTAGAATAACTAAATTGGGCTCCATTTGGCCCTTCCAGGCTCTGTGGAGCTAGAGTCCTTCAAAATTGGCTAGCATTGCTTTCCAGTGCTGAAAAATAGCTGTCCAATGCAAATGCTGCTGGTGAGGCAATTTTAGTGGATGGTGCCACCCTGTTTCACCCCAACACAAATGGAACAAGGTAGACAGGGTCCAACTATGTTTCAGGAACTCTTAAAACCTATTCCAAGTGTTCTCCCCATCATTTGGAATTGCTGAGAAAAGCTAATTCTGATCTAATTTGTACCTCTGTGAAGTAGCCCTGCCTTCAGGAGCCTGGCTACTCTTGCAAAGAGCTTACTCTGTGTTTTAACAATTTATTGATAGCATATGGTCACACAACTTAATTATTTCTTCACTATTTCAATATTAACCCATATGACATTTCTATCCCCCCTCCCTCCAATGATGGCTTCCCCGAGGTTATAAATTCAAGTTCAATACTAAAGGTACTACTAACTGATAAAAATTCAATATATATTCTTACTACTAAAAAATTGTCCAATATCTTTTTACTTTCCACTCTTCCTCCATATATCCTTTAAATTTCCTCCACTCCCTTTTGAATATCTCTAAATCATAGTCTCTTAGTGTTCTAGTTAGTTTGTCCATTTCACACCACGATAAAACTTTCATGGTCCAGTCCCATTTCTCCGGTATCTTTTCTTGCTTCCAAAGCTGCGTGTATAGTGTCCTAGCAGCTGATAGCAGGTACCAAATTAGAGTCCTGTCTTCCCTTGGAAATTTTTCTAATTGTAATCCAAGCAAAAACGTCTCTGCAGAACTCTTAAAATCATAACCCAAAATTTTGGAGATTTCTTGTTGTATCATCTTCCAGTATTTCGCTTTTTCACCTGTCCACCACATATGGAAGAAAGAACCTTCATGTTTTTTACATTTCCAACATCTGTCCGACATTTTCTTGCTCATCTTAGCCAGTTTTTTCAGAGTCATATACCATCTATACATCATCTTAAAACAGTTCTCTTTTATACTCTGACAAGTTGATATCTTCATTGAGTTCTTCCAAAGATATTCCCATGCATCTATTTGTATTTCTCTGTTCACATTAATTGCCCATTTGACCATTTGGGACTTTACTACTACTTCTTCTGTAGACCATTTCAATAATAACTTATATACTTTTGATATCAGTTTTTCATTATCACCAAGCAGAACCCTTTCCAATTCTGTTTGTTCTCGTCTAATTCCCTCCGATTTAATATCATTTTCCATCAAGCTTTTAATTTGTTGCATTTGAAACCAGTCATACTTATTATTTAGCTCTTCCAAGGATTTTAATTCAATTTTGTCTCCTTGAATCTTGAGCAGTTGATTATATGACATTTTCCTTTCTTCGTCGGATTCAGCTGTTATTTTTATTACTTCTGCTGGCACTATCCACAGCGGTTTTCTCTCGTCTCCATATTTCTTGTATTTAATCCAAGTACTTAGTAAGGTATTTCTAATATAATGGTGAGAGAAAAAACCGTCCATTTTATTCTTCCCATAGTACAAGTACGCATGCCAGCCGAATTTATTTCCGTGAGCTTCTAACCATAAAGGTTTTTCGTCTAACAGCATTATCCAATCTTTTATCCATGTCAAACAAACTGCATCATGATACAGTCTTAGATCAGGAAGTTGAAAACCTCCTCTCTCTTTGGCATCCGTTAAGATCTTCATCTTTATCCTTGGTTTCTTTCCGGCCCAAATAAAGTCAGAAATTTTCCTTTGCCATTTGTTAAATTGTTTTGCATCTTTTACAATCGGGATGGTTTGAAACAAATACATTATCCTTGGCAAAATATTCATTTTAATTGCAGCTATCCTGCCCAGTAAGGACAAATTAAGCCTATTCCATTTCATCAAATCTTTGTCCATCTTACACCACAGTTTTTCATAATTGTTTTTAAATAAATCAGTATTCTTCATTGTTATCTCTATTCCAAGATACTTAACTTTAGTTGTGACTTCACAACCCGTCACCTTTTGTAGTTCTTTTATTGTATTTGGTTGCATGTTTTTACATAAGAATTTCAATTTCTCCTTGTTTATAAATAGTCCTGCTAATTCTCCGTACTCTTTTATCTTAGCTAGCAGCAATGGTGACACTTTTATCGGATTCTCCAATATGAACACTATATCATCTGCAAAAGCTTTGTATTTATAAGAGAATCTTCTAATTTTTAAGCCTTCTATTTCTTCATCTTTTTGAATTTGTTGTAGCAGAATTTCAAGGGTCATTATAAACAACAATGGTGATAGCGGACAACCTTGCCTTGTTCCTTTACTCACTTTCAATTCTTTGGTAAGATCTGCATTTATACACAGTTTTGCATACTGATCCATATATATTGCTCTTGTCATTTTTATAAATTGTTCCCCTAGATTGATTTTTTCCATTACCGCAAACATAAAGTCCCAATTCAAGTTGTCAAAGGCTTTCTCTGCATCGACAAAAAATAAGGCCGCTTCCTTTTCTGGATGCTTCTCATAGTATTCCACGACGTTAACAACAGCTCTTACATTGTCTCTTGTCTTTTTGGAAGAAATCCGGCTTGGTCTTTGTTTATAAAATTGATCAGATATTGTTTCAATCGCTCTGCTAAGATTCTCGTATAGATCTTATAGTCATTATTCAACAAAGAATAATGTTTTATTTATAAAACTATAAATAAAATTATGGCAAATGGGAAAATAATAGTAGATCAAGAAGGAATTAAAAGAGAATTAAATATTATGCAAATTTATTCAAGGGTGTGAACATAAGCAAAGAAAAAGTGGAAGAGCATCTGCGAAACATACAGGTGGCACCTTTGACGGAGTATATGAAAAAGACATTAAATGACCCAATAGAGAAAATCGAGGTAGAAGCGGCAATTAAAGCAATGAAAGAGGGTAAGGCCCCAGGGCCAGATGGATTTACATCAAAATTTTACAAATCTCTTAAGGATGAATTAATACCCAAATTGTTGAAGTTGTTAAATACGATAAGAGAAGAAGGGAAAATTCCAAAGACTTGGAGGGAAGCTGTAATTTCTTTGATTCCTAAAGAAGATAAAGATACCACAAGCGTAAAGAATTATAGAGCTTACTCTGCACCCTCCATGCATTGTGTGTGGTATTGGCTGAGGGCACACAATTCATGGTCCAAAAGCATAGGACCTCTTGGTTTCTCTGAGCAGATATATGATGGTTATTAGCAGGATGAGTACCATCTGCTCTGTGGGCAGATTGCAGCATCTGCATTGCAAATCAGCCTCCCCCATACACCCTTAAATGACACTACACAAGCAACAGACTGAGGTGACAGTCCAGTGCAGAGCCAAAAGCTTGGGCCCTCTCCCCCAGCAGATGTCCTGGCCCAGGCCCCACACACCAAACCACTTAGTGCCCAGAGTCAAAGATGGTGGTGAGGGTCTGGGGCTTCCGATGTCCCTGCTGGCTGCTGGGCTTGGTCATGGATGAGGGGGAAGGAGGTTGAGGGAACAGTCCCATTTCAGTGTATGGCTAGCCCTTTGCTGTGGAGATGGAGTTATCTGTTTGGGTTGAGATGAGAACTGTCAGCCGCAGAGTGTGGCCTTTGCCTTCCCTGTTGGGTGTTGGTGGAAGTTGTTTGCCCGGTAGTGCTAAGTGCCCTCTCTGTGCCTTTTCCACCACTAAGGTGCCTTGGTTCTCACTTAAAGTCCACGTGGCTGGGAGCTATCAGACATTGTCTCATGCCATGCATGAGTTGTGAGGCATCCTGGTTGGGGTTTTGTGTGGCTGGGGAGGCTGTGATTGGGTCCTGGGGAGGGGCTCGAGCACCATAAGGTTCGGAGATGATCGGTCGCATCCTTAGTAGCATCCTGAGCTGCCTCAGGCCTCATGGATGTGGCCACAGTGGGGCAGGTTTTTTTTGCTGCTCTATGGCCTCCCATGGACTGCACTGTGGTGTTTTGGTTTGTGCAACCTTTGCACCTTTGTCTGGGGTTATTCCTAGGCTTAAAGGGCTTATAAAGCAGCCTATCTCTGGCCAGGCCCCCCATGAAAATGCAGATACAGAGCCCTGAGCTGCCCTGATGCACAGCTGCATGCAACATTGCTGAGGATCTATGTTGCCATAACTGACTTTTATGCCAGTGTATCTTGGAGATATGCCAGTTAGTTGGGCATAAGCCCATTTGGGCCTGCCCTTTGCACCTGCTGTAAATTGAGTGATTTACTATTTTGTAAATTATGCTCCACTCAGTCAGTCTTTTTAGGCTCATTAGGCAGCTTGTAATTATATACAGGAAAAATCTACATTTGCAACCAGAATATGCCTCCTCCCCTTTTGGGATAAAATAACACTTTGGATGAAAATTTCATATTTCACACGGGTGCCTGAAACTGGCAGGGTTAGGCGAGTCTCTTAGTGGCAGAAAGTTTGATCAGTAGGGTGCTTACTTTTCCTTTGTGGCCATCCATCTCACTGATGCAGGTGCAGCACATGGAAGGACCTGTCCATCAGATCTTGTCAGATAGAAATATATGGGAGAAAGTAATCCCTTGGGCATCTGGCTTCTGAACTGTTTAGGGCTTAAATTGAATCCAGAAGCAAATAGAGAAACCAATGAAAGTCTGCAGAATTGGCATGTTTTGCTCTGTGAGGCCGGCACCACTAATTTGTCTGCAGCATTTTGTACAGTTGAAGCTTCTGCACTGTTTCCAAGGTCACCTTTCCCAAGTGCATTGCTATGATCCATTTTGTTTGGTCTCTTACATTGTTGACCAAATATATTGGGGTAGTCCCAGAACCACTTTGGAAACAATAAAGTGTGAGTGATACCAGTTAAGGAGCCCCAAAGAATAAGAGACTTGGAGAATTGCCTCAAGGAGCTGAGGCCTGGAAACTTTCAACTGTGAAAACCACTCAACTCTATATATATATATAGACAAGAACTAGAGCTCTGCTTTCACCTAGTGGGTGCATTCTGATGGACTTCTACAGTTTGCTTTCCTGGCCCACTGAGCCTCAGTTGGTGTTACACCAAGAATTGTGAAGAGCAGAACTATATCCTCAGCTCGTTCAGTCAGGTCTTGGGAATATATTAAAGTTACCAGTGGACTTAGAGAAATGAGTCTGAGATTTGTCTTAACTGAAGTTGATCTTCCACAACAGGTTATGAATGAACTAAAAGTGTAATATGTCTGTATAATGAATGCCCCATTTTTAAAACTGTTTTTCTCCTTCTTCCTTCAGATTGTTAATGAGGCAGCAAAGTATCGTTATCGGTCTGGAGATCTCTTCAACTGTGGAAGTCTCACAATAAGAGCACCTTGGGGTTGTGTGGGTCATGGTGCATTATATCACTCCCAAAGTCCAGAAGCCTTTTTTGCTCATTGTCCTGGGCTAAAGGTATAGCAATGATGTAGATTAATTTTATCATGAACATTATGATTCCAATCATAGCAGTCATGCTAACTTTACTTCACATCTAAACAATGTTTCACATCTGTATATTTCAGTTACCTTATACAAAGTGAGAATAACCCAGAATCTTATACAGCTCCTTAGCAAATGGACTCACTCTGTGCTGCTAACCTCCATTTACTTACTCATGTCCCTACTGGGCTAAACCAATTAGTTCCTAAGAGTTACATTGAACAGAAAACAATATAAACATTTAGAAAGTTTGAATTTGCTTTTAGTTCCCTTATAATCTGTTGATTAACAGGAGGTATTCATATATTATAGAGAGAGCAGTGGTCCCCAACCTTTTTGGCACCAGGGACCAATTTCACGGAAGACAATTTTTCCATGGACGGGGGGTGGGGGAGGGAGATGATGGTTTCAGGATGATACAAATGTGCACTTTATTTCTGTTATTACATTGTAATATATAATGAAATAATTATACAAATCACCATAATGAAGAATCAGTGGGAGCCCTGAGCTTATTTTCCTGCAACTGGAGTAGGGAATGCTGCCCTAATGCCAGACCTAGCTCACGTATAGTGAAGGGAAAAGGCAGTCTCTATACATAAAGTGCAAGTCTCATTATCATTAGACTATTGAGGAAATCTAACAACAGCCAGCGAGAGCACTGTTGGGAAGGAGAGTCACAGGGGCACTACAAGCCCTAGCCCACCGGTGCTGTCACCTCATACTGACTTGCAGTGCACGCCAGGAAATGGATCCAGAGGGCCAGGACGTCATTGTGTGTGTGTGTGGGGGGGTGCTACAGCCAGCAGGAGCACTGCTGGGAAAGTGAGTCATAGGGGCACTACAAGTCCCAGCCCACTGCTCACCTCCTGTATGGCTAACAGTCCACGGACTGGTACCAGTCCATAGCCCGGGGGTTGGGGACCCCTGTTATAGAGTACAGAGTCATTGGCTCTGCACATATTTCAATGTTTTCTGGTTCTGGCATTTTTCATCAGTGGCAGTAGTATTCTTAAGCTGGAATTCCACCCCTGGAGCAGACATTGGCTTGGATCTTGTACCTTTGCTGTGTGCTTCTATCCTAGCACGGCAGAGGTGTGTGCTCTCCTGCTAGGCATTTTGTGGTTCCTTGAAAAACATTGGTTTAACACAAGCAGATGTGCCTAAGGCTAGAGGATTGAGCTCCACAGCACTGAGAGAGAGAAGTATGAGCACTGCAGAGGTATAGGATCCAAATCCTGGAAATTACTTTTTGCATTTAGCTCTTTAGAATAATATTTTGGCTTATTTGTTTACAGGTTGTTATTCCAAGAAGTCCTATTGAAGCTAAAGGACTATTGCTATCATGCATAGAAGATAAAAACCCTTGTATATTCTTTGAGCCAAAAATATTGTACAGAGCAGCAGGTAAAAAGCTTTTCTCTGTAGATATTATAGACATTAAGACGGCATTCTTAATACGTGCATAAAGAAGCATGCTTTATGAAACATTCATTTTCTCATGCTCCAACTTTAATCATAACGATTTGCTTAATGTTAGTTCAAAATTATATATAGCTGTGGAGATCTATCTGTCTGTCTATAAATCTAGTAGCATAAAGTATATGTGTGTGTATCTCTGTGGGTATATGTGTACTGTGTTGCACCCTGTTGTCCTTAGTGCATGAATTTCAGTTTTTGCTGTTGAGGAAAGTAAGAGAAAATAAAAATTGAAAATAGAAAAAAAATAGTAAAAAGTATAATATTTGAAAGTCAAGGTATTTACAGTAGGACTATCAGATTTGAATATAGTTCAGTGTAATAAAATAAAACCCTTAAACTTTTTTACCATCCATAAACATAACAAATCAGTTGTGGCAAAATAGTCATGTATACAATAAGCACTGTGCATGTTTGGAACATATATAGAACTTTATTTACTTACAGATATGTTTCCAGTATATATAGGAGTTTATTTTATTTACTTAGAAAATTCTTAATATTGTACATTTGGACTGTGTAAAACATTGTAAAAAGCCTTTCATTAACTCCTAAAAAATCATTAGAGTTTTTTCAGTCCTCAGTATTTCCAGTTGGCTTATTAATGGAATTTTTACAATGCTTTCTAACATAAAATAGCACATGCTAAGGGAAACATTAATTTCTTTGGAACATTGTTTTGTTATTTTTTAATATTGTCTGGAATAGGTTTTTACAGGAAAGTAATCATAGATGGTTAGATTTTTTTAAAAGTTGTAATAGGTTGTTAACACTGGAAGATTAAGCAGTTTGAAAAATATAGTGGCTACCAACGAATTCAATTTTTACTTTATTCAAATAATAGATAAATATATAAATGCTCTGGCCAGTCATGTTAAGGAAACTCAGAGTGCAATGCGTAGTCAGGAATGCCATAAATTCTGTCAGGTAAATAGACACATGATGTAAAACCCATAAAATAATCAGCAAAAAAAATCATATTGGTGGAGCTTCTGAGAGGGTCAAGACACAGTCACTGTGTTTTTTTGGCTGTTTAACAGGACTTCTGTGTTGGGGAGGAAATAGCAGGAAGTTTCTGAGCATTTTGGAAACATGAATTTTTGTTGGTTCTGTTCTTGGTTCTGAAATTATTATACTGTTGTAATATTTTTCTAATGGCCAGTTTGAGAATAGGTGGGGGGGGTTGCAAAAATGTGGTATATACATTATAAAAATGCAGATTCTGCAATACTGAATCACATTTACCCATTCACACATTTTTAAACAGAATCTTCAGGTCTTATAGGTATTATATCAGAAATTACTAGAATGTGTGGTATCTTCCATAGCCTTTAAAAAGACATTGATTGTATGCTGCTGTCAGCAACCATGTGAACATACTGTCATTGCTGACATTGAAACTAGCTCTTTGCCTTGAATTCTGAGATGTTAAACTGTTGGTGTAAAGATAAAAATAGTGTCTGTTTAAACACTTGATTAGTAAGCCCCACCCTGTGAATAAAAACTTGCTGTCAAACTGTAGTTATATAGGTAAGCAAGGAAGGAATATAGCAGTGTGGTTTTTAAGACAGGATTAGTTTTGGATATGTACCATTTTAAGTGCTTCGCCTATGCCGTTATTTAAAATATTAAGTATTTTAACAAGAACATCCAAATGAAGATGCAGGTTTAAATTTTTAAAGTAGTGCTCTGTTAAGAGCATGTAACGGTGATTCAAAGGAGAAATAAGTCACTTCAACATTATCAGGTTGAACTGTCTTACGGAGAGCCTCTTATGTCTTATGACCTTTTCATTTATTTTACTGTATATGACATCAGTGATGCAGAAATTAATGATTTGCATTCAGTGGTTGTTATAGCGACATGGCTGTTAAAGTGAGACCAATTTTTCATCAGGATTGAAAGTGCTCAGTTGTATACATTTCCTAGAGAAGTTAATATATAAAAATGTTTTTACAAAATGCTTGAATTAGCACCTGGATGTTTAGAGTCTTAACAATTGTTTATGCAAATGTTGGATTTTAATGTGAGGAGCCTGACTTCAAATATCTGTGCAGGCGTGGAATTTATTACTAGGTCTTTGGCAAGTCACACTGGGTGCAATTCAGGCATTCCCAGTTAAGGATTCATACAGTTCTTTTTTTTTTGTGGGGGGGGGAGGGATATAACTGAAGGCACCATCCTAGTCCCTGCCTCTGTTATTCTGACCTCTGGCTAATTGCTCACAAGGATCCAACCGTTTCTCACTTGCAACTTCACTGGCAAAGGGGAGGAGCTGAGGCAGACACCCCCCCAACAAAGTTCCTCTGTATCCAAGATGCTGGTCTAATTTACAGTTTCAGTTGAAATAACTCTCTCTCTCTCTCTCTGTATTTCAGAAAGAGTGGAATAAAATTGGCCACAGCTTTATGGTTCACTTGCTTGCTTCTCTCACAAACCCTAGAGCAGGGGTGTCAAACACCTGGCCCAGGGGCCCATGCCCCCGGAGGGCTCCCATGAGGCCCCTGAGCAACTGGCTCTTGTCTGCTTCCTTCTCCCTCTCGCTTCCTTCTGCATCTCAGCTTGCTTTGTAAGGCTTTCTTAATCGCACAGGAACTACAGAGTAAAACCTCATTTTTTTCCATTGGTTGAGGCTCCTCCCTCTCCTAGTCCCCTGGGGAAGGGGGAAAGAGCCAGAGTTTCCTTTGCTCAGTTCCCTTGGATTCCATGAGAGAAACACAAAGAAAGCCCCTTTAAGACCAACAAAATGCTAATGTTTTAAGCATGATTTGTTTAAAGTTTTATTAAAAAATCTTTAGTCGTATTTTTCTGTGTCCTTTAAAAAGTTTATATTTCTGTTACCTAACCTTAAATAGGTACACGCATGACTTGGCCCGACATGGTCTCATTTATGTCAGATCTGGACTTCATAAAAATGAGTTTGACACCCCTGCCCTAAAGTTAATTTCTTTTTGCATTATTTTATAGGGGTGTTCTTGCTCAGAAAAAGCCCTGCCTATTATAACAATTAATTTAAAAGATATATGTAGCAACCTCCATTGTTTGAGGATGTCTTGTAACATATGGATAATGACAATTGTAGTAAGTTACACAAAATAGATAAAGTATAACATAGTTTTGGTAAGGTTTGTTTATATTTTTAAAATTGTTTTCAGTGTGACCTATTCAATTAGTATTTCTCATAGTAATTTCTATTAATGCTTTTTGACCCCTCTGGATTTGTTTTGGCTATCCTTTTATTGTTTTTGGGTTCATTTTATTTTGTTAGGAATATATCTTTGTTAGTTCTAAGGGTTTGTTGGCTTGGGGCAATTGTCAAGGGTTTGCTTATTAACAGTAGTATTTTTGGATACTGTCTGTTTGGCTGAGAGGATTGTTCCTCTCAAAATGTAATGTGCAAACTATTCTCCCCCCCCCCCCCCCCGCTCCAAACATTATCTGAAGATGACTTATAGTCTTTATCAACTGTTGTGGAGACATAGGCTACTGTATTCGCTATTTCAGATACTGGTAATTTAAGCAGGTACTGGGTGGCTCATGCCTGCCTGATATGGTCAGATTTTGGAAGTTAAATAGGGTCAGCCCTGGTTTGTACTTGGATGGGAGACCAGCAAGTCCAGGGTTATGATGCAAATGCAGGCAATAGCAAGCCACCTCTGTTTGTCTCTTGCCTTGAAAACCCTGTGGAGTCCTGTAAAAGTATAGAAGCCACAGTGATAAGTGTTCCAACAAAAATCTCTGCAGGCTCAGTGAAATACCCAGAATGGTATGTGATTTGGCATGGGGATGGGGAAGGATAGAATCCAATGGGTGTGTGTGTATGCGTATTAGAATTAGGCAGTGTCCTCACATGAATGGAAGTGCCTTCCATTTGTACAAGGGAGATCTGTAGGTTCAAGTTTGGCCCTGTAAGTGCTGTTCCAAACTATAGCTGTTACTTTGAAAGTAAATTATTGCCACTGTAGTACATAAACACTACATGTCGCCTGAATGGAATACAAATTAAACTATGCTTGACTGGTCATTAATAAGAATCATAGAGCTGGAAGGCACCTCCAGGGTCATCTAGTCCAGCCCCCGTGCAATGTAGGAAATTCACAAATACCTCTCCCCACCCCCAACACCAGTGACACCTGCTCCATGCCCAGAAGTTGGAAAGTTAGATAAGGAGGCTGTTAGATAAGGAGGCCTGAGACAAGAGGTATAGGGTACCTCATCCATATTAAATTGCAGGTGTAGGTTTCCATGATTTTGGGTATCCATTTTTGTTCAGCTACTTTGGGACTAAGTATTTTAGATCGAGAGTAGATAAACCTCTATATTCAAATTCATTTAGTGGAACAAGTCCCTGTGGAGCCATACTACATTCCACTTTCTCAAGCAGAAGTGCTGCAGGACGGAAGTGATGTTACACTGGTGGCGTGGGGCACTCAGGTTAGTATGACTCTTGAGATGTTCATGGAGTTCTCTTGCATGGCTGCACAGATGCAAAAAAATGAAATGCAAACATAGGTCTGAAAATAATTTTATGGCATGATTGCCTGCACTAATGCAAGTATATGGAATATGGACATTGAATGTGATTTAAAGGCTGGCTGATAGTTCCTGACAATGTTCTCTCTAAGCTGTGGAGTCTCGTGAGCAAAAATTCTACTTTGTGAGCTACTTGCATTAAAGTTGTGAGCTACTGCATAAATTACTTTGCTCGGGCCATTTTTCCTGAGCTGAGACAAAAATGTGTGAGCTGGAGGCTAAAAAATTGTGAGCTAGCTCACACCAACTCAGCTTAGAGGGAACACTGGTACCTGATTCTAATTATAGCTGGAACATGTGTTTTAGTTTCTTTTGGTCAGTACTTCATATGTTTTGATTAACTTGGTCATGTGAAAAATGTATTTAATAGGGGAGACTAATATAGACCAAGGAGACTAACTTTAAAAAAAAATATTGTTATGCGTTTTCTTAGAAAGTTCTCTAGGAAATGTAAGTTAAACCAGTGTTGTGGACTTGAAACATTGTAGTACACTTTGTAGGATCAAAGTTGTGTGAGTAGAAGTAGCTCATGAAGGTGATTCTTCTCTCCTCAGCATTAGGGGGCTCATAAACTAAACATAAACAAGATGCTTCCAGCTTTGGAAGTAGAAACAAGGAGAGGAGTACTGGGTAAAATCTCATCCTGTCTTGCTATTCTGCCAGTGTGTCAGGTATAGGACAAGGAAATTTGGATTCAAATCCTCACTCAACTATAAAATTCATTTGGTCAGTCATCCTGTGAGCTTCAGCTTAACTTACATCACAGCGTGGTTGTGAGAATAAAAAGGAGAACAGACAAAAACACATGCTGCTATGGGTCCTTTAGAGGAAGGACATGATAAAAAAAAAGAGTTAATTTTCCATTCCCCTGTCATAATGCTGCATGCTTTGACTAAATATTTAGGTTCATGTTATCAAAGAGGTAGCAGTTATGGCTCAAGAAAAACTTGGCGTATCCTGTGAAGTAATTGATCTGAAGACTATTCTACCTTGGGATGCAGATACTGTATGCAAGGTAGGTATTTATTATACAAAATCTGTAGAAGAGATATTGACAAAGATTCATTTCCTAAGCTCCTACTTCAAGTTTTTTTAGAACCAAGCTCCTTGAGAATTAAATTGCAACTTAATAGTGGTTTAGGTACAATTCGGATTATATTTTATTCAGTTAATTTGTGAGTTGTAGTAAGTGTTTGAACAGTTTTTTATTAAATATGTTCGTCTTGGTTATGATGAGGTTCTTAAATCTTGCTGTGCTGGGCATATTATAGAATAATGTTGATTGCACTGTTAAGAAATGCACAAAATTGCTATTAAATTAAATTTTTTTCTAGAACACCCATCTGTGTTTTTTTGCTGATGCCCCCAGAATTCATGCTAGTTCAGTTTTGATTCTCCCTGCATTGCTCCTTCTTTCTAGGGTTGTCAGATCTGGATTGGGAAATACGTGGAGATTTGGGGACTGGAGCCTGGGGAGGGCAATGTTTGGGGAGGAATAGGGCATAAGGCCATAGAATGCACCCTCAAAAGTAGCCATTTTCTCCAAGGAAACTCATCTTGGTTGTCTGAAGATGAATTATAATTGCAGGAGATCTCCAAGTGTCACCTGGAGGTTGGCAACCTTACTTCCTTCTCTCTCTCTCTCTCCTGTTCTGCCATCAGGCACCCAGCATCCAAATTGTACAGAGAGGAGAGGAGGAACAGTCTTCCATGGCCCACTGCTATATAATTAGGTGTTCTTCTGCAGACCAAAATACCCCATGAAAATGCTGCTGCTGGGGGGCAAGCCACTGTATTGTAAATTATTTTAGACACAGGGGAAATGATAAGCTTCAGTCTCTGAAAGTGTTTTTGATTATCTAGATGATACTATTATTTCTTGCATTTTAAAAAGTTGACTTTCGCCTTGTGAGCTGCAGCCAGGAATTCACATTGATATCAAGCAAAATTATTGCACTGTAGAGGCTGCAATCAACCTCGTAGCCAGGATTTGACGAATTGGGGGGCTCTGATTTTTTTCAGGGGGCACATAGCGGCCCCAACCTCCATGGCCTTCTCTCCTACCACCGCTGAGGAGGAAAGCTGCCAGCTCACTGCCATATAGCCTCCCCCCTCCCCACAGTTGCCCCAAGGTGATCCCTTTCCACCCTCCTTCTAGCAGCATGCCGCACAGTCTCCTGCCCTTATCTGTAGCATGATCCAGCTAGGCAAACCCGACGGGTCAAGGTGGGGGGGGGGTGGAAGGCGCCCCCAAGTCGCAGCTGACTTCTGGGGCTACAAGACTTCCAATTCGGATTTCTTCCTGTTGGAGGACATGTTGAGGCTGCCCAAGGCAGCTCCCACCCTCACTCAGGTGGCCAGCGAGACTAGGCCAGAAAACCCCTGCAGGTGAACATCACCTTTCCACTGATCCCCAGACCCGGACTGCAGCCGGGGCCTCCACTTGTGTGCGCCAGCCTACCCTACCCTGCCCTGTCTGGCAGAGAAAACCTGCAATGGAGCCATCCGCCTTCTACCCCCGCTGCCCTACTTGAGGGCCAGAACGGCCTCTTCTTGCAGGCGCCCTCTAGCCCAATATCAGTCCAAGGTGGAGCTTAACTTTCAGTCCTGGGTGCCGAAAGTGCCCCGTTGTTTCTGCTTGTTGAGGGGTCAGAGATTTCATCCAGCCCCTAAGCAAGCAGAAGCAACAGGGAGCTTAACTTTCAGTGCTGGGGGCTGAAAGTGCCCCATTGTTTCTGCTTGCTGAGGGGTCAGAGAATTCTTCCGGCCCCTAAGCAAGCAGAAGCAACTGTGAATGAGCACGTCCCCTAAGCAAGCAGAAGCAACGGTGTATGATGGCAGAATGGAGAAGGATGCAGCCAAGGCACTGGAGGCTGGTTACGGGCCCCAAGTCAGGGGGCCCTGCCAAGCAGTCAGGGGGCTATGCCCCCATAGGCTCTCTTGTAGCTGTGGGCCTGGCTGTAATTACTACTAATACCTATTGTGATGCTGCTTTATTCGCATGCTTCAGGCATGAGTTAACCATGCTGATATCTAATGAAATTATGAAAAGAATACTTGTTTTTGTGAGTGTGTGAGAGAAACTGAACTCACGTGGGGTATGAAGATAACAGGAGAATGCTACTGAGGTTTCATATAATATTTGTGTCATGTGTAAATGTCATATCATTATCAATATCTCTAATTCTCAATATGGCCATATTTGTGTATGCTTAAATCTAATTAAGCATGAGAAACAAGACAGATCTTTCTAGAAATGTGAGAAAAGCAACAGATTTGCAGGAAAATCTGAAATCTAAAAACAAACACATGGGCATTAATCCCTTAAATAATAAAAGCAGCACATGTAACTTTAAGAAAGAACAACCCTCAATGGTAATGGTAAGTGTTGCTAGGCAATCAGAACATATTTCCAGCTTTCATGCGTATCTTGATTTGTCAGTAAAAGGCAGGACAGAGACTTCTTCCCAGAGCTAATTTGGCCTCTTGGTATATCTCTGCCTTCCCCACTTTCCTTCACTAGATGTGGGTGGGGGGACTTTTCAGGCTAGGCCCAGCAGCAACTATCAGCAACTTTCAATCTTGCAGTTTGCACAGCTCACTATGGGTGACTACCAAATTGCTTGATACCGCACTACTCCCCTGTGCCCAGTGTTGGCCTCCATATAATTTGACCAGGCCTATCAATAGCTACCACACAACTCACCTGTGACTTGCTGCAGCATGATTTTTGCAGTTGGGCCACACTTTTCTCAGAGAGGCTGCCAGGAGGAGGGGAGGATGGAAACCTGAGAGCTGGTGTGGCATAATGGCTAGTTTCAGACTAGGATATGGGAGACTCAAGTTTAGATACCCACTCTGCCATGGAAGCTTGCTGGGTGACTTTGGGTTTGTCATACACTCAACAAGACATGTCTCACAGGGTGGTTGTGAGGAAAAAAATGGAAGAAAAGAAAATGGGGAAAGCTGCTTTGGTTCTCCATTGGGGAGAAAGGTAGGGTATAAATGAAGTAAATTGTCTACATACTAATAGTGAAGTTGACCAAATCTTAGGATACTTAAATCTGGTGACTGGAGTTGTGAACAGGCAAGGCAGATCTTTGTACAAACCTGAAAAGGGCCCTAGGTTTGCAGAAAAACGTGATATCTAAAAAAAAATATATTACAAGACAGTCCCCTGAAACTGATGAAAAGAGTACCTGTTTGGTGATGTCAGTAAAAGTTTGGAAGAGGGGGCAGGGCAGTTTTAGCTGTAAGCAAGGTCTCATTAGGGCCTGGCCTGACCAGAGTTGCCAGCTACAGGTTGGGAAATTCCTGTAGCTTTTGTGGTAGACTCTCAGGAGGGTAGGGTTTGGGAAATTGAGAGGCATCCACCAGATATAATGCTATAGAGTCCATCCTCCAAAGCAGTCATTTTCTCCAAGGAAACAGATCTCTGTGATCTGAAGTTCAGTTGTAATTCTGGGAGATTTCTAGGGTTCTCCTGGAGCCTGGCAGTCACAGGCCTGACAGTCCCAACAGCAACTTATGGGTGATGATACCACTTGACTTGCATGATTCAACTAGGCCTGGCTACTTGCTACTGTTCAACAGCAGCCATACAATGAAAGCCAGTATGGTGCAGCAGTTAGAACTTCATAGTAGCTTCTGGATGACCCAGGATCAAATCCTCATCTTGCTGTGGGAGTTCACTGTGTGATTTTGGAGTAGTTGCGTGCTTTCAGCCTAAAGTACCTTACCGGGTTGTTGTGCATATGAAAAGGAGAGGAGAATGTTAGCTGCTTTGGTCCTTGTTGAATAAACGTGGAGTATGTGAAGTAAATAAAGAATTAATATAGCTGAAGATGGCAGGAAGATAAAATGTAGGCTGAGGAATAGCTGATGAGAGACTAAGGCAGGGAAAGGAGAAGAAATAGGGGTGGTGAGGGGAAAAAGTGTGGGGAGGGGGATACAGGGGAAATTGAGGTGGTACCCCCATCTCAAAAGTCCTTGACAAGTGGGCTTGGCCCAGTGGCCAGCACCACAAAATTGGGCCACAATTGTCATAGACAGAGACTGTCAGTGGCAGGAGGGGGGGGGAGGATTAAGGCAGAAGGGAGGATAGATGTTGGGTGGGAAGGAGATAGGATTACCAACTCCAGATTTGGAAATAACTGGAGATTTGGAGGGGTGGAGCTTGGGAAGGTGGGGTTTGAGGAGAGGAGCGACCTCAGAAGGGTGTAATGTCATAGACTACCCTCCAAAGCAGCTGTTTCCTCCATGGGAATCATTGCTGCAAACCTCCAGATGAGGGGCTGGATATCACCCAGAATTACAGCTGTTCTCTAGATTACAGAGATTAGTTCCCCTGGAACGAATGGCTGCTTTGGAGGGTGGACTCTATGGTACTATGGAGGTTACTTCCCTCCTCAAACCTCACCTTCCTAAGGCTCTACCCCTCCCAGCCTGAAGCTGGCAACCCTAAGGGGAGCTGATCTCTGTAGTTGGAAGACCTGTTGTGACTCCCAGAGAACTCCAGGCCCCACCTGGAAGTTGGCAACTTGAAAAAGAAGAGGCTGTGGGAGTAAAGGGAAAGAGAAAAGACTGCAGATTTATACCCCACCCTTCTCTCTGAACCAGAGACTGAGTAGCTCACAATCTCCTTTATCTTCCTCCCCCACAAGAGACACCCTGTGAGGTGGGTGGGGCTGAGAGGGCTCTAACAGCAGCTACCTTTTCAAGGACAACTGCAATAGCTACGGCTAACCCAAGGCCATTCCAGCAGCTGTAAGTGGAGGAGTGGGGAATCAAACCCAGTTCTCCCAGATAAGAGTTGGCACACTTAGACACTACACCAAACTGGCTCTCGGTGGGGGGAAGGGGAAGTGAAATGCCTCCTGCAATGCCTCCTGTAAATCCACTTGTAATATATAAAGCTGAAGATTGGGTGGGGCAGGTAAAGGTTGGTGAGTAGACAGAAGGAAGCAGGGAAGGAGGAGAGAATATGGACTGATAAGAAGGAAAGAAAAACAGTGTTTGAAAGGAGATATAGGAAAATAAAGTGACCTTGGCGAATTCTGGTTTTCCTCACCCTTGTGTGATATATTCTTATAATGCTGTCTCCATTTGGAAACTTCATCTAATTTGATGAAGGCACTGTTCAAACGCACTTTTAATGGTTAAGGGGAAGTGGCTACTATTCCACAGCACCAACAATCTCACTGAATCTATATAACTGAAACCAGAATAATCAGAAACATCAGTGGGCATCTTGGACTTTTAATGATTTTAAAATGTATGAAAATTATTTTATTGTATATTCTTTTTTTTATTCTATGTTGTTTTTAACTGTTAGCTGTCCTGAGCCCACCGGGGGAGGGCAGGATATAAATTTGATAAAATAAATAGGTGCAGTGACAGGATAATGCTAAAATCAGTGATGTTCCAACTCAACGTGCGCATAGATAAAAGTCTTACACAGTTGAGTTCTAGGTTACTTAATCTCAGTAATTCTGCTTGGGTACTACATTTATCACAGGTTCCCTGTTGCCTTCAAGAGTAAGGGTAAGGTGGCTGGCTACAAGCAGTGGTGAACAGGATTCACACTTGGTTAATCTGGTTTTTTAAAACATGTGATAAGCATAGTTCTTTTTCCCTTCATTATTATGATCACTCCCCCCCCCCCCATTTCATACATCAGTACACATGAACACCACTAGAGGCCTCTGTTAGCTCTGTTAACTGATTTTTGAGTCTCCTTCACTGGCTATTGTACAGTGAATCTGGTCTGAATTTATTCAAAAAATGAATGCCTTTATTTTTGTATGTACATGAGTGTTAATATTTGCTTTCTTGCTGAAGACCAATGTTGATTAGTTGTTTGACTCCCACACTTCTTTAGCTTTGACAGTACTTCCGGATTTGTTACAAGTTATTGGGGATGTCGAGAAAAGCCCATTCTTTAGCCCCTTCATAGTTTGATGTCTAGAAGGAAAGTACAGTTCAGTGAGACAATTACACATCACTTTTTTTATATCTGCCACCAAATTCTGTAGTTGTGGATTCTTGTTTTTTTGAAAGAGAAACAAAGAATTCATTAGACACTTACTTATAAAGCTTCAAGACTGATGATACTTAAGAGTGTGTACAGAAGCTCTACGGCCAAATTAGTGGGCCTAGCCCCAATAGTAAACAGGCTCTGCAAATAGACTGTAGGTCCACATGTTCAGGGGACATACTATCTCATAATACTGCTCTTCCACCAGAGGGCTTTCACTATCACTTCAAGTAAACTTTCTCAAAGCATCAATCAGCATTCATCTGAACCATACCATCCTCAGTTTCAAAGCAGTCTTTGATTCCAATGTGGTATTTCAGCCGCCTGCTCCTGTCCTCAGGAAACATGTTATCAGCCAGACCTCATTACACAGGATCATTTGGTCCTTAAGATTATCAGAGTAGGATTCTGTGACTCTCCCAACCATCTCAGACTTCAAAATTGCCACCTCTGTGGTGGTTATTGTGAAGGAAGTTAACACTGTCATTAAAAGATCCCACAGAAAACATACCCCATTCTCTTGCTACTTTTCTTTTATCCAGTTATAGGCCTATGAGGTATGACTGTTTTCATAGCCCTCAGACTACTGCGAATAAATTCTCTATTCGGGGCCACTCCCAAAGATCAGTAAATCTCAAGGATGTACATTTTTAGCCAGTCAACCTCAGCACAGTTATGTTATCTTATGCAGGCCTATAGCAAGGATTTTTTTCTGGGGGGCATTTAAATTTTGGGGGAAGCATTTTTTTTAAAGAATCCTTTCATGGGAGTTAGTGCCAATGAGTAAGAGAAGACTTGCTTCTGAGTAGACAGTTCATTAGAAACACAAGAAGGTAGTGTGAGGTAAAGCGAGGGAATGGAAAAAAGCCCCCTCCCAAGTTTATGGAAATTGAAACCAAGAGAGTCTTCTCTCTCTCTACCACTCCCTCCCCCCACCCCCCAGTTTGGCTCAACCACCCTTTTGAGGGATCCCAATTGGCTGCTAGCTGCTCTGTTCACACCACACAGATGTAAAGGGGACTGGTAGGTTATTTTTCCAGAAATTTTCCCCATCCCTAACTGTTGAACTGTTTACCAGGGAGTAAGCAGGCTTTCAGAGATGGTGATTCCAAACAATACAGATCCTTAAAGGCAGAACCTCAGCTTCAGTTGAATCCTCATTTTTCAGAGCTAGCTCTGAGATCTTGAATATTAGAGAATGTAAGGGGATTATTTTCTGTCATTTCAACCAGCTGTTCATATGGAATTATATTTGTAACTGTATTGGCTACTTTGGAGGGCTCATCTGTTTGGTGGAATTTCTTGAGAAGTTATTATTTCATCGTTGTCTTTTTCATTTCTGTTGATTCTACTTGGATGATACTGAATTTCTGTACAAATGGAATGAAAAAGTTGTTTTCAGAATGGCATTGAACATGAATGTTTGTAATGATATTTTGGCAAATGTAAGGAGACAGCTTATTGAAAATGTGGCAAAACAAAGCCACCCACTAACATTTGAGCTGTAAAGCTGTCCTAGATAGGCTAGCATTTTGCACAAGTTATGAGGGAAATGATAATGATTCACCACTGCAAAGAATACAAAACATTGTTTGGATTTTTATCAGTCAGTGGTTCAGTCTCATAAGAACATAAGAGAAGCCATATTGGATCAGGCCAGTGGCCCATCCAGTCCAACACTCCGTCACACAGTGGCCAAATACACACACACACACACACACGCACAGACTGTGGCTAATAGCCACTGATGGACCTCTGCTCCATATTTTTATTCAATCCACATGTTAATCACCCTTTCTAACCCGACTGCTCAGCAATTTCATTGAATGCCCACGAGTTCTTGTATTGTGAGAAAGGGAGAAAAGTACTTCTTTCTCTACCTTCTCCATCCCATGCATAATCTTGTAAACCTCTATCATGTCACCCCGCAGTCGATGTTTCTCCAAGCTAAAGAGCCCCGAGCATTTTAACCTTTCTTCATAGGGAAAGTGTTCCAAACCTTTAATCATTCTAGTTGCCCTTTTCTGCACTTTTCCCAATGCTATAATATCCTTTTTGAGGTGCGATGACCAGAATTACACACAGTATTCCAAATGAGACCGCACCATCGATTTATACAGGGGCATTATGATACTGGCTGATTTGTTTTCAATTCCCTTCCTAATAATTCCCAGCATGGCGTTGGCCTTTTTTATTGCAAACGCACACTGTCTTGACATTTTCAGTGAGTTATCTACCACGACCCCAAGATCTCTCTCTTGGTCAGTCTCTGCCAGTTCACACCCCATCAACTTGCATTTGTAACTGGGATTCTTGGCCCCAATGTGCATTACTTTGCACTTGGCCACATTGAACCTCATCTGCCATGTTGACGCCCACTCTCGCAGCCTCAGCAGATCCCTTTGGAGTTCCTCACAATCCTCATTTGTTCCATTTGTTTTGCCTTATGTACATGAAGAAAGCTATAAGTGGTTGTGGCCTTATGCATCATGTATGTGTATTGCACATTGCTGAAGAATCTAGTGTGCGTTTTCCTTTGGGTAAAGTTGGCATCTTAGAGATCTTCTAGAAATCATTAAGACATCACTGTTGTGTTTGCAGCCACTAGATGTATATTCAGTGCTTAGTTTTGTGTACTAAAAATGATCTTTATGTATAAATCAGCCACTCTCAACGTCTTTCATTTTGAGATGGTCTTTCATAATCTTTGCTATGAAATGAAACGAAACCTCCCCATACACTCTGTGAAATGTTAGTATATATTACACTGTAATTTGCCTCTGATGAACGTCCAGTACTAATAGAAAACAGTTTACCTATTGGTTGGATTTTCATTGATTTTGCTCTTCCAGTGCAGATTCCCACATCATTGTCCCATGTTTTTGGGCAGGGGCTTGATCCCCAAAATTAGTATTACAGGGAATGGGGGCAGGAGATGGGAAAGTTCTTCCACAATCACTGTGCATCACGTTGTTGGTAACAAGCTTGTGCAGATACAAATTAAACACCTTGTGCATGGAGAACAAGTTCTCTGGTCCTGATGACTGCATGTCAGAATCAAAGTTAGAGCAGGGGAACAGAGAAACCTGTATGTTACAATTGTAACTGTAGGTTGGCCCTAAGGTAGATTTTTAGGAACTTGGTTCACCCTTCCTGGGAGGATGTGTATATCCCAGGGGGCTGGAGCAAGGTATTTATACTCTGTTCTTCAACCTTCAAGTTGGTTTTAAAAAGCTGAAATGATTTTACAATCGTATCTTCCTATGAATATCAGAGTACTCTTGTAGAATCAAATAGTGCTACAGACTTTGTATTTTTATTTTATTTTTATTTTATCAGATTTATATCCCACCCTCCCCTAACGGGCTCAGGGCTGTAGACAAATGTATTAAAAATAGATTGGCAAGCAAAGAATGTAAACCATTATGAATCAATTATTTACAAATGAATCTGATAGTTCTCTGAAAATTGTAGCTTGCTGTGACTGTCAAGAAGAAAAAAAGCTATACTGCTACATTTTAAGGAATCAGATCATGAGAGAAACATATTGAATGAATGCTCTGCTATAAAGAGAGGTCATTTTGCTTATTGACTAGCTGAGTGCTACATTCGGTTAACTGGAAGTACCAATCTTTAAAATTTTTTTTAAGGAAATTTAGCTAAATAACTGGATTGCCTCAGTTAAAAAGATTGTATTCATGTCCTTTTAAAATTATACAAGTAATACATTAGAGTCTTATACAAAGTTTTAAGCTGTGTTCCATTAAGTTTATTTTATTTGTTAAAGTTCTATCCCCCCCTCCTGCGAGCAGGCTCAGGGTGCATAACAGGAAATCTTACATAAACATTAAACAATTATTACTATAAATTACTTAAACATATAAAACATGACGACAACTTGTAAATTATATATATATATATTAAAGTGTATTACTAAACACATTTTGGATGTTACCCTGTGGAAAACAAGAATTTGGTTTTAAAAATACTTCATCTTTTTGAATGCAGAAAATCAATATTTTACTTGGAAAGGGTATATGTATGAAAGGTATCTTCTTTTTTCCCTTTTCAGTCTGTGGCAAAGACTGGACGATTGCTAATCAGCCATGAAGCCCCTCTTACAGGAGGTTTTGCATCTGAGATTAGCTCCACAGTTCAGGTACTCTGCTGTTTTTCTTGCTGTCATATAAGTATTTTCTAGAAAATGTTTTAGTGTTTTAAAAATGAACTTTAATGTTTCAAGTATTTTTCTCTATGAGTAATTAACTGGTCATCTTGGGGGGAAAGGTTTTTAAAAAACTAATACATGTACTTTTTTAAAAAGTCATTTTAGTTCACCATTGTGTTCTTATTTGGAATGTGTAATAATTCTGGAGTAATGAAATATTTTAGATTCTTAACTTTTATTGTAATCTTTTTCTAAAGCACATTCGTTTGGCAGATGCATTTTAATTATTTCTGGGTTTTTTGGAGAACAGATATTGCATCTGAATTGTTTTCTAATGACAGTTGCCAAAATTAGCTCAAATAAAGCTTTTCAATTGAAACAGAAATGTGCAGCATTTGCTACTCAAAGTAGAAAACATGTTTGAAGCATATTGTTTCTGGATTTCACACTTGACAGTTAAATTTATTTCTATGACTCTCAAAAGGGTTTATTCCCTAAATAAACACATTTGGAAAATCAAAGTGGAGCAGTTTTAAGTCTCATTGGTTATTGTTGAGAGAGTTATATATGGCTAATCATTTCCTTGTAATACTGCACTGTACTACTTAGCTAAGTGATTAATTTATGAAGATTGTCCATTGTGAAAGTAGCCAGAAAATCTCTGTCCATTGACCACAAAGAATCTCTGTAGAAAGCTAATGTGGCTTTGATGGGTGCACTTTATTTCATGATTTCTGTTTTAAACTTGAGTTGCATAGTGATCCAGCTTTATTGGACACATTTGTAAGTGTCTTATGTATTGCACTTCATATTACTGCTTGACATATCTCTCTTTTCTGCAAATTGAGATATTTTTAATTAAAAATCTTTTTCATATGAATTATTCAAAAGACATTCTGTAAGGTAAAGTGAGTTTTTCATTCCCAAGATAAGTCCTGTAAAATGCCACTATTAAATCTGGTGGTTTGAATTTGGCTTCAGTGAATATGGTGTTTTGAACTAAGAAGGAGTGACTTATTTTTTTTACAATGTGTTTATGCAGCCTTTTAGGGGAGAAAGTTCTGTGAGTAGCCAAATGCAACTCCCTGCCCTTGACACCAGCGCCAACAGTGAGGTGCCTGGGAGTGATCCTCAATGCTTCCCTTTCTCTGGAGACCCAGGTCACAGATGTTGCCAGATCAGCCTTTTATCATCTTCAGCTGTCAGGCAGCTGGTTCCGTACCTCTCCTCTCATGACTTGGTGACAGTGATCCTTGTAGGCTTGACTACTGCAACTTGCTCTATGCAGGTCTATCTTTAAACCTGAGCTGGAAGTTTCAGTTTGTACAAAATGCAACAGCAGGCCTGCTGACTGGGACATCTATGCAGGCACACATTCAGCCAGTGCTGTGCAAGCTGCATTGGTTAACAGTTGAGTACTGAGTCAGATTTAAGGTTATGATATTTACCTTCCAGGCCCCATGCAGCCAGGGGCCAGCATACCTGTGGGACCATTGCTCCCCACAGGGCTTTTTTTGTAGCAGGAACTGCTTTGCATATTAGGCTACACCCCCATGATATAGGCAATCTTCCAAGAGCTTGCAAGGCTCTTCTTATAGGGTCTACTGTAAGCTCTTGGAGGATTGGCTACATCAGGGGAGTGTAGCCTAATATGCAAAGGAGTTCTTGCTACAAAAAAGCCCTGGCTCCCCATATGTGCCCTGAAGAGCCTTTTGCTCTTCAGTTCAGCACCATTTAGTAGTTCCCAGCCTGAAAGATGTCTGCCTTGCCTTGATCATGCCAGGGCTTTTTCAGCCCTGACCCCGGCCTGGTGGAACATGCTCCTGATTGAGAGCAGGGCTCTGCAGGATTTGTTGCTATTTCACAGGGCCTGTAATGGAGCTGTTCCACCAGGCCTTTGGTTGAGGAGGCGAATGTCAAATAACATTGGCCTCCCCTGCTTTTAAGTGCCCTATGGCACTATTTACATCTTGGGGTGCCAGGAACAGTGCTAATTTTTTTTCACTGACCCTTCCCTGGCACGAGTTTACTATGTATTGGATTGAAATTACACACTGCTGCTATTAGGTGTTATAGATTAGTTATGTTTATTTTAATCATGCTAGAATTTAACTTAATATTTTAATGGGTTATTGTTCTGAAATTTATGTACTGTTTTATGATACGATGTAAGCCACGCTGACCTCTCTGTGGTGGGATAAAAATCCCAAAACAAATTTATTTTCTATCCCGCCTTCCCTGCAGACAGGCTCAAGGTGGGTCATGACATAGAGTATAACAGTAATCAAATTAAAACTTTAAGAATATCCAATCTAATAAAAAACAATCAAGATGGCAGTCTACAAAAACATTGTATCCTGTGTCTGTGTCAGAGTTGTAATTACAATACAATCAGTTCCTGGGTAAACAACTTCCCTGTTAGTTATAGCCAAGTAAATGATTTAGCAATCAGACAAGGGGATTTGAGCAGGAGGGACCAAGTAGTATTGGACATTTGCTGCCTCAACTTAAGACCTGGCTGAATAGCTTATTTTACAGGCCCTGCAGACTTGTAAAGGATTCTGCAGGGCCCTGATCTCTATCAGAAGCTCATTCCACCAGGTTAGGGCCAGGATCAAAAAAGCCCTGGGCCTAGTTGAGGCTAGATGGACGTCTTTTGGGCTGGGAATTACCAGCAGATGTTGATCAGCCAAATGTAAGGCCCTTTTGGGGGGGGGGGATAGAAGGGGAGAGGTGGTCCCACAGGTATGTTGTTCCCTGGCTGCTTAGAGCATTAAAGGTTAGAACCAGCACCTTGAACTGGATCTGGAACTCTGTCAGCAGCTTGCACAGCACCAGCTGTGTGAATGTCCATAGAGGTGTCCCAGACAGCAAGTGCGCTGCCGCGTTCTGCACTAACTGCAGCTTCCAAATCAGGTACAAGGGTAGTCTAATCTGGAAGTGACCATGGCATGGATCACTGAAGCCAAGTCGCAAGTGGAGAGGTAAGGGGCTAGTTGCCGAACATGCTGAAGATGGGAAAAGACTAATTTGGCAACCACTGTGACCTGGCTGGGCTTCCATTGAAAGTATCATTTCTAGAGTCCAGACCTTGGGAGTTGGCATCAATGATGTCCCACCTAGGGCTGGGAGCTGGATTCCCATATCCAAACCCCTGTGGCTCAGGTACATGACCTCTGTCTTTGATGTATTTAGCTTTAGCTAGCTTTGCTGCAACCAACCAGCCACAGCCTTTAGCTCTTGGTCTAAAATCTGTGGGGCTGTCTGTCCATCTGTCCATTAACAGATACAGCTGAGTGTCATTAGCATATTGGTGACACCCAAGCCTGAACCCCCAAACGTCTCAGCCGGATGAGAGGTGCATACAGATGTTAAATACAAAGAATGCAAGAGGGCGCATATAGAAGTGGCAACAAACCAAAATCTAAAGCAAGTTCCCCAAAGCAGTACAGCATTTGATAAGTCTGTGGCCACCACAGAAGAAGCGATGTTCCTAGCTGATTGTAACCTACCATATCAGCTTGAAAACAAGCCTGTTTTTACTACTTTTGACTGTAAGGGGATAGCTTCATTTTGCATATAAATTTATACAAAGTTGCCCACATTCTATTACTTCCTCAGGTCCAGGGATGAATAGATTGAATCCAGAAAATTTACAGTCTTGTTTGTTGCTGTCACTTTGTTTGTTACTATCACTGCAAAGATATTATAGTCAATAATTGTTAACACTTTTGGAATGGGGTCAAACCAGACTCCAAGGAACTTACAGTCTTATTTGCAAGAACTTGTGTTTACGTGGGAATCACCACAAATATTCACCAGTAGCTGAAGCCTACAGTGATAATCATTGTAGGCTTCGACTACTGATAAATCTTTAAGCCACTGTATTGAAGATTGAATAGGCTTCGGCTATTGATAAATCTTCAAACCATTGTATTGAAGATGTCGGCATAGGAACATCTGTCAGCTGTGGGACTATCCTGAAGTAAAAGAGACTTGCAGTTTATTCAGAAAGTTGTCTTTAATGATAGATAGATCAGTAGCATCCATGTTAGTGTCAGAACTGGAGCACCTGTGTGGCGTCCAGGCTTATACACCTCATCTAGGGCTGTTAAGCAGCCTGTCAAAATTACAGTGCAAAAAGCCAGTGTGAATAATATGAACTTTTCCCCACCAATTTCTTTCACATAGCAGACAGTTGGGAGATGTGCTGTCTGTCCAGACAGATAACGTGACTTTGGCATACTGGTCTGCATGGCAGAAATGGTTATTTCAATGAGTTACAAATTCAAAGCACTGCAAAAGCAAGCAAGCATATCCCTTTCCATCCTCTCAGCCTCTCCTTACAAGCAGAATACATGAACCAGATGTGCTAAAACGGCAAGAGATCTTGACAACTTCGACACTATCTGCATCCATCTCTTGGTCTTTTTGGGTCTGGTGTTTTTGGAAAACGGTTATTTCAGCCTATAGACTCTGCACACCTATGGACGACTAGAAAAAGACTTCTATTTGTCTCCTGTTTGGAGTTGGAATTTTTTGTAGTTACTACACTTACCTGTGTTATTTGAAATGTATTACAATACAGTAGTTTGAAGATTTATCAGTACATAAGTATTAATTAAATTTATATTTTCCTAGAATTTGTGGTTGGTAGCTAGCCACATGCAGGGCTTGAACCCAGAACCTCATTCATGTTGTGTTAGTGTTGTTCTATGCATCTTTGACAGGATGAGACAGATCTATTTATGGTGTTTCAGTACCAAGACCAGTATCCCAGGATGCCTTCATCCAGCGTGCAGTTAGATGTGCAGCTAGAGGAACACTCTGCATTATATTAGGTGGAGGCTCCAGCCTGTCTTCAGCTGATTGACTCACTGCAAACCAAAAATGTGAGATTTGCTTTATCCACAGATTGCTTCTTGGTTGGATTCAAACCACCTCACTTCTTTTTCCACAAGTTCTTCTCCTTTAGCGATGTGAAGGCATAGAGTGGGGGGGACTAGAAAAACCTGGAGGGTTCTGTCCTTCTCTGGGAATCCCCTCCCCCAGTTTTTCTGTTGGAAGGAAAAACTGGGGAATTTTGGAAAACACCACAAAATCTTATAATTCTGTTTCTTTTGGACTGACTGAAATGTATTTTAAGTTTTTATTTATTTATTTAGTAGGCTTATATTCCGCCTTTTCCCATGACGAGCTCAGGGCGTATCACAACATGAATTGAACAACAATAAAAAGCCTTCAATTTAAATTAAAACAATACAATAAAATTAGCAAACCAAAAATAATAGAACAATAGAACATAATAAGGTGCAGCAGAGGCGGGAAGAGCACATTCACAAAATACAGCAGTTTTTGGTTCAAGAAGAAGTGATGGTGTTAATAAGATACAGCACCACAACAAGGCTGTAAAGCATGATGTCACAAAGGAGTCCAACTGATGAAAGAGTTGCTGGAATAGGATGCCTGCTGCCTCAACCAAAAGCCAGGCAAAATAGCTCCATCTTACAGGCCCTATGAAATGGTAGTAACTCAGGTAGGGCCAGGATCTCCATAGGGAGCTGATTCCACCAGGCTGCAGCCAGAGCTGAGAAGTTAAGGTTTTACTCATTTAAAATTTGAAAATTTTGATGTAATGTACCGTAATCTAGCTAATGACAACCAAGGAATCTATGAGGACTCACGGGGAAAATACTTCCCCTGTATTCCTTCTCGCCCTGCTTTTTCTGTTATCATTTCCCACTTGTTGGAAGTCCATGCAAACTTTTACCTTTTCCTGCCATCTACTTTTAGCCACACAATGAGTCTCCCTACCTTAAGCTTTTCCTCCCCTTTCAGCCTCTCCCCCTTTTCTTCTCTTTCACCTGCTCTTTTCTGCTTCCCCACTTCAGTGTTACTTTCCTCCCTTTCCATTATCCCTACTTCCTTCCTTATTTTAAACCTTTTTTCAGTCCCCCTCCCCCCCAAACTATGACATGGAACGAGTTGCCTAGCACTTTTTCAAAATGGTCCCCAAGATCTTACCATGTAGCGTTTTAGGATCTCACCAGCATTTTAGCTAAGCTGTAGACTTTGTTTCTATGATTTAGGAGTGGGGGTAACCCTCCCAAAGCCCCTCCCTGGATTTGCACAGAAGTCTCCCTTATATGCCCCGGTCCCATTATATACATGAACCACACTGTACAGCCAGATTAAGAATTAGATTATTATTAGGGAGGAGAAAGCTGTGGGGGAGCAGACCCCTCCCCATGCTTTTCCAGTAACTTCCCCCCAGAACTTCTATCATTTAGAAATATTAGAAAATTTGGGGAAGCTCTGACAAAAAGAAAACTCCTGGAATAAGAGAAATGCTTTTCAAGACAAGGTTTTACTCATTCAAAGTATGTAGTGTGAGAAATGTTATGTGAGACCCCAGGGGTCGTTTTGTAGAAAAATAGGTGGTAGAGCTCATCCAGCGATTGTTATGCAGCTGCAATACTATTCAATGGACGAGGAGGTGGAACTCTCAGAAGGAGGGGGTGAAATTCTCAGAAAGGTTCAGGAGCTGGGCTCCTGTGAGCTCCCACTGAATCTGAGGCATGTGAGACCCTACAAAATGAAGTAATTTCTTTGCATATGAATATTGTTTAAATTGGATTTTTACAACAGTTAATATGTTATATAGCAGGGGTGGCTAAACTTGCTTTAATGTAAGAGCCACATAGAATAACATTGGATGGTTTGAGAGCCGCAAGACATGAACGCCAGATGTTTGAGAGCTGCAGCACAGGACAGGAAGGAAAGCAAATAGATAGGGGAGGGGGGGAGGGAAGGAGAGGTGGAAATAAAGCAACTTTAAATGCTGACTTGACTTGGAGAAGTGGTTTAAATGCTGGGTGGCTTGGTTTGGAGAAGTGATTTAAAGTGTGAAATGCCTTTTCCAAGCTGGCTGACAGGGTAATGAGGACTTTGAGAGCCACACAATATGTGTGAAAGAGCCACATGTGGCTTCCAAGCTGCAGTTTGGCCACCACTGTTATATAGTATTTGATGATACAGGATTGAAAACTCTAGTGTTTCTAAATTATAAAGATTGATTCAGTATCCAAGTATGTTGATACTTACTGTGACAGGTTATACACTTTCTTGTGTTTACTTTAAGTATGTTTTCTAATTTCAGCTTCTACTTCCCCTTTGTCTCTGATGGTGAAAATTAAGATTATTATTATTATTATTATTATTATTATTATTATTATTATTATTATTATTATTATTATTATTATTATTATTATTATTATTATTATTATTATTATTATTATAATAATATTATTATTATTATTATTATAAGATACATTATTATTATTATTATTATTATTATTATTATTATAATATTATTATTATTATTATAAGATACATTATTATTATTATTATTATTATTATTATTATTATTATTATTATTATTATTATTATTATTATAAGATACATGCATTAAGGTAGCATTTGAGTGCAGTAATGTGAAGGTGTTCTTTGTTTCTCTGGCTGTCCCATCCAGTGGTCTAAACGTGTAGAGGTATATTCTCATCTGACCCAGCCTGGGATGTTGAGGAATCAAACCATTTGTTTTTATATGTCAGATTATGGCATAAGAAAGTCTGATAGTAATTCAAAACAAACTGCTTTATTTACCTGTATGAGGAAATGGGGAAATCAGACTTCATTTTTTAAACTTGGCAGGTGAACAGACAAAAGGAATGAGGGAAACAATAGATAGTTTGTCCCAAGAGTGTAACTGTTTTGTTCTGCTATGTGAAATCATTAATTTCTCTATATTTGAAATTATTCTGTGCTGCTCATTGTTGTTCAAAGGCATTTTTTCTAGCATAATTTTTTATCTGAAAAAATATTTTGTTCAAAAGCTTTACTTATTTACTTCATCACTTCCTTTAGTATATACATTTGGTAGATAATTTATTGTACCCATTTTTTACTTTATATTGATAACTTTTTATTTTGGTTCATAACAAAGCATCTATTATCTGCTTGTAAAGTTATCCACTTCTATAATTAATAAGCCGTTAAGAAATAAAATAAAACAAAGGTACATGATGTTGTTGATGAAATGTATTTAGGATAAATATTTAATTATACAAAACAAGATTTATTATTCACTTTTAACATATATTCATTTTGTGTGAAAGTAAGGATTGACTGTTTGACATGTCTGTGCTGTGAAAATAAAAAAAACTACAATTCATTTTTGCTAGATACAGCACATATTAAGAATGCCAGAAATCTCAGGCATAGTAAATGACTTTTAGTTTTTGCAGATGGAAGTAATAAAACTTAAATAGTGTCCAGTTGGACTAGATGGTAAATTTCTACTTCCATATTATTTTATCCTTACTGTGAGGTCTACAAAATTTTACAGGTTATTGTGTGACATTTAATTGATTTGAATAATGACATTGAGTTATCAAACTGGTTTTCTAAACTTTTTTTTTTTGGTAACAAGTTAAATAATCTACAGATGGGAGCTGAAAGTCCGTTTTAGTATTTATCAAGTTTGCCTCTGCTTGATCCAGGATTTGCAGAAGTATGATGCATATCTTATTTGTACAGACTTTATTTTGGGACTATGAAAAAAAGATAGCAATGCATTCCGCACTCATATCTTCGGTGTTAATTTTTAGTTGACAGCATTCTGCCTGAAATTAGCCAACTAGCCTCTTTGATTTTTACAGGTAGTGAAATTAGTTTCGGAAAAATAATCAGGGACTAATTATATGATTTACAAACTGTGATGAGCCTGCAGTTTCTTACTTTTTGTCTTAGTCATTTTTCTCTTACCCTGCCACAGATCATACCTGGAAAGTATATGTTTTATAGAACTAGAGTCAACTTGTTTGCCAAGTTTCAACAAAGATAGACATTAACAAAAGGTCATAAAGGTGGCATTGTAGATGCAAATATGATTTTTTTAAAAAAGGCAAAGGTAGTCCCCTGTGCAAGCACCAGTCGTTTCTGATTCTGGGGTGACATTGTTCTCACAACGTTTTCACGGCAATAAAAGCACATGCAAAAAATGGTTTAGTCATCCAGTATGTCTCAGAAATTTTTAATAGCTAAAAAACTGATGGCTTTATTGAGGTAAAATTTGACATGCATTGATACTCAAATTTCAAATGGGAATGCTAAGAGCCAATATGTACTTACTTTGTCCATATGACAGTTATATTCACCTGCAAAGAAAAAAAATCTAATGCTGGAGTTAGGGCAAATAAGGAGAATTCCCATTGATTGTGTTGGCTAATGGCATTTTAACCTTCTCTAATAATTTTACATGACACAGTATATTTTAGAAGGATGGAATGTTTTACGATTTTCTTGTACTATACAAGGACTTAACTGGCAGTGGCACATTTGCTTCTAACAAATGGTGCAAAAGTTTTATATCGTTTTCACCCTTTAGAAGCTTTCAAAACAATGGTGATTGGAACCATTTGTCTCGCACTGAATTGGCCAGATTTTGCATGACATGAAAGTAGTTAATTTTGCTCAGATGTGTCATTTGCTTTTCATATAGTTTAATGTTTTAAATAGTTCTTATTAAAACATCCGTCTACGATGCTATCAAATATTTCAGGATTTGTTTTTGAGTCTTTCCTGTCTAGTTCATTATTGTTTTGCAGTTTAGCAGTCTATAATCTCAAATTATACAGCATTGTCATAGGTTCAAAGATTACACAGCAGATAGTATCTTTGAACTGGCAGGTGAAATTAATGCAGCCATAGATCAATGAAATAGGTTTGTAGCATAGGATGGCCAGATACAAAGGAAAGAAGGAAAAATGCAAGGAGACTGTGGCTTGGGTGATGATGACCCCACAAAACCAAACTGTATGAAAAAGGTAACTTCACCTAAAATACTGGCTCCAGTTAGATGTCTAAAAATAAAGAACTATTACGAGTTCAGTAACCATAAAATTCCTGGGATTGGAAAACATAGCACCTGCAAATTCAAAGTTACCTAGCTAGACAAACAGCAAGCATTGTTTTTTGTAGTGTAGTGCTTTTTTTGCTGCACTTTGTAGTTTGAGGTTCTATATGCCAGAAGTCTTCATCCTTTTCAGATTTGAGACTGACCTTTCTCTCTCTCTCTCTCTCTCAAATATTTGGCTCTACTTTTAATTTTTTTGGATATATTTTGCCTTTCTTCCTTAGAGGAAATATGTTTAGGCTTCAGTGGTTTCAAAGTATATGGAAGTCAGAATGTTGGCAAGTACAGCTTCTCATACACGGATAATAAAAGCAAATGATGTTTTTTTTTTACTCATGCATCTTTTCTTTTTAATTTTAAGGTTTAGAAAAAGAACGATGCTTTCGGCATAAGCCACCAGTTGTAAATGATTATATTGACTGACCCAATTTGAAACATTTTCTGTAGTTGAATCCTGTGGTCCTGGTTTCCTAGCTTTTATCACAGTTGCATCCTCAGTGGAGCAATGTCACCAGTCCTTTCTCAGTACCATCTACCTTATTAGAATTGTCTCTGCAGTATGCTTTATCTTCAGTTTCCATTATAGAAAGAGGCAAAAGAGCATGTTTTTGTTCCATATCCTGCTTCTGCTTTTATCACACTCCCACTATTTGCTAAGAATGCCTGTTTTTAAGAATAAGACAACACTGATCCAGTTATATACATGACATGTTTGGTTTTGTGCAAATTCCTGCAACAGCTTGCAGCTTGGTGTAGCTGAGATAAATTCAGAGGTATTTAAAGTCAGAAATTTGGCTTTAATCCCATTTTACAACCAATGGATATTTATGTGCATTTTTTTTTGCCTCAGCATTGTGATTCATAGGTTTTTATTTGTATGGCCAGATGAAGATGTGATATGGATAAATGTCCACTGATACCAAATGAATGGCCTCAAGTGAAAAGGCGGGGCTGGTGGTGACACTAGATTCTGTTTCCAACTCTGCTGGAGAAATTCTGCTAATAAAAATATCACTAAAACCAGCATTCTTACTAGAGAATTAAATCAGCCCCTGCTAACATCAGTTTCTAAAAAGGGTTAGGAAATTGGACCCATCTTCCTAACCTTTGTCTTACGTGGATTTGATTATTATTTATATATGTAGAAGTAGCCAATAACTAAATTTCAGTTCCTGATAAAAAAGAACTTGAGAGCTGTTTCCTTCAGGGTCCCTTTATTCTATTTCCAGGATTCATCTGGCTATTGGAAACAGCAATATTAGATCATACCAAAGCTCTGTTTATGCTATCAGGTCTGCTTTTAGCAATTAATAAACATGCTAGTTGTGTTAGCCAAGGTCATACTTCCAAGCGTAAATATACAAACTTGAATTTTGCACTGCCAGATTTTTGTCTGAGATTGAATAGTTGAGCCAAAAGAACATAAAACTTTCTCTCCTGTACCTTTACTGTTCTATTTTTGCCGTGGCAGCACTTGGGTGGTGGTGCTGGCGACTAGTCAGAATCTGGAAGATAGAAAATCTTTGTGTCGTCTTGAGGTGATGTTTAATATCCTGAGAACTTGCATTTCTGAGGGTTCACCAGAATATGGTGCCTCATGCACTGTTGAATAAATGTCCAGAATGTCAGAGAAGTCTCCTTCCTGTTGACTTGCCTGTCTTTCTGCTGAGCCTAGTGCTGTAGCAACAGCAGCAGCTGTGGTAAACCTTTTTGGGGAGGATGATGATGATGATATTGGATTTATGATGATGATATTGTGAGTCTCAGAGTGGCTCACAATCTCTTTTATCTTCTCCCCCCCTGCACAACAGGCACCCTGTGAGGTGGGTGGGGCTGAGAGAGCTCTTACAGAAGCTGCCCTTTCAAGGACAGCTTTGTGAAAGCTATGTCTGACCCAAGGCCATTCCAGCTGCTGCAAGTGGAGGAGTGGGGAATCAAACCCAGTTCTCCCAGATAAAAGTCTGTGTGAGAGAGAAGGAGAAAATGGGAAGAGTTGGTTTGTGAATACAGAATATATACATGTATGTATATATGTATATAATATATACAGAGGTATTTATATAGCTTGGTTTTCCTGGACTCTATTCTGAGGGGGCAGGGTGTTTGGTACATCTCTTACTACCTCCAGTTCATGCTTCAGACTGAAGTTACCGCTTTTGACAGAATACAGGCATATGCACTGGATTTGCAAGTGGCAGCTTTATATGATTCATTAGTTGTTGCACTACATAATGTCAGCTTCACATTCATTGGTGGTTTTTGTCTTTGTCTAGGTAACGTAAAATTAAAAGTTTATGTGGATTCTTCTACCTGAGCAGAGGCTTTATTTGTACCTGTAGAAAATTTTATGACTCAGTCAGCATGATGGCAAAGTGATGAGAGAACTCGTTCCTCGTTTTTCCTCGTTCCTCGTTCTAAAGGGCCTAGAACCTCTGCCATAAACCCAGTATGCTTTATACATCTTTCCCTTTCATAAATTGTCTCATCCTGAAATTAGTCGCCGGGAGCCCACCGTGGGATAGGACTGATAAAAGTACAATAAATATTTATTTTCCGAACCAAACCTGATATGCTGCTTTTCGTAGTGTATCAAAATGAGCAGCAAGAATAAAAATGCAGTAATAATAATATAAAATTATAATGCAAAACAATTCAGCATAATAAAGCAAATAAGTTATAGTCATTGGCTGTTCTTCAACATGACAGCTTCATTCCCCTTATTCTCATTCTTTACCATTCTTTCACAGCATTATTCTGCTACTTCCTTGCTCTTTTTCTTAGGGAAAAGCTTGCTTTCCAATCCTAAAATAAGGAAGGTTTGTCTGAGATTTATGGTTGTAAGACACGATTTAAGAAATAGTCTTTAGTTTCTGGATTTTCAGTTGTGTGTATGTAGTCCTGATACGGCTGTAGTTACTACTAAATATACTATTTTGGTGTAAAGTATGAAGTATACCTTGACCATATTTATTGAGAACTTCTCTCTGTAGTATTCAGGCAATTTTAGAATGATTACTGTACTAGTACTTCTGTGATTATCAGCTGTGACTTATAATTCTAGGTATTGGCTCTTCTTACAGTGATTTTCAGGAAAATAAAAAAAATGCTGGCCAGAAGAAATCTGGAATAAATATGGACACTTTTAATGAGGTTTCCTCCCTACTGTTATAGTTCAGGCCTCTAAACTTTGTTTTGTGCTATGCTTTTTTATCATGCAGTTGTTGCTGTAAAATATAATTTTAATTCAAAGCAATCTGGTTAGAAATGCATTGTTCTACTAAACATTCATTTAATCTACGTACATTTAATTTATAGTTCAAAATCTGACTAAACAAATTGTATTTTAGAAAGATGTTGCTTTATCTCTAAAATTGTTTAAATTCTGCAATAAAAGTTTGTAGTATGTGTACAAACTTGCTGTGACTTGTTCTGAGTGACCCATTCCAATTAAAGCCTGCTAAATATGAAACTGAATGCCGTCTACTGCCTACACTGTATTACATCACTAATCTTTATTGGTGATCCATTTTTATTGGCTTTGCTCTGAATGAATGTGTGATTATTTCCTAACATAGATTGAATGTGACAAGATTCAGTTGTGCAAAGGTAGTCCCCTGTGCAAGCACCAATCGTTTCTGACTCTGGGGTGACGTCGCATCACAACGTTTTCGCGGCAGACTGTTAACAGGGTGGTTTGCCATTGCCTTCCCCAGTCATCTACACTTTCCCTCCAGCAAGCTGGGTACTCATTTTACCGACCTTGGAAGGATGGAAGGCTGAGTCAACCTTGAGCCAGCTACCTGAACCCAGCTTCCGATGGAATCGAACTCAGGTCGTGAGCAGAGAGTTTGATTGCAGTACTGCACCACTCTGCACTCTGTACCACCACTCTGTAAAATACCTAAAGCACAGTTCATGTTAACACATCTCATAGTTGTTGGCATTCTTAAGACCAAACTGAAGGAATTGCTTTAAATCTGCCAGCATGGGGAGATAACATCCTATAATGTAGTCTTATGCCATAAAGAAAAATAATAGTTCCCTAGTGGAACACTGAGTTCACGAAGACCTCCAGCTAGTTCCTGAGGAATGCATTTCATGCTTTCCACCTCTCAGTGAGAAGTAACATGTATGTAGACAGCACTGTTTAATAGTAGCATACAATCTTCAATGTCAAATTCATTTACATAATGTACTTCCAGCATTTTTGCATGCACTTTTGGCTGTTCCTTATAACCTGGCCAATTGTTTTGAAAACCAGTATAGTGTATTTAGATGTACACTTTCAGACTCTCAAAACCTCACACTGAAAATGTTGTTGGTCTCTAAGACTCCATTGGACTTGAATCTAACTGTTCTGCTTTCAAACATGAACATTATATAAAACGATGAACTTCAGTCAGACTTGAAACACAATCACAATTATATCAGTGGAATAAAAGTTGATGGAGGATTTATACTAAGAGTTGACTCACCGAAAAGTCTATGTTCCAAAGAACCTGCCCAATGCTAAAAGTTCAAACACACATGCAATATGAAACTCGTATATCTTTTTAAAAACCTCACACAGTTTATATCTGTGGAAGGGCATGTCTTACTGTGGAAAGGCTGAGTATTAAAAATTAGTTAAATGGAAGATGCACATTTCACATTTCTTTTTCTGAACATTTGTTGTATTTTGAATGACCAAAATGTGAACACACTGATAAGAATTTCATCGAATATGCATGACTTTAAAAACTGCTTTTTTCTGGAGATGTTTCTAGCTTTTAACACTAATGTTACTGCTGCTGTTGTAATACACAGAGGGAACATAATAGTTACAGAATGTAGGGCAACTTCCTACAAGTTTAGTAACTGAAAGTGTGGTTTCCTCACTGATGTGATTTTTGGGATAATTTAGTTTGCTTCAATTTGTGAATGACAAAAATGAAGTGTGTGATAACATTTAGTCTTTTCTCTTCCACTTCATGTGCAAATACCTGTTTTTTTAATGTAGGAACTTATTCTGGGTAATACTGCCGTGTGAAAAATAGTATAAAGACAAGAATGTGTATATAGTGCAAAGAAGGGGCAAGGTATTAACACAATAGTTGCATCATTTCTGTGAGCATTTTCACGTTTTTAGCCTTTGAAGTATGGATGAGTCTGTAGCTCTTTCGATTTGTCTTCTCTGCTTCCGCCCCCGCCCCCCCCCCCCCCCGTTCCCACTAATACTTGTTCACAGTACATAATTACTTGAAGAATACAAATGCAAACATCTGAGGCTGACATTAAGATAAACTGATATCACACATAAATAAGTATGCTTGGGTCTCAGTGACTGGCAAGAGAGCTATAGCAGAGATAAAATTTAATATTTTAGAGTACTCTTTGTAGTAAAACTGAGAAATGGCACATTTGTACATCTTGATGTGAGAAATTCATTGTGGGGTCTGCCTTCCTTGCTGTTCTCATCTATCTTTAGCAACTTTGGGAGTTTCATCAGTCATCCATGGAGGCTTTTCATTTCTTTTGGCTAGTCTTTGCACATTCTTCCTTGATAATACCTCTGGTTTAAACTCATAGTTCTTCTGTTTCCCATTCACTTGAACTTAGTAATGCAAATCTGTTCTTTACCTGGCCTTAACACTTAAGAAATGTTGTTTAAGTTGTATTTTGGCACTATGAATGTTTTGGTGTTTTTCTTCAGTTTTATCATATATTAACAATTCATGGCCTGTATCATAATGAGATATGAGTCTTGTTTTTTCAGAAAGAATAGAACTTATCCATCTACTGCTTCCAGTTATATAATCTATTTCAGGGGTGGCCAACAGTAGCTCTCCAGATGTTTTTTGCCTACAACTTCCATCAGCCCCAGCCAGCATGGCCAATGGCTGGGGCTGATTGGCCATCTGGTGTTGTCCACACAGCTCTGTGGTTGTCTGAAACATGTATTTGCAATGAAGAAATTGTTGTCTTCACTGAATTCTATGAGTCACTCTCCTAGCCCAAATCTTCCAACAAAATCTGAGACTGCTTTGTTTCCTACTTTTGTGTTCCAATCATGTATGATTATCACATCTTATTTAGCTGTGTGATCATTTTTTTCCTGGATTCGTGCATAAAATTTTTCAGTTGCTTCCTCTTCAGCATCTGTAGTTGAGGTGTAAACGTGAACGATTATGTTGATTTTCTATGAAGTCTGACTGATGTAATGTGGTCAGTGTCTGCATTATAGTCCCTGTCTGCCTGTGCTATATTTTGACTCACTGTGTTTGTCATTCTCCAAGTAAAAATTTTCTGATTGAAAATGTAATTCAGTCCACTTTAGCTCACTCACTCCCAGGTTTGCAATTAGGGGGTGTACAAAAAAACCCCAAACCAAAAACCCATCATTTTCTGGTTTGGGTCTTTTGAACCTTTTTTTTTTTTTTGAAAGGGGGGGGGGGTTATTTAAGAAAAATTCCAAATCCAGGATTTTTTTGAAATCCTGATTTTTGGGGAGTTTGGTAGACCCAAACTGGAAAATGCTGGTTTTTCTTTTCTTTTTTTAAAGCCAGCCTGACTCGGGAACTGGCTTGGCTTCTCATGCAGCATGGTTTAAACGGCACCATGGGAAAAGCTGTCCCCAGAATCTGCATGTGGTGGAGGTGTCTCTTGCTGTTGGGAGGGCTTCTCCTGCTGCACAGTTTAAACTGCACTTCAGGAGAAGTTAGCCCCAGGATCTCTGTGTGGTGGGGAGCTCTCAGCTCCTGCCACTATGGCCAACCCTAAGCTGACTCCTGTTGCAGCTCAGTTTAAACCAAGCTGCAAGAGAGGATCAGCTGGGGTGGTGGGAGAACATAAGAACATAAGAGAAGCCATGTTGGATCAGGCCAACGGCCCATCAAGTCCAACACTCTGTGTCACACAGTGGCAAAAAATTTTATATACACACATACACTGTGGCTAATAGCCACTGATGGACCTGTGCTCCATATTTTTATCTAAACCCTTCTTGAAGGTGGCTATACTTGTGGCTGCCACCACCTCCTGTGGCAGTGAATTCCACATGTTAATCACCCTTTGGGTGAAGAAGTACTTCCTTTTATCCGTTTTAACTTGTCTGCTCAGCAATTTCATCGAATGCCCACGAGTTCTTGTATTGTGAGAAAGGGAGAAAAGTACTTCTTTCTCTACTTTCTCCATCCCATGCATTATCTTGTAAACCTCTATCATGTCACCCCGCAGTCGACGTTTCTCCAAGCTAAAGAGTCCCAAGCGTTTCAACCTTTCTTCATAGGGAAAGTGCTCCAGCCCTTTAATCATTCTAGTTGCCCTTCTCTGGACTTTCTCCAATGCTATAATATCCTTTTTGAGGTGCGGCGACCAGAACTGCACACAGTACTCCAAATGAGACCGCACCATCGATTTATACAAGGGCATTATGATACTGGCTGATTTGTTTTCAATTCCCTTCCTAATAATTCCCAGCATGGCGTTGGCCTTTTTTATTGCAAACACACACTGTCTTGACATTTTCAGTGAGTTATCTACCACGACCCCAAGATCTCTCTCTCGGTCAGTCTCTGCCAGTTCACACCCCATCAACTTGTATTTGTAGCTGGGATTCTTGGCCCCAGTGTGCATTACTTTGCACTTGGCCACATTGAACCGCATCTGCCACGTTGACGCCCACTCACCCAGCCTCAACAGATCCCTTTGGAGTTCCTCACAATCCTCTCTGGTTCTCACCACCCTGAACAATTTAGTGTCATCCGCAAACTTGGCCACTTCACTGCTCACTCCCAACTCTAAATCATTTATGAACAAGTTAAAGAGCATGGGACCCAGTACCGAGCCCTGCGGCACCCCACTGCTTACCGTCCTCCACTGCGAAGACTGCCCATTTATACTCACTCTCTGCTTCCTATTACTCAGCCAGTTTTTGATCCACAAGAGGACCTGTCCTTTTACTCCATTACTCTCAAGCTTTCTAAGGAGCCTTTGATGAGGAACTTTATCAAAAGCTTTCTGGAAGTCAAGGTAAACAACATCTATTGGGTCTTCTTTGTCCACATGTTTGTTCACCCCCTCAAAGAAATGTAACAGGTTAGTGAGGCAAGATCTTCCCTTGCAGAACTCATGCTGAGTCTTCCTCAATAAGACTTAGAGAACATAAGAGAAGCCATGTTGGATCAGGTCAGTGGCCCATCCTGTCCAACACTGTGTCACACAGTGGCCAAAAAAAAAAAGGTTCACAAGTGGGGTTAGAAGCCCTTCCACTTTGCCCCCCCCCCCCAAGCACCAAGAATACAGAGCATCACTGCCCCAGACAGTTCCAATAATATTCTGTGGCTAATAGCCACTGATGGACCTCTGCTTCATATTTTTATCCAAACCCCTCTTGAAGCTGGCTATGCTTGTAGTCGCCACCACGTCCTGTCGCAGTGAATTCCACGTTAATCACCCTTTGGGTGACAAAGTTCTAACCCAACTGCTCAGCAATTTCATTGAATGCCCACAATTTCTCGTATTGTGAGAAAGGAGGAAAAGTACTTCTTTCTCTGCTTTCTCCATCCCATGCATAATCTTGTAAACCTCTATCATGTCACCTTACAGTCGACGTTTCTCCAAGCTAAAGAGCCCCAAGCGGTTTAACCTTTCTTCATAGGGAAAGTGTTCCAAACCTTTAATAATTCTAGTTGCCCTTTTCTGGACTTTTTCCAATGCTATAATATCCTTTTTGAGGTGTGGTGACCAGAATTGTACACAGTATTCCAAATGAGACCGCTCCATCGATTTATGCAGGGGCATTATGTTACTGGCTGATTTGTTTTCACTTCCCTTCCGAATAATTCCCAGCATGGCGTTGGCCTTTTTTATTGCAAGCGCACACTGTCTTGACATTTTCAGTGAGTTATCTACCACGACCCCAAGAGCTCCTTCTGCTTTGGCCAATTGTATCAAATAGCTTTGGACTTTGCTTTTGTATCCATTCACATCATCAACTGAATGTTCTTTCAGTTTTAATCCAGTTGTGGAATTAAGAATAGCACTGCTTGTGTTTGTCCTCTGCCCTTTCCTCAGTTGCCGATTGATATCCAATTTGGGGAGCCTGTCTTTTAGCACTGTAATTTGTTTTTTGTTTTTGTTTTGGATTCTCATCATAGGGTAGTCAATGTATAAAATGATCCAAAGTGGTTTACCATTGCTGCCTTCTGTGTAGTACTAAACAGAGCTAGCTGAAATGTCACTGCTGTTGCCTATGATAAAGGCCTGTGTCACCTTCCATTACTGCTGTTGCCCTTTACAAGGGTTCTTCTCTGTCATCGCCATTGGAACTGTTGGTTCTTTTCTGCTTATGTGGCCTTTGATTCTTGAATCTGATTCCTCACTAGCAGTCACTCTGCTCCTGGGCTTCTGCTTTCCTCGGATCAACCAATCATTTCTCTACAAGTCGCTGCACAGATGAATTTTGACTTGTGGCTCCCTTCAGTTTCCCTTGCAGATTCTGAATCTCCCCCCCCCCCCCCAAAAAAAGGAGGGGGGAAACAGAGCTGAAAGCTGTGAGGGAAATTGGAGGGAACCACGGATCAAAATGCACCCATGGAGCAACTGGTGCGGAATTGATCGCTTGATCCCAGGAAAGCAGAACCTTGGGGGCAGAGTGACTGCTAGTGAAGAATTGGCCTTAGTCTGGTGTCTCAGCTTTGACTATTCCACCTTGAATGACTCTGCTAGTTTACCATCTTGAGAGTCTAAATTTCTTTCAGCTTTGCTGGCACATACACATCCTCTCACCACATTAAGGTGTATATCCACAGGAGTGCTCTTAACTACACTTTTGGAAGTATTGGAGTAGGGGTGTTTCAGCAGTGGTCAAGAATATATATTTGAAAATGTGATAAACCGCAAAGGATGAAGGAATGGTAATTCCACATTCACACATGTTAACATCTACTTAGGAAAGACATTTTCCACTGATAGCAAAAAAAATATGAATGTTTGAAGAAAACAACCCCCCCAAGTGTTGCTGCAGTAATTATCTAATGGTAATGCTGTTCTAAAACAGTGTTAATGTTATCTCACTGCATATTTTTGTAAGGCATTTAAATCTGAAATTATAGAATTAATGTTTCTTTTACTTGTATCATATTTTAATAACTCCTGAATATGGTAGATTTAAAATGCTAAAAGGTGTTGAACAGAATCTATTTGTATGAAGGAGATTTCTCAGTGTTGAGAATTTAGCATCACATGTTAAAGTAATTAAAATTTCATCTTTTTGCATGCATATATTCAGCAGACTGAGCGTTCTAATTTCAAGACTCAGGTGGCTTGCAGAAAACAGATATCTAACCATATCTAAGCTAAGGACATTAGTATTGTAAAGAAAATGTTACAGATGTTTATGGTATATGAGTCTGCATTTCAGATCCGTTAGAGCTGCATTACAGGAATAGAAGTTAAACTTCATTTGGGAGCAAAGTAAATTAAAACAAATTGAAGGTGTAATCAAAGTAAGGCTACTTTGTGCTCTAAAAATAGTTGTCTTTTCATGATAGTTTTTCATGTTCTTTCATGTGGTTTTATTTTGCACATGTGCTAGACTATGCAGCTAGTGTGTTTTACAGGGTTTTAAAAAATGAAAACCTTTTTTCTGAGTCTTAGAAGTGGTTGTCTTGGACATTTTCCAGTTATATTTAATGGTAACTTTTACAGTTAATTTAAATATATATGTACATCTTTCATTTACAAAGATTATGGGACCTTTAATTATATTGTTGATGTATTACAATACTTTAAATCTTTAAAATATATTCTTAAACTTCTAGCTGTTAACCACTTTTTAGTTGATTTTTCTCTGTGCAATATAGAAATCTGCTTTGTAATCATTACCAGTAATTTCAAAAGTATTCACACAACTTCTGTTTATAAAGATCATTGATGACTTAATTACGTAGATTTGTTCAAGTATTGCACCAGTTGCTATTTTGATATTCTCAGCACTGAGCAGAAAGCTGTTTTGGAATTATTCTCAATACAGCAGAGAGATTATGCGAATTTATATTGTTTTATGTGTTTTCCTGTATGCAGTGTTGGGGTATTTTCTGTCTCTTGTTTTTAGGTTTTGTTGATTCCAATAGGAAGAATTCTGCACAATTCACAATGCTAGTCTTTGATGGGGAAAAGAAACTAGATTATTTTTTAGGTTTGTTCAGAGGAGATTGATCAGGCCATCTCTTGCAGATGTGAAATCTACTTTCATGTGTTAACTGTCAGTCTTGCCAATACATTTCTCCGGCATTGCTCATGCTGAGGTGCTATAATGCAAGGTAATATTAAGCAAATACAGTAAGGTGGTAAAAAGTGTCATGTGTTGAGGTATAGAGAAGTAATCAATGTCACTATAAATCACATAAAGTAAACACCTTTTACAGTTGAATGTGCTAATAGGCAGGTATGTTGTAAAGATGTATTTCAGCTACACAGTTGTTATTTTTGTACTTTATTTCACATTGAAATTCTTTGGCGGATGTGAGTTTCCAGACCTTTTGCTTGGCAGGTTTTTGGCTCTGATGCTTTCAGCTGTTCTGAAGTAGCTACCTTTGATCTATATCATGCTGCTTTAATATGCCATAACTCACTGATTTACCTCTGTCATATATTTTGGATTATATTAACCACTATACAATATCTACTGTTATGATGATTCTGCAAGTATGAACACAATAATCTTGCATATGTGTCACAAATGGAACAGGTTCATTATTGATAATTCTTTTCTAATTGCATTGTTTTCTAAGTTATTCATTCTGCCTTGCCTATTTTTGACTTGTTATTTTTAAGTGTTTGCAAAATGTGGATACTTTCCCTGCACAAAAAGAGATTAGGGCAAAAATAATGAATATGTTACTGCGTATCTCAACATTTAAGCAAAGCATTTATATCTCTTAAGTTGTCAGAAAGTGTTTGCCAGTAGTTATACTTGCACGGGATCTAGTTAACTAACTCTGAAACGTGGTTTCAAAATACTTTCTAAAACAGCGTTCCAAAGCATTGCTCAGACATTTTAGGAAAGCATAAAATGAGAGTTAGACCACTTGAAACTGAATTTAGACGTTCATTTCTGCATCTTTAGTCTTTCAGAGTTTCAGTGTAGTGTAATAGGCATACCGGATTCCAAATTTTATTTTGTCATAAATTACAGAAAAAGTGAGTTCCTGGTTTCATTATGTTTGACGGAACCTAATGCAGCTGTAACTGCACGTATAAGCTCCCTCTTAAGTTTTGTCTAGTGCTAAAAAGTTATTTCTTCACTGATCCATTGCAGGTTTTAAAATTATCTAAATGTTGAAAATGCATTGGTATTTTATTTGATGCAACTTGCTTTCAAATGTTCAAGTTACTATCGCCAACTATACCAGCAATATAGTTTTCAGAATTTAAAAGCAGTTTGGTTTTAAATATAACATGTTACGTGTTAGACATTTGATATAAATAGTATTGGTATAGCCAGCTTCTACTTACTTCATTGTCTTTTTAAGTTCTAAAGATCATGAATGATGATCAAAGTGTAGCTTGAGTAAGATTCCATGTTTTGAAATACATGTGTCTGCACGGAACTATTCAGAAAGGTACAGAAGATTTAGTAAAATTGGCATCTGAAATGCTTGTTTTCAGAGAATGAAAATTTGATCAAAGCATTAAACAAAATAGAACAAAAATCTGGCTTCCATAAAAAATTCTTTTGATTTGAGACCTTAAGTTTTCCCAGAAAAAATTAAATTAAAATATGAGGAAATTGGTTTCCAGATCTTCCACAAATCACATTCAAAATCTTGGCTTGTTTATTGGTAAATAATATAAATTACCAAATGCTGTATATAAATTCTGGAATATCCAAATCTCTCTTCCATGAAGTATCTTAGACAATGCAAGAAAAAACAGTTGAACATTTATGAAAGTGGTATTCTGTGCATGTAACGTATACCGTTATGCTTCTCTAAAAATATTGCTCTAGGCGATTCAGAGATACCTAAAAGTTAGTGTTTTTGAACTTTTGCTTAACTATCACCTTAATTCAAGTCGGAAGTCTTATAATTTATAGCAGCAGGGCTGCTGAAGGCCAACACCAGTGAAATCTGAAAGGAATACAAGAAACAGCTTGCACATGTGAGAGTCCAAGGACAACTCAGAGGGTGAACTTTAAAAAATAAAATAATTTGAAAGCGCTATGCTTTTATTGGAAAGCTGAAATGCATGAATCCTAAAGTGCTTAAAGATTGGCTGCTCATCCATATTCAGCCAAATTTTACTGTTCTGTATTGTCACACAAAGCAGCTATCTGCAGGCCCAAGTTTCTACAATTAAATCCTGGAAGGCCCCTTGGGTGGCTAGCACTGAATGGTGTATTACTAAAAAGAGGCTAGTATCACATTTCATTTCATTTTAAAATGCCATAACTATAGTGTGTAAAACTTTCCCTGCTGAAAGATTTGGTGTCAAAATGTATACAGTTTCTGTCCTAAGTGCCATTGTCTGTGGGGTTGGATTAAATTTAGAAGATACTTACATCATGCTGTAAACTATCAGATATTCAGTTTATATTATGGTACAACCTCTAGTTTCTAAAATAATTGCTAGCTGTTTGCATGGCAAATTTCTGCTTGATACATAAATTTGATGACTAATGTAAGAGGCAGGCTGAATCTTATTATTAACTATAGGTATAGCTTTTACAAGAATTCTGCTAAAGTACTGTAGACTTCTCCATGTTGAAAACTTTACTGACCTCTTTATTATAACTTTTGAATGAAGCAAGGCATCTTGGATGTTTTTATTTACTGCATGTGAAACAACTGCAAATTTTACTATGACCCTTTCTGTGCATTCCCAGCACTTCTACTTATTTTAATTTTGCTTTGTTTGTGGAGGTTATGTTGAAGTGGTCACTACTTGCTAGAATAGGTGTAAATGACTCTTCCACACTGCCACACACCCATCCCATCTGAATGCTAAATGAATTTCAAATGCTGTCTTCTGATTTGTCTGTCTAGTGACCACTACAAGTATTCCTTTCAAGAACCAACAATTATTTTGTGTGCCACTTATCTCAAATGCTAGAGATAGCAAGAGTTATAAGCATGGCTTTTTTTGTAGAAAAAGCCCAGCAGGAATTCATTTGCACATTAGGCCACACCCCCTGATGCCAAGCCAACCGGAACTGTGTTCCTATGCATTCCTGCTCAAAAAAAAAAAAAGCCCTGGTTATAAGTCTAAGTAATATGCTGACTCAAGTACACAGATAATATGTTCCTTCATTAGTTAGAAGAAATATAATGCAGACATGTTGCTCTTTTAAACATATTGAAAGGAAAATCATAAAGGAAAGGTAATATGACATCTTCTGGAATGTAAAGTATGTGGTGTCTTTTAAGGATGGGTCTCTTCCAGCAGTCCTTTTATTTCAGGTTGGACCTCCATATTGTTGTACTAACCTCTGCATGTTTTCCATATGATTCATTTTCTTTTCCATGGAATTGTAGGCTCTGATTTTAACTTCTTTCTGCAATAGTATTGGATTTGTGTAATTTGCAGTGATAGGCACTCTTAAAACATGTAGAGGTAGAGTTTTGCAATATAAATTAACTGAGGTTGTGAAAGTTCAAGATGAACAGTTTGCTTTCTTGGGAAAGAGAATGCAAACAATTACAATTATGAAAGAAAAAAGCAAACATGTTTTAAATGAAGAACTCTCATATGATCCAGCTCAAATACTAAAGTCATCTTTGGAGGTCTTGTTTCAGGTACACTTGCCTTCTGAGATTAGGCAGGTGGCAACCTGGACCTTCTTGATCGTGGCACCAAAACTCTGGAACTCTGTCCCCAGGGAGATTTGTCTGTCCCCTTCTGTTGCTGTCTTCTGTCAGTGGATAAAAACTTTTAAAATTTGGCATGCCTTCCGTGATCCCTGACCAATTTCTTTGTATGTATTTCAGCTCTGTTTTTAATCATTTTAAAGATGTGCATTTTTTTGTTGAGGATGGTTTTAAAATTTTATCATGTGTGCTTTAATTAGTTGTCTGCCTGTCCAACTTGATTTTTAAAATTTGGATTTTTATATTATTTGTGGCTTTATTCCCTGCCCCTGTTTTCAAATCAATGAAACATTTAATCTCACACAGTTTTTAAGAAAAATCACATGAAAAACAGTGATAACTTTGAAACTGCCAAGCTTATCCAAAGTTGTGTTGACTAGTAGTGAGCAACTGGCCTGAGTGAGCCATGGAACAGATATGGAATAAGTCCTAGGCTCTCAACTGAGCCAGCAAGCATCAGTAGGATCAGAACAGCAGTGGGTAGCATAGTGCCTCTCAAGACCTGCTCTGGAGCTTCATCAAGTAAGAAATACAGACCTTGTAGTCATGGACATACTGATGACCGCCTACTTCAAATTGGCTTTGCTGTGTGTTGTACACCATCAAGTCCCTTCAAATTTATGGCGACCCTGTGAATTAATAACCTCCTAAACATTCTATCATTAACAGTTTTGCTCAAGTGTCACAAACTCTGGTGGATATGGTTTATTGAGTCAGTTAATCTCATGTTGGGTCTTTCAGCTTTTCTTAGCATTATTGCCTTTTCCAGTGAGTTTTGTCTTCTCATGATTTGATCACAATACGATAACCTCAGTTCAGTAATTTTAGATTTTAGGTAGAATCCAAGCTTGAGCTGATTGAGAACTCCCCTATTTCTCTCTTTGTCTATCTATCTGTAGGGTTGCGCAAGTCAGAAGCAACTTGATGGAGCTTAAAACGAACACATGCATGTTATACATACTGTAACACTCCCCTCCAACGTGACATTGCAAATCCTCTCAGCTTTTTTTCATTGTTCAGTTTTTACATCCACAATGGGGTATCATTGAAGTATCTTGATATTGGTTGCAAGCACCAGTCGTTTTGCTACTGGTTATAATTATTAGAGCCCCGCGGTGCAGAGTGTTAAAGCTGCAGTACTGCAGTCTGAACTCTGGTTTCAGGTAGCCGGCTCAGGTTGACTCAGCCTTCCATCCTTCCGAGGTCGGTTGCTGGGAGGAAAGCATAGATGACTGGGGAAGGCAATGGCAAGCCACCTCGTAAAGTCTGCCATGAAAATGTTGTGAAAGCAACGTCACCCCAGAGTCGGAAATGACTGGTGCTTGCACAGGGGACCTTTCTTTTCTTTTCCTTTCCTATAATTATATTACATGAACTGCAGGGAAGGGGAACAATTTGGGAAGTTTTCCTGCTCTTTTGGAGATTTGAGCAAGTAATTTTACCCCTGTCCTCCATTCAAATTAGTCCAGCTGCTCTCCACATTCCATGCTCCTGTCACATATCATGTTGTTTGGAATTATTTGTGTATGGGGGTAAAGTGGGGTTAGTTTACAGAGTTTTTCTTAAATACCTGGGATTAAGATTTTTATAACCAAGCAGAGCCGCTAAACTGCCCACTGCTCTCTTGGCTGTTTTATTTTTCTGATGGACTAACCACTAGGATTAGGCACGGACCTCATCATGAACCTAGTTTCCTGATGAACATCGCTGATTTGTGGTTTGTGAACTGGAGGCTCATGCCCATCTCTATCCATGGCCTTCCCATGACCCTCCAAGTGGTTTTGGAGGCTTCATGGCAAGAAGCGGGAGAGTGAGAGGGATCAATGTAGTAGCTTTCATCCATTTCCACCTTTTAGTCTGAAATAGATGCAAGCCATTTCAGCGATGCCTTTTGCTCCCCCCACCCAACTTGGAAGATGAAATGGCTTGCATTATTTCAGCCAAACAGACATTTCAGTGATCCCGTTTGCTCCCCACCACCCACTCCCAAGCATTCTCAGAAATGCTGGGCTTGCCACTTGGACTCACTTGTGTGTGGCTTCCAAAAGCCATTTAAAGGGAACATTCCCTTTAAATGACTTTTGCAAGCGAACCATGCATGAGTTAAGTCCAAGCAGTGAGTTGGTTCACTTGGAAGTGGTGATCTGAAACCCGCTGACCCCATACTACAAGTCCTATATATGGATTCCATTGGACTGGTCACTTTGTTCCATGGGCTCCTGGACATGGCCAAGAAAGTGTGGGCTAAGCCTGCATCCACAGCTCCAGTTGCAAATAGCTAGACAACCTTTATAGAATAAAAGAAGATGAGTGTGAATTCCTTGTGCAACGTCGCTCAGCCAACTCAGTAGCTGTGGAAGTTTTGCCCTCCAGGCAACGTGTGGTGTCCTGTGCTTCCCCTGTGGACAAAGAGGTGTGTGGTAATGCAGAAGTTTTGCCCCTTCCATCACATTAAAGTCAAAAGATCTGCATGTATCAATCACATAGTTTTCCTCCAATGAGTGGAAACTTATTTTATGCATTGATCTTGCATCATGAGTGTCATCCCACATGTTTTAATTCCACGTGAAACAGTTTGACAAGATTATTTACATATTTTGGTATCTCATTTCTACCTGTTGTTGTGTTTCTTCCTCCTTTCCTTGTCAGTCATGGTTTTTTCCATTTCTTTTAGTGTTTCTCTTTTCTGGGAGTCATACAATTTCCTATTTTTGGGTGTCCAATTTCAGTAAATCTGTGCCATCTTAAAGCCAGTGAGCAGAGAGAAGCAGTCTTCTTGTTGCTTAACAGAAGCCCTAGCATCTAATGAATAAGTTTATAAAAAATGAATCTTCTCCTACATTCTGTACCAGACTAAGCGCCTTACAAGAGAGGTAGAGATCTGTGGATACGTCAATCAGTTTAATAATCACACACAAACAGATCAGATTCACAGCTAAGGGTGAATGTGTAGGGAGACTTAGTAAGACCTGTTTACTTTTATAAATAGAATTGTACAATAACTTTTGGCTAGTTCTTAAGACTGCAGAAGAAATGTACTTGTGCCATTAAGAATGATAAACTTTATGCTATATTTAACCAGTTCTGAAAGAAAATGATAACCATGTAATTGAGAAATTCGCAGCAACTGTTTGATTCAAACGTTAGTTCATCTTCTGTAGAGTTTTCAGCTTAAGTTTATAAAATTACGTTTTCTTGATATGAGACATAGTACTGGTGTACTATATGGTTTTCACTTCTTGTTTGAATGTGTATGAAAAATGTAAACTCCGTTGAAATGTCTGTTTAGTGCCAGTGTTTGTTTGTTTATACCAGGGGTGGCCAAACTTGCTTAGTGTAAGAGCCACATAGAATAAACATCAGATGTTTGAGAGCTGCAAGACAGGAAGGAAGAGCGGGAGGAAAAATGGAAAGGTGGAAAGAAAGCAAATAGTTGGCAAGAGGGGGGAGGGAAGGAGAGGTAAAAGAAAGCAACTTGAAATGCATTCTCCAAGCCACTGGCTAGCTTGGCATGGAGAAGTGATTTAAAGAGAAAATGCCTTCTCCAAGCCGGCCAATGGGGCAGTGGGGGCTTTGAGAACCACACAGTATATGTGAAAGAGTCACATGTGGCTCCCGAGCTGCAATTTGGCCACCCCTGGTGTATACCAAGTAATCCTGCAAACAATTTACTACAATGCAGATTTAAGAATAAGAATGTATGAATTGCCTTGCTGGGTCAGACCTAACTCCATGTAGTCCAGCATTCTGTTTTCAACAAAGCCCAAACAGATGTTCTTGAGAAGTTCTCAAACAGAACATGATGGCAGTAGCCATCCTCCTGCTTGACCTTTGCACCAGGTAATCAGAAAGATGTGTGTCCTGTTTTAGATATCATTGTTAATGGTCATTAGATCTGTTTTCCATAAAGCTGTCTAAACCTCTTGAAAAATCACCTCGGATGATGTGTACTAGTCGTTCTTATGTTAACAAATATTGTTAACTGTGTACTTGAATTAACAAGACTCTCAACTTTTAATAGTTCAGCAAGTATTAAAATGTGAAATACGTTATTTGAAAATGTTGTTACTTTTTTTTTCATTAACAGGAGGAGTGTTTCTTGAATCTAGAGGCTCCTATTTCAAGGGTCTGTGGTTATGATACGCCATTCCCTCACATTTTTGAACCCTTCTATATCCCAGACAAATGGAAATGCTATGATGCTCTTCGGAAAATGATAAATTATTGATTAAACAGGTGAGGTATTGTATTGACATTTATGAAAATCTTGCAACTCTATATAGTTCTGGGTTTTAAAAATGCCAGTATGTCACTCATCATCGTATTTGCCATATTTCTCATCTGTATGCAGGTGAAAATGGAAGGAGGCAATTGGCTGTGAGAAATACGTTTTGCTCAGTGTACTAATCTAAATTGAAAGTTTTAAAAGTTATGCCCCAGAGCTGTAGACTTTTCACTGCTGGAGATAAGATTTCTTAAGAACATAAGCACATAAGAGAAGCCATGTTGGATCAGGCCAATGGCCCATTCAGTCCAACACTCTGTGTCACACAGTGGCCAAATACACACACACACACACACACACTGTGTCTAATAGCCACTGACGGACCTCTGCTCCATATTTTTATCCAATCCCCTCTTGAAGCTGGCTATGCTTGTAGCCGCCACCAACTCCTGTGACAGTGAATTCCACATGTTAACCACCCTTTGGGTGAAGAAGTACCTCCTTTTATCCGTTCTAACCCGACTGCTCAGCAATTTCATTGAATGCCCACGAGTTTTTGTATTGTGAGAAAGGGAGAAAAGTACTTCTTTCTCTACCTTCTCCATCCCATGCATAATCTTGTAAACCTCTATCATGTCACCCCGCAGTCGACGTTTCTCCAAGCTAAAAAGCCCCAAGCGTTTTAACCTTTCTTCATAGGGAAAGTGTTCCAAACCTTTAATCATCTAGTTGCCCTTTTCTAGACTTTTTCCCATGCTATAATATCCTTTTTGAGGTGTGGTGACCAGAATTGCTCACAGTATTCCAAATGAGACCGCACCATCGATTTATATAGGAGCATTATGATACTGGCTGATTTGTTTTCACTTCCCTTCCTAATAATTCCCAGCATGGCGTTGGCCTTTTTTATTGCAATCGCACACTGTCTTGACATTTTCAGTGAGTTCTCTACCATGACCCCAAGATCTCTCTTTTGGTCAGTCTCTGCCAGTTCACACCCCATCAACTTGTATTTGTAGCTGGGATTCTTGGCCCCAATGTGCATAACTTTGCACTTGGCCACATTGAACGTCATCTGCCACGTTGACGCCCACTCACCCAGCCTCAACAGATCCCTTTGGAGTTCCTCAGAGTCCTCTCTGGTTCTCACCACCTTGAACAATTTAGTGTCATCTGCAAACTTGGCCACTTCACTGCTTACTCTCAACTCCAAATCATTTATGAACAAGTTAAAGAGCATGGGTCCCAGTACTGAGCCCTGCGGCACTCCACTGCTTACCGTCCTCCACTGCAAAGATTGCCCATTTATACTCACACTCTGCTTCCTATTAATTAGCCAGTTTTTGATCCACAAGAGGACCTGTCCTTTTACTCCATGACTCTCAAGCTTACTAAGGAGCCTTTAATGAGGAACTTTATCAAAAAGCTTTCTGGAAGTCAAGGTAAACAATATCGGGTCTCCTTTGTCCACATGTTTGTTCACCCCGTCAAAGAAATGTAACAGGTTAGTGAGGCAAGATCTTCCCTTATAGAACCCATGCTGAGTCTTCTTCAATAACTTGTGTTCATCAATGTGCCTATTCATTCTGTCCTTGATAATGGTTTCTACCAACTTTCTCAGTATTGACGTCAGACTGACTGGCCTGTAATTTCCCAGATCTCCTCTGGGACCCTTTTTAAAGATGGGGGTGACATTTGCTACCTTCCAATCCTCAGGAACGGAGGCAGATTCCAATGAAAGATTACATATTTTTGTCAGAAGATCCGCAAGTTCAACTTTGAGTTCTTTCAGAACTCTTGGATGTATGCCATCCGGACCTGGTGACTTATTAGATTTTAATTCGTCTATCAGTTGTAGGACCTCCTCTCTTGTCACCTCAATCTGACTCAGGTCTTTCAACACCTCTTCCAATATAACTGCTTCTTGGACCGAATACTTATTCAGACTTCCAGACAAAGGTTTGGATCCAGTGATCTCATGCAAAAATGCCGCAAATCTTTCCCACTTGCACCCTCATCCCTTGTGACCCTGTAAAAAAGGATTGTGGCATTTGTACATGGTAATTAGCACGTGGGCTGCAGTGAGTAGGAAGGAGGAGGCAAAATAGCACCCTCTTTGGCAGAGGTCCACTGAAGAAGAAGAAGCAGGTCCTCTGACAAAAGAGGCAGGAAAGACAGTTTTTCCCTTTCCTTTACAACTCACTGACATGCATGGCTATTTCTCCACACAGGTCCCATGACACTGGAAATAAGCATTCTGTGATTGGAAATAGCTGCTGGGAAAAGGGGAAAGCAGAACAAATCCGGCTCCATCTCCACCTTCTGCTGAGATGGCAGTAGCAAGAATTTCATTGTTGAAAAAAAGTTTTGCTTACTGGCTCAAGGTTAACTAGTGAACTTCATGGCTGATGGGAATCTGAACCCAGATCTTCTAGTCTGTAAACATACCCATTCACTGATGAGAGAGAGATTTTGGTAGATGTGCAGAATTTATATATGCAGAAAGATATTACTCTGTTCTCCCATCCAAGCAGATTGCAAGAATGAGTTAAAACCAGTGAAAATTAGGAAATAAAGGAAAACAGAATGTAAGGGTCCCAGACAGCCAATTTGCCCATCACCATTCAACAAATATAATTTTCCTTGACTTAAAGGGTACACCCAGCCATAGTAGGATTTCTCCTCCTCCCCCCTCCCTCTTTGCCAGAAATCTGCCTCCATGAATATATTTCTGTAGCACTGTGTAGCTGGCTTTGTGGAAGTAAAGCTCGCTTCCCCAGCTGGGGAGTCTGGAAGCTACATTTGCCATTTTCTTATCATTCCCTCCCCACAAATGTTTTAGGTGATAAGGAATGTTATTCCATTGCCGCCCCACCTCTGGTCCCACTAATCCAACACCAAGACACAGTTTTAATAGGAAAGGAGTGAAATAGCAGTTGATCCTATGGAAGGGCATCCCTGCTTCTCCTCTCCATTTAGTAATAATGTAATTTCTTACATAGGAAAATGCTTACGCATTCTGAGTTCCGATTACTTTGATGATTGATGAAACTCATTCACTCTTAATATATCAGAATTTAAAGCTAAGGTCTTTCTTGTTTTACTGTATAATGTTCATATCTCACATTCACGCTTGTATTAGTTTCATTTTTAAAAGTCCTTTGCCATTGTTGTTCAGTATGATTCCAATCTTTTTCTGAATAGGAAAGTCTATTGCCTATGGATTGTATCCTTTCAAGGCCCCTTCATTAACTGAATAAAACTCCTTTTGGTGGAACAAGTCTTTGACTGCCAGAGGAAGGCCTTTTTTCTTCTACCTGAAGGGGGGCCTTGTCGGAACTGAACCTACATAAATGCTGTTTCATAGTGCTACTGTGAAGCTAGCAAGTTAGATTGTGTGTTATCATTTCCACTGTAGCACTTCCTTTCTTTAGCACAGCTAAATCAATATTTTTCCCAAAGAAATAAGACCTATAATTTAATCTTTTTGCATATTTAAAATGGAGCATAAACTGGGTATAAATATCATTTAATTATAGAACTTGTCTGTTTTCTGTGCTGAAGATGAATACGTTAATGTTTTTTGTGTAGATTTATGTAGAATGAAAGATTAATTGACAAGTGAATATAGGTCTGTTGTATTCCTTGTTTCAGCTGAAAATCTGTCAAGATGCTGTGCATTTTATAAAGATTTTTACTGGTACTAATTTTTGCATTGTCAGTTGTAGTTGTCTTTGTCAACCTTCATTTCAGATTGATACATTTGTCTTCTGCACGGCATCCTTATAGACAAGTATAAAAAATCATTATCACTGCTTCTTTAAGAAGAACTTAGAGTAGCTTGCTTGTTAAAAACATTTATATGCTGTCTTTCCACTAAGAATGCTTATGGCTGTTCACAACAATAAAATAAAATTAAAACATCCCATATAACAAACAGATAATCCAAAGTATAGTGCTCATCTGTCAGATCAACTTAAAACTAATTACAAATTAAAAACATTCGCACTTAAGCAGCAAAACCAAGAGCCAGTTAAAATCTTTTTTCTTTTATTTCCTTAGAAGCTCATGGTTTCATAAATTTTGAGCAGCAGAAAATACTTATTCCTTATTTTTTAGATGCAAGGGCTAACGGGCGGAATAGAAATATACTAAAATAAATAAGGCATATTTTACAATGGCTGAAGTAAATTTAGGATCCTTATCACTAAGCAAAGGATCCACGGTTTCTGGAGTATAAGAGGGTGGTTGGTTAATTAAAGGCTTAATATAGTGATCCCTCATGTTTTCAGAAAAACTTACATTCAAGCAGGGAATGAAAAGATATATTGATCCTATTAAGGCCAGAAGGGCAAATTCAGTTGGAATAGGGCCTATTCATAAATCTCCCCTGTAAAACCATTTTAGGTATAATATTCAGTCTTGCAAACAGAAAAGCTCTGCAATATCATGGGATGGACAGATAGTACATATAGGGGTGAACAAACTGTGTGGGCTCTCAGAATCAAGCTGCTATGATGATTTCTTGGAGACATGACGTTTAATAATAGAAAAAGCTTTGAATTTGTCCATCTCAAAAATATTATCAATCAACATTCCAGCTATCATCAGTTTCTCATCCAAGGCTTTTATCCAAGTTGATTAGAGGGTATCTCAAATTAGGGCATCTAACAGACCATCTTCAGCATAGCAGCCAGTTAAAATGAAAGAGCCAACAGCAGAACAAGAGGAAAACCAAAATAATTCAGCAATCGTAAAAGCCAGTTGAGATAGTCGTAGTCTGATGCTCAGAGATTGTGCCAGGTACAAGGGAAGGGCAAGAATATTCCAAAATGGTACAGGGCAATCACTGAATGGGCCTATCCTTCTTGGTAACATAGCTAATAAAAAAGGAGTGATGACATGAAGAGTATAATGTCTACGTGGGATTACATGGGGCCAGCTGGTCCTAAGTACTTACGTTCTAGGCCACATAAGCCTTTATAGGTCAAAACTGGATTTTGCACTCAGGCCCTAAATGCACAGGTAGTGAAGGAAGGTCTTTCAGCAATGGAACGGTATGCTACTTGTAGTAGATTTGTACTACTAGTTAGTAGTTTATACTGTGCTATTCTTCCAAATCAGAAACCAAAGTAGACCTCAGTTGGTCTAGCTAACATTCCTGCATTGTGGACTAACTGAAGCTCCCAAATTGACTTTAAAGATAGCCCCCTGCATAACACATTATGGTAATCAAGATCAATAGTGGTAAAAGTAGTGGTAAAGTCTTGGATAACTCTGGCCAGACATGCATCTTGAAAAAGGGTTGCAAGTGACAAACTTCCTGAAGCTGGTTAGAAGTACTTCTGTAGATAGATAAAGCCTGAGTATCCAGCTTTATATCTGTATTGAACAGTACCTCAAGCTGCCAACCTACTCCTTCAAGCCTCATCCAGAATAGGCTGTCTTCCAGTCCCAAGATCATCATCAGCAAGCAGCAATCATGCCTGTCTTGAGGCATGTATACTAGCCCATTATTTTGCAATAACCAACCAGGAATAACAGCAACTTTGTAAAGCACAATAAACAATAAAATATTCAATAAAGTATAATTCAGAACTATGTCAGGTTTTTAATCACAAAAAAAATCATACAGCATGTATACAAACAACCATATTTTCCTAGAAGAAAATTTTCAAGAAAAAATATATAAATACCTGAATCAGATGTTTGATCAAATGAGGTTGAAAATGCCAAATATGTAGCATGTTAAAATGTAAGAAAAATAATAGAAACCATACTTGAAAGTAGATACGGAATGACAAAAATGGTGAATAACACATAAATATTTGCAATCAAATTGGAAGAGCAAGGACATCAGCCTAGCAACCAAATGCAGATTAGTCTGTGCTATTGTGTTCTCCACAGCAACCTATGGCTGCAAAAATTGAACCATGAGAGAACCAAGACAGGAGGAAAATCAACTCATTTGACCTGTGGTGCTGGAGAAGGCTCCTGTATATTGCATATTCCTTGGACAGCAAAGGTGACAAAGAAGCATCTATTAGAACGCATAAAACCAGACATGCCATTGGTAGGAAAAAATCACAAAACTGAAACTGACTTATTTCATGCAGAACTCACTAGAAAAATTAATTATGCTTGGATTGGTAAGTGGCAAAAGGAAACCAGGCCACCAAAGAACATGGTGACTAGACATCATAAAAGTCGACACCAGCCTGAGCATGGAACACCTCAAACAGTACAAGATCAGAAAGTGTTGAGAGAGCTAGTCCATGGAATCACCAAGAGTTGAACATGACTGAATGGTTAACAACAATAATTTGCAATTGTACAAATATTTGTACAGCAAATTTAAATTAAAAAAACAGAACAAGTGTGTGATACAACAAAAGGAGACAAACAGCATTTTGGTGAAAGAAGAAGGTCCACCTACAGTCACCCCATGCAACCTAGTAGACAGGAAAGCACAAAATGAATAAGGAACTGGAATATAATGCTGAAGAAGTAACAGTGGTTTGAATCCATCCATCCTTGAAGGAGTCTTCCTTGACCCTAGGGAGCCTTCCTCCTATGAAAGAGCCCCTTAAGTTGAAAGAAGTCACCTCAGGATGGAGGGCAGCTTTAAACTTGCTCAGTGGAATAGTTGGATGGGAGTTGGATCTACCCCAATGCCAGAAGAACAAGATTTCATCAATGAAAAGCAAATAAAATTATATATTTTAAAAATATATATTCAGTAGCCCATGTCTTGTTCACAGCATAATAACAGTTCCTTAAATGCACAGAAAAGGAAACAAAACAAGTAGTTAAATTAGATACACAAAGAAGACAAGAAGAAAAAATAAAACTTGCAACTTAAGCAGACTTTAAGATAAATAGTAAGTGATAAAAAAGCTTCCAGGCCAATTTGAAAAGGCCACCAGTGATCAAGATGGGGGCATAAATCATTTGAAAAGTGAGAATAAAACTAAAAACAGGACTGTCATCTTCTGGTAGTGAGAAAAAAGTCCTTTGAAGTTCTCAAGCAGAACATTGTGTTGCTAGTGGGGGCAGAGTTAGGGTAAGCATGCATGGGGTTTTGCCTGCTGGTGGTGATATGTCTTCTTGTCCCTTTCCCAGTTCATCAGTGTTACCTGCATCCTCCCTTTTGTCTGGTCATTCAGGGATCAGCAATGGAGCCATTATTGTTGGACAGTAGAGATTGATTCTAGGATTCTGCTACTTTTGTCAGCTGTAATAAAGCTGCATTGTGCTATGCTGTGGTATTCCTATTCATTTCATTGAGATAATGTTGTAGCCCCTGTATTGGTAGAAAGGTTTCATTGATGCTTCAAATTCTCAGAGGTATAAAATGATGAATGGCATCCAGCTTGGTGGCTTTATTTTTTATGAAGTGTGCAACCCATCTTAAAACAAAGACATGAAGCATTTCTGTAGTGTTTGATTTGCCAGCAGTATGAAAGAATGCACTGAGGTACCTATCAAGAATAAATGTCCCAGCCTACCATTTCCAGCAGAAAGTCTAAACAGGGCAGAATTCCTAACAGGTCTCCAAATATAGCAGGGAATATTTCAGCTAACACAGTGCTGCTGTAATAAATCCCTGGCTTCTTGCAGGGAAGAAAGTCAGTGTTACGTAGTGATTGGAGTATTGGATTAGTATAAGTGGAATAGTTGGATGGGAGTAGGATGCCAGAAGAACAAGATTTGAACACCTATTGTAGCATGGAAGCTGACCTTAGGCCAGTCATACACTTTCAGCCTAAGCGGAGGAGAAAAGAACAATTTAAGTCACTTTAGGTCACTTTGGAGAAAGACAGGATATATAAATGCAGTAAAACTACACCTCAGTGTTGCCTACCCCACAAGGTTGTTTTTGAGGATGGAAACAGGGGGAGTGACTTCACAAATGTTTTGGGGTCTCCAAAAGGGAGAAAAAAAATAAGGTATAAATAAATGTTTTTTAAAAATGAGAATTGGAGCTCTAATAAGGATTACCACTCCCATTATAAGAGCAGATTGTACCTGGTGTTCATATTATGTCCCATAAAATGGTTGCCTCAAAGTAAGAACTGGATTTAATGTATGCCTATAGTATTCTGTTAAACTTTTATATGCTGCATGTATTGGTGTATAAGAAGTGTGAGATGTCATGCTTAAAGGTATGTATGTTGAGATGATATATATTTTCATCGTTTTTGGTAATTTGTAATTTTCTTTTTTTGCAAAGGTGGGGGAAAAAGAAGAAAATACAGTAGCTTTCTACTGACCTATTTATTAAAACTCACTTTCTGTGTTTGAGGGTAAAGAACTACATGATATTCTCAAATTCATTATTATGGCTACTCATTTTAGCTTTCATCAAACAAGCTCAAAATTTCTGCCAGCTGTGAAATCAAGAATGGACAAGTAATTGCTGTAAAATATAGTTGATCTTATAATTTTTGTATATAAAATTACCATATAATTGTATTCAATAAAGTTGTTATAATTTAGAAGCCTTCACCCTGCATTTTTTGATTAATTCGTAATTTTATATTTACAGTACTTTTGCAATAAGCATAGCATTGTGTAAAACTGAAATAGCAGCAGTTGTACAATTTGGATTCCAATTTCCTTTGTTCACCCTACTCCAACCAGTGAGTTTTTTGTTATTCTCCCTCCTGTTGCAGACTCCCACTTTATCCCCTGTGCTGATCCATAAACTCCAGGGATCCCTGTGTCAAAGTCTGGGGGGTACAACAGGCTGCAATAGGAGAGATGCACGAAATGTTCCCTCCATCTAGTACAGATCCACTTAAGTTAGGATCCACCCTTTTTTCATTAAGAACCCATTATGAGATTGGTAATAAACCTGTCATTTATTTTAAAGACAGGTGTTATAAATTAGAATAATAAAATGGCATGTGGTGGTATCTGTATCATAATGCATATTGCAATGTTTCTCCCAGTTTCTACACATTTAAGTCTTTTTAAATAATGAGAGATGAGACAACACATTACAAACATAATGGATACACAGTGTGATGTGTGAGGTAGTGACACAAACTCTTCATTATGTGCACATGCAGTAGAGATTTAGGAGCCCTGCACTCATGCTGATGTTGCACATTTGATCAACACAGAGGAGGCGTAGGTACATTTGCCTTGCCTCCTTGCCTTTGCTAGCTCATGAACATGACATCTGCACCCAAAGGAAGTATATCAGTGTAGGTACCCTCCCTGTCACTGGCAATGCTGCTGTTTTGAATGTTCCCCATTACAGGGATAGAGCCTATGTGTGTAAACTTCCTTTGCACTTACACACCATTTTTATCAGCCAGCAGTAATGGGGCAGGCTGGGCAAGCATTTTCCTCCCTGCTCTCTCTACATGCAGTGACTGAATCTGTAGAGGTATTGTACAGTACTAGGACTTCTTGCAGGTTTCTTGCTATGTGTGCATATGTGATGAAGCATAAAAAGACTATTTTGAAGACATCTGTGAAGGGGATCCTGGCAGTGATCTCTTTGAGATTATAGATAATTAAGTAAAGTATTTTTCAGCACTTCAGACATGTTTTGAGTTTTCCACTTTTACACCTAATCCTTGCTGACCATAATAGTTATTGAGAAAGAAAGAAAGCACTTTATGGTAGCCAGCTATGAAATATCTCATTTTGAAGGGCTTTTATAGGATTCGTGCATCAGATATGAGTAAGATTTAAGTACAATGGGAAAATGGCTTTCCATAATTTTTTTGGTGTACAGTAAGTATTTAGGGAGTGTAGTCATTTATGGAATTTATCCATGACATGTATGAATTTGGAAGCACTTCAGTTCTTCTATCAATTACAATAGTTCTTACAACTGAAAAAGTTTAAATACATACATGGTTTTTATTTAAGTCTCAGGGCTTTTGCTGGCAAATAAGTTGTGGTTAACACCATTTATTAGATTGTATTAATATACTTCGGAGTGTCCTAACATGTGCAATCGAATTAACTATGCCTTTTAATCATGCTTTCATTCTAAGCATAAAATTAAAAAAAACCTTACATTGTACAGCAAATATTAAAGAAAAATAAGCATTTAAAAATGGATCACCACAGTTTGTAGAACTGTGCCATTGTAGAAGAAACCCGCAAGGGAGTGTTGTCAGGGAACCTTATCTAAGTAGTCACAGAATCAGTTTCCACCCTATTAAGGGGATGGTAGGTGCAGATACTGGAAGCTGACTCAGCATGCCTGCCAGGTGATGCTTATACTAGGAAGCTGTACCTAAGCAGGCTATAAAAACAGGAAAAGGAAGCAGCAGTGGTTGGACTTCATTGGATCTGCTGGAAATTGCTGCTGATCGGAAGCACCCTGCCTCCACTGACAAAGGGCATGAGAATTTTTATGTTTTATGTCCTACAATTAAAGAATCTCTGTACTACAGTATGCCTTGTCATGCTGAGTGTTCTTTCAAGACCCAAATCTTCTTGAAAGAGCCTTTGGCTCAGGCAAGAAAATGGCCTCTGGCACACACAGTTGTACAAAAGATTGCATTTGTATTTAAAATGTGGTTCTGATGGTGTTCTACATTTCCCCCTGCATTTGAAAATAAAAATATATCTTTAGAGTATTGATAGTTGCAAATTATTTAAATTATCATGCTGATCTCAAATCCTTGTCTAGATGGCAGTGTGCACCTATTCAACCTGTACTTGTGGATAAATGCCTTTTGAATGTGCTTGCTGCACAAAAAGATAACAGTTGTGGAAGTTAAAAAAGATATAGCACATCATAATGGAACTCTCAATTTGGAAGCAAAAAGTAAAATATAATATTTGAATATTTTGTGCTCCTTAAAGCTTTGGAAGATAAAATCTTAAGTGAGCCTAACATATATATTCTGACTTTTAACTTTCATTGCAAAATAAAACATGCTGATATATATCATGCTAGTTGTGCATTCTCATTTATAAACTTTTATAAATCTGTTTGGAATATAGTCTGGATAACACAGTTTACTACAAGAAATAGTCCCTGGAAATAGACTTGCATAGAAAGAAGTACGCACTATACAAAGTATAATCTGACTGTAGAGTTGATACAATTATTCCTTCCTCCCTAATCAAACTTAGACCTGCAGTGAAAGCAATTTCAGTAAGACATCATCTTATGTACATACTTGTAGGAATCTGAACTACATAATAGTAGGAATCTGAATGAACATTTTCACAAGGTAAAAAAAGCCCTGATCTGGATGACTTGGGCTAGCTTGATCTCACCAGGTTTCAGAAGCTAAATAGGTTGGCTGTGGTTAGTACTTGGATGGGAGACCTCCAAGGAATCAGGGGTTGATACTCAAAGGTAAAATACCTTTCTACATTTCTTGCCTGGAGCACTCCATTGGTGTTACCATGGGTGTGACTTGATGGCACTTTCCACCATCAGCAAGCTCAACATTCTGTTTGTATATATTGGTAATGCTAGTAGAGAAAGCTTCCATACTTGATAGAATATTTTTAGAAAACCCACAGCGAATAATGACAGTTGTCTTTTGAGTGCCAAGATTATGTGAATTTTTCTGTATATGAAAGCCTCTAATGTTCTTAAGTGTTTGCAGATCAGACTTTAAAAGCCAAGTGGATGATTTAATTACTCCACAAGAACTAGATATAGGCAGCTGTGGAGCACATCCAATATTCATGTTCATTGTAAGTTCATGGAAGTCATTTTTTTTTATTAAAAAGTTATTCTTATGGCCTTAAGCTCAAGAGATGTATATTAAAAAGAACAAAAGGCTTTACATAGTTCTAGAATTAATGTCATGGAATTTAATAGCTACAGAATCAACAGCAGCCAAAGCCTTTGATTCAAAATGAGACGGTTTGGGTAAATTGCTGGTTCCTTTATGGTGCCCATATAATACTAGAAGTCAAGGCTGGAACCCAATGAATCATCAAACTATTTCCATGAGTCTAAAGGGCCTTTAGAGTTGTTTTTATTGGACAGCAGCTTTCTACATTGCAAGGCATCTGAACCTTAATGGAATTTCAGAAACCATTGTATACATGGGGTCAGATGTTCAGAGAGAAAAGGCAGAGTTGCCTGTCATAGGCCCAAGCAGCTCTTTAGATCCTGTCACTTTTTCATGCTCTCATTTTGATTGTCAGGTTCTCTATTTTGAAATATAAGCAATATTAATTGTTTATACTAATGGCTTGGGTCCAGGGCTACAAAAATATTTTCATATGTTCAAGGAAGTTTCAGTCTTCCATTGCAAAATACTTGATCTCTGTGGTGAGGTATCAAGCACAGTATCTGGGAACAGATTCTGCCACTCTTGGACCACCTCCCACAAGACATAAAGGAACTAGTCTTGGCCTTCAAAATGAGGTCTTGCACCTCCCCAAGAAGCAGACTGATACAGCCAAATTGCAGATTATATATTTAAACTATGGCAGACTCTTACCCTGCATAGGTAAGTCTCATTTTGTCCTGTAGCTCTAATATCAGAAGCCAAGACTAGAACCAAAGACCTTCCTGTTCATCACAAAAGGCTGTTCAACATTCAGACTGAATCCACACAGAAATTAAAATTAACTGTGAATGTTCCATGGATCCTCCAGGCCAAAATTTGGTTGGGTTTCCAAGCCTTCTGCAGCCTTTAACTCGAATCTTTAATGCTCCTGTTTTATGCCATTCGTTCATGCTATCCAAGGCAACTGGTACTGTCTCATTAGATGATCAAGCTATGCCATAGACTTGATTTCGCTTCTTTCCAGAGTCTTCAAAACCATATTCCCCAACTCTGCTTTCTTTGTGACGATAGCATCCCTAGTCAACTAAAGAACTGGGATGGCATTGAAAGGTTAATTTTGTCCTCATGGTTATAGTCCCAATACATCACTATGTCCAAAAAGGATGATGGTTTTTGTCCAGTCATTTTGTCCAGTCCTAGTTCTGTGGGACCTGGAGACCCTCCCCAGAATTACTATTGAACAGAAGAAGAGGAGATTGGAGTCTCAGAGTAGTTTGCAATCTTCTTTCTTTTCCCCCCACAATAGACATCCTGTGAGGTGGGTGGGACTGAGAGAGCTCTTTTGAGAACAGCACTGCAAGAACTGTGACTGATCCAAGGTCACCTAGCAGCTGCATGTGGAGAAGTGAGGAATCAAGCCCAGCTCTCCCAATTAGAGTCCACCACTCCTAACCACTACACCATGCTGAAGAAGCAGTCTGTAGTCCACAAAATCTTATAGTTCATATTGTCCATTCTATTGCTCTGCAACCAAGAAATCATCAACTAAAGAAATATTGTGAGTCATTTTAAAGTTCTAAATTATTAGACAGAGGTTTGATACGTTTCAGGACTTGCAGCAGACCATGTTTAATTCAGAAAAGAAAGTGAATTTAGGCATAACTTTAGGTAAAGAACATTGCAGGTAACTTCTCAAATTATACAGAATTTGGCATAATTAAACAGTTATTTCATGGAGTTAATTTACTACTTTGTCTTTTATATCTGTAACTTTGATATCCATTGTGGATTTATATAGCTTATTTATATGAAAGTTGGGCCACATTTTCAATGTACAGTTTGCATTGGTGGAGGGGCAGTTGTCAGTTTGATTAGAATCAGAGACATATCCACTGCACTTAATCCAGAGTCAAGCGTGGCCAAGAATCCCAGATCACATAAGGTTGTCAACTGTATCCCGGAAATCTCAAGTACTTTTGCTGCAAAGAAACACCCAGCTGTAGCAAACTAAAAGAAAAACAGCAAGTAAAAAGTGTTCTCATGTAATAATCAAAAAAGAAAGAAATCACCTAAGTTTTCTTCAAACTGCCTACAGAGCATTAAGTAAATAATATGCAAGGTATTCAAAAGCACACATATTTCAAAAATGGGAATATACTGCTGGTTGGTTTTGTTTTTAAATGCAAAGGGTTTTATCCAGACAACTGCATAGGACTTCTGTTTGCAGAAATGTTTGTGTGCTTTCTTCCCCTCTGCAGTTTCCTGCACCTTTTGTGAAGCTGTTCAGGAGACCTTCAGGAATGGCATGGAATGTGGCACAAAAAGCTGGTGTGGAAAAAAAAATGGTGGAAATTGCTTCACTGTTCCCTCTCAAGGTCTTGTGCAAAATCAGATTTCTATAATCCCCAGACTCAGACTTCACTGGAGACTTCCTCCCTGAGGACTCTTTAATTATATTTAGTTGGTACTGGCTTTGAGTTGCTTTGAGAACTAAAGCTTGAATGGAAACCATGCAAGACCTTGATGATGATACAGCAATGAGGGGAAATAATTCCTTCAGTTCTGAAACAGTTATGTTAATGTAGTCTGTGAGTGGCAGGGACCTATTTGGTCAACTTGTCCATTATAGCAAAACTTGTATATTGCATTATATATAATCTAAATTATAGACCTCTCATTTTTTAAGTAAATAGTAATTTCAGGACTTCACCCACCTATGGTTACCACTTGATAGTTTTCATTTAGAATGCATATACATTAAGAGTCTCTTTAATTTTTTGCAATCAGTTCATGTTTAGATGGAATCATAAGTTTAAAATGCTGCCAAATATGATGTAAAGTGATTGCGGTAATGCTATAGGTTTTAATATTTTAGTCATGCTATGTGGTGTTCCTTCTCCTTTTAGAGAATATCTGTGTAACAGTCTATTTTTATTCCTCTCTGAACCATATAATTATGACTGAAAACGAACAGGGCCATTTTAAACAAGGGAAACTTCAGCAGAGTATTTCACATAACAAAATCAGCCATGAGAGAGGCTTTCAGTGCCATCCCAAACAGTTACACCCTCCAAAATCCATTGAAATAAATGGTTTTCTTTGAAATCAGTGGATTTCAGAGAGTGTAGTTCTGTTTAGGACTGCACTGTTTATCTGCCAAACAAGAGGCCATGGTGCATTGTGGGAAGTGCAGCTTCAGGTTTTTGTGCAACAAAAAGTATCTCAATTTTTTAAAAGCAGCAAAGACAAAAGGGAATGCCCAAAATGTAAGGAATGGATTATGAGACTTGTGGGATACAGGTATGAAACAGCTGAGGTTACTGTATTTAGCCACTACGAAAAGCCGGTCCAAAATATTTTACCATTTTCTCCTATGCCTGTCAGGTAGGGAAGAAATGTTGGACTTCTTCTCTGCCTCTTTGCTTCATTTACAGTTCTTTTATTCTTTGTGAGTTTTGTCATTGGTACAGAAAATCAACCAAACTCATTGGTCATAAGTAAAAACTATTAAATGGATGCCGTCAGAATTTTGTGTCTAATAAATATACCAAATGGCTATATCAAAGTAATTGTATGATAAGCTCAGAACTGTGGTGAAGTGCTACTTATAACCATGGCTTGTACACAAATAAATAATGTGAAATCTGCACTGACCCAAGCCAAATCCTGCACATTTGCCTGATTTCTCTTTTTTTACTGGCATAGATTATGGCAGCCAAATGAAGCCCCTCTCTGGCCTCCTTTCAAAACTCTTTTCTGCAGCATGAATCTCAGTCGATCAATTTCCTCAGTATCTACTCTTATTCAGGTCCGAACTACATGTTAGTTGTTAAGATTACCAGGGAACTTGCAGCTAGCAGCCACAAGACCCCCCAATGGAATTCAATTTTAAAGCTACTCCAGAGGACTGCTTCAGACTGGGACTTTTGTGAAGGGTGGGAGGGACTTCTTTCCCCATACTGTTTCCCAACCCAAAGTGGCCATGGGTGTGTTATTGGCTTCACTGAATGAGTGCATGTGCAGTTCCTCACATGCATATATCCAACAAATTAGGCTGAAGAGGGGACACCTAATAATCATATTCTTCTACAATTCTTGTGAGCAGTGACAAATCCCATTCAACAATCAATGTTTACTTTTTTCATCTTTCCAAATAGAACTTTGCATGACTACGAAAGAGAAAAGCCTCACTGGAGTTACCACCTCTCTTAGGTCAAGGATCACAGGCATTTCTTTTTCTCTGAGCTCCTCTTTTTCTTTTTCAAAAAGACCAAACAGACTCTTCACCATTAGAAGTTCTGTTGCCTTAAAAGCAGTTTTTAGAATTTGTAAGGGAAAAAAAACCTTGAATAGTGCATATTTCAAAAGCAGTCTGAGTATTTTAATTACCTTGATTATATAACAGTTTATTTTCTGCTCTTTAAACAAACTTAAGAAAAAGAACTTAAGAAAAGCAATGTTTAGAAAATACAATACCTTTGAAATGTCTGCCATTGCTATAAATTTATACCTATTTGTAGTAAATTACAGAATTTAATTGCCAGGATAAATGACTGGGAGTAAGATACAGTCGAGTTCATCTCATGGTGAAGTATCTGTTTAGTTGAGCATCAACTAAAGAAAAAGCAAATCAGAAGACAATAAGAAAATTAGCTTGTTAAAGATTTACAGTAAGGTGGCAACTTGGATTAGGGTGAATAGTCCCATTTATCCCCTTCCATTTATCCCCTTTGGGACTTATAACAAAGAAAATAGAGATATTACCTAAAATAGGAGCTGATCATAACCCAATAATGTGGATTACAAAACGGTCAAAAAAGTCAAAAAGATGGAGATTAAATGAAGATTTACTACAAAATAAAGAAATAGTGACATCTCTAGAAAATTAAACCAAAGCATACTTCCAAGTAAATGACAGAGAGGATATAGAATTTCAGACGGTATGGGATGCCTACAAGGCAGTAATGAAAGGATTACTAATAACATTGAATAATAAAGACAAGAGAGGAAAAGATAAACAGATGTTGGACATTCAAAATGAAATTTAAAAAAAAGTGAATTAAGGAAAAGGCCAGGAAAAAAAAATTATAAGGAAGATTACAATATTGCAAGCACAAATGAGACATTTGTTAAATAAAGAATTGGAATGGAATTTGAAAAAATTTAAACAAATCTTTTGCGGGAGCAAATAAACCTGGAAAATATTTGGCCTGGCAATTGAAGAAAAAGAGAGAAAGTAAAATTATTAATAAAATTGTGCCTGATGGAAAAGAGATGATAGATCAAGAAGGAATAAAGAGAGAATTTTTAAAATATTATGCTAAACTATTTAAAGGTGTTAAAGTAAAGAAGGAAAAGATGGAAGCGTATTTGCAGAAGATTAAAATAGCACCCTTAACTGATTAAATGGAAAAAGTTTTGAGTGATCCAATTGAAAAAATAGAAATTGAAGTAGCGATTAATGCAATGAAAATTGGAAAGGCACCTGGACCAGATGGATTTACGGCAAAATTTTTAAAAACGTTTAAAGAAGAATTAATACCGAAACTTCAAAAATTAATGAATGTGATAAGAATAAATGGGAAAATACCAAATACATGGAAGGAAGCAGTAATTTCATTGATTCCAAAGGAAGATAGAGATGTCACTAATGTAAAGAATTATAGACCAATCTCATTATTAAACAATGATTATAAGATATACACAAGAAACTTAGCAGAATGGCTTAAACAATATCTAATAAACTTTATAAAGGAAGACCAAGCGGGTTTTCTCCCTAAAAGGCAAATAAGAGACAATATTAGAACTGTTGTAAATATTGTAGAATACTATGAAAGACATCCAGAGAAGGAAGTCGCATTATTCTTTGCGGACGCAGCGAAAGCTTTTGATAATTTGAATTGGGACTTTATGTTTGCAGTAATGGAGAAAATAAAGTTGGGGGAAAACTTTATAAGAATGATAAAAGCAATTTATACTGAACAACGTGCAAGGTTATATATAAATGCAGATCTTACAGAAGAAATCAGCAAAGGTACAAGGCAAGGTTGTCCGCTTTCACCATTGTTGTTTATAATGACTCTTGAAATCTTATTGCTGCAAATACAAGATGATGAAGAAATTGAAGGAACGAGAATTAAAGGATTTTCCTATAAATATAGAGCATTTGCAGATGATACGTTTATAAATGAAAATCCTATGCAAGTAACACCTTTGTTGTTAGCCAAAATACACGATTTTGGAGAACTGGCGGGACTTTATGTTAATAAAAGTCAAAAATTTTGTGTAAAAATATGCAAGTAAGTAAACAAAACGAGATTTTGCAGAGATTAACGGGATGTGAAGTTACCCCTAAAGTAAAATATTTGGGCGTGGAAATAACAATGAAGAATATTGATCTGTTAAAAAACAATTATGAAAAGTTATGGCATAAAATGGACGAAGATATGATAAAATGGAACAAGCTTAATTTGTCACTGCTTGGTAGAATAGCTGCAATTAAGATGAACATTTTGCCGAGAATAATGTATTTGTTTCAAACTATTCCAATTGTGAAAAACAGTAAACAATTTAATAAATGGCAAAGAAAGATTTCAGAATTTGTATGGGCCGGGAAAAAACCAAGGATTAAAATGAAAGTTTTAACAGATGCTAAAGAAAGAGGAGGATTTCAACTACCAGATTTAAAATTATATCATGAAGCAGTTTGTCTAGTGTGGATAAAAGATTGGGTGATACTTTTGAATAAAAACTTTTAACGTTGGAAGGTCATGGAAATAAATTCAGCTGGCACGCTTATATGTACTATGGAAAGAAAAAGTTGGATTTTTTCCCCCTCACCATTATATAAGAAATAATATACTAAATATTTGGATGAAGCACAAGAAATATGGCGATAAGAGAAAACCACTATGGATAGTGCCAGCAGAAGTAATAAGAATAACAGCTGAGATGTCATATAATCTATTACTAAAAATACAAAGCGGTAAAATAGAATTGAAAACTGCTGAAGAGTTGAATAATAAATATGATTGGTTTCAAATGCAACAAATAAAAAGTTTGGTGGAAAACGATGTTAAAACTGAAGGAATAAGATGAGAACAAACAGAAATGAAAAATGTTCTGCTTGGAGATAATGAAAAATTAATTTCGAAAATCTGTAAGTTACTTTTAAAATGGTCTACGGAAGATGAAGTAGTGAAATCTCAAATGATTAAGTGGGCAATTAATGTAAATAAAGAAATATGGATGGACACTTGGGAATATTTGTGGAAGAACTCTATGAAACTCTCAACATGTCAGAGTATTAAAGAAAATTATTTTAAGATGATGTACAGATGGTATATGACTCCTAAAAAGTTGGCAAAGATGAACAATAAGATGCCAGATAGATGTTGGAAATGTAAAAAACACGAAGGTTCTTTCTACCATATGTGGTGGACTTGTGAAAGAGCGAAAAAGTATTGGCAGATGATTCAACAAGAGATTTCTAAGATCTTGGGATACAAATTTAACAAAGTTGCAGAGACTTTTCTGTTGGGATTACAAATGGAAAAATTTCCAAAAGAAGATAGAACTTTAATCTGGTACTTGCTCTCAGCTGCTAGGACATTGTATGCGCAGTTGTGGAAGCAAGAAAAAGTACCAGAGAAATGGGATTGGATTGTAAAAGTTATGACATGGAGTGAAATGGACAAGTTAACAAGAACTTTAAGAGACTATGATTTAGAAGTATTTAAGATGGAGTGGAAAAAGTTCAGAAGATATGTAGAAAAAGAGTGGAAAATAAAAGGACATTGGACAATTTTTGATAATGACTAAGTACAAGAGGGAGGAGGATATTAATTTTGGTTCTTATTAATTAAGGGTACCTTTAATATTAAGATTTTAAGTATATAACACTGGCAGGGGTCATGTAATGGGGGAGGGGTGGGTAGAAAGTAATATATGGGATAGATTAAAAAAATTATTAATGATGTAAGAAATTGAAATTTATTACCGTATGATACTAATAAAATTGAAACAAGATGTTTAAAAGATTCAAGGACCAAACAATAACAACAAGTTTAGTTTATATCAGGGGTGGCCAATGGTAGCTCTCCAGATGATTTTTGCCTACAACTCCCATCAGCCCCAGCCATTGGCCATGTTGGCTGGGGCTGATGGGAGTTGTAGGCAAAAAAACATCTGGAGAGCTACCGTTGGCCACCTCTGATTTATATGGTTACCATTTGTTTGATTTTAATTCTGGGGGCGGTGGGCATAGTGAAGGAAATAAATGTCAGAATTGGAGATTGATGGGCAGGTAGATCTTTAATTACAGAATGCTGAGGGTATGGTGTGTGGTAAATTGGGCTGAAAGTATGTGACTGGCCCCAAATCACTCAGTCAGCTTCTACTGCAAAGTGGAGCTCTGAACCCCTAATCTAAAGCTCTGACTCTCGCAGCCCCTAATCTAAAGCTATGACTGCTCCACCATACTGGCTTTCATAGGGTGGCTGTTGTTGAACAGTAGCAAGCAATCAGGCCTACTTGAGTCATGCAAGTCAGGTGGCACCAAATCAACCAAAAGTTGCTAGGGTTGCCAACCTCCAGGTGGGACCTGGAGACCCTCCCAAGCATCATAATTGAGCTCCAGACTTCTGTCCCCCTGGAGAAAATGATTGCTTTGGAGGGAGGACTCTGTAGCAGTATACCATGCTGAGTCCTTTCTTCTTCCCAAACCCTGCAATCCTCAGACTTCATCTCAAAATCTCCAGGAATTCCCCAACCTGGAGCTGGCTATGCTAGCCAGGCCTGGTCTTGATGAGTTCTCCCTCAAAGGTCAAAATAGAGTTGGAAAGGGCCCATTTACTGACAGAGCCTAACTTGGAATGCTGTGGTTGCCTAGCAACAGCCACTGATGGAATCAATTGCTTAAAGTTTCAGGCACTCATTATTTTCAGATTTTTTAAGCTGGGTAATTTTTTTTAGATTTACATTTTTCTTCAAACCTAGGCCCTTTTTCAGGTTTGTAGAAAGATCTGTCTTGTCCGTTCACAGCTCCAGTCACCAGATTTAAGTATTCCAAAGATATCTCGATGTTGCTACTAGAATATAAGATTAGGCAGAATGATACGAAAAGGAACCAATAGCAACCAAGACAACAATTCCTCACATTATACATAAGCAAATCCAAAATTGCCACTGTGAGCTGCAGGCAATTAGAGCTCCTTGACAATTGTACATATATGATATTCATGCATTACATTTTAAGTATACTCATAAAGCTAATGATTCTTGGATTTTCAATCAAGAATATGTTTGAAAAATCAATTTTTGAGTCAGTTAAATCTTGAATGAATGTGCACCTGCAAGTTAGTAAAGTTAATCAATGGGCAGCTTTCATGAGAGAATCAAAACTTACCCGATTAAACTCAGGTGGCAATGCAAGAATGTACAAAAGTGTTTGTGACCTCATTTGGAAGAGATGATTAACATACTCTGCTTCTGAAATCAGTCAGGCATAATAGGCACAGCTGGAATACAAGAACAAGAAGCAAATGTAGCTTTCCTCCTACCCCACCCTAGCAGACTCAAGATAATGAAGGGGAAAGGTCATGGCAGAGCATCTGCTTGGCCTGCAGGAAGTCCTAGGTTCAATCCCTAGCATCTCCAGTTCAGAAGAGCAATCAGTAGGTGATGTGACAGATCTTTGTCTGAGACCCTAGAGAGCTGCTGCCTCTCTGAGTAAACAATGCTGATCTTGATGGACCCAAGTGTCTCATTGAAATAAGTCAATTTCATGTGTATGCTTCCCCCCCTCTCAGGTAAAATGGGAGGATGGAGGCAGCCATTGGAAATAATATGAAGATGGCTTGATGACCATCTGATAACAATGTTGATTCTGTGAATTAGGCAGATCATTAGAATGTGGACAGCAAGGATTGCATCAGTACTTAGTTCTTGTGGCCCTTTCTTACCCAGGGAAATACTGATCATCACTTTGGGGTCAGTCAGCAATTTTTCTCCAGGCCATTTTGGCAAGTGATCCTGGAGGTTTTTGCAGCCTTCTGGGCATGAGTCAGGGTCACTGGGGATGTATGCTTGTGGGAGAGGTATTTGTGAATTTCCTGCATAGTGCAGGGGGTTGGATTAGATGACCCTGGAGGTCTCTTCTGATTCTATGAATTTGTAATATAATTTAGAATAATTCTAGTGATTGATAAAAACTGAACTTTTCCCCTATGTGTTCCAGGGCACAGCTTGAACCAAATTGGGATTTGAAAAGAAGAAAATTTGCCTATCACTGCTTGATATGTCTTTGATGTATACTTCAAAATGTTATGTGTAAGTGGAGTTGTCACCTCCAACTAGAATCTTGCTGGAGGTTTGGAGCTTGTGCATGGAGGATGTCAGATTTTGGAGATGGGAGGAGCTCAGCAGGTGTGTAGTCCTATAGAGCGAGGGTGTCAGACATATGGCCCATGGGAAAGAACCAGTCTGCTGAGGGCCTTAATCCATCCCGCAAACAAGTGGGCTCATTGTGACTTGGCTCTCCCAGTGCAGCACGCTCCACCTCCTCTGTGCTTTGGCTTGCTACAGTGGGTGTGATTTGATTTTATTTTTTTTGCTGAGCTCCTGCTTTGGTTCTGCCAGGTGCAACTGCCTATGCCTCCCCCTCATCTCCTCTGTGCTTTGCCTTGCTACAGTGGTTATCTCTTTCTTTCTTTCTTTGCTGGACTTCTTCTGCCTTCACCCTCCTGGGTGCAACTGGCTCTGCCTTCCTCTCGCCTCCTCCATGCCTCACCTTGCTACGGTGGGTGGGGTTTTTTTTCTTGTTCTTTTGGAGGGCTCATTCATGTTGACTTTGGATTGGAGGAGAGGGGTTTTGGCTCAGTTGAAGAGCCCCCGCTTGGCATGCAGAGAGTCCCAGTTTCTATCCCTGGCCCCTCCAATTAAAAGAACCAGGCTGTAGCTTATAAGACTTTAGCCTGAGACCCTGAAGAGCTGCTCCCACCCTAAGTAGACTGGGGTGGGGGAAGCTTGGAAGGCCCAGCCATTTTAGGTTTTCTCCTGGGCCCTAGGCTGAAGAATGGGCTGAGGAACAAGTTGCTCATCACTCCAGGCAGCATGGAGGCATCAGCCCAGTGCTGCACTGCTGGCTCTCCAGTCTGCCTATGTGCATTTTCCTCTGCACCTGGGGCCTTGCAATGAGGACACACCAACTGGATACTTACCCAGAAACTGGTAAAATATTTTTGTGTTTGCCAGTGTCCTGTATAAAGTTTATATTTCTGCTACCCAAGATTACATTTTATGACACACATGGCCCAGCCTGATAAAGTCCCCTTTATGTCAGATGTGGCCCTCATAACAAATGAGTTTGACACCCCTGCAAAAGTACCAGGGGAACTGATCTCCGAAGTATGGGTCAGTTGTTACTTTGAGAAAACTCTGTGATTCACTTTGAGATTGGTTGGTAACTGTCAGTGGACCTCAGACTGATATTCTCTTTGTAGCTCATATTTTGATGTCTTACTGAAAACAGATTTTAAAAGTTTCCTTGCTATTTATTGCTTACTTTGGTTCTTTACATTCTGGTCAGAAGTCCAAAGGCCAAATGTGGCCACCCCATTGCTGAGTTATTAATGTTTGGTTTTAATAGACCAAGCTACGAGTGAAGCAGCCCTCTGTATAACAACTCATTTGTATCTGTTCTGCCTTCACTTTGAAGCAGTAATCTACAAAGTCACTGTAATGCAGGGAGATGAAGATCTATGATTGTTGCAAAACCTGTTTTGTAGAGGAAATGATTTTTGCACAATACATGTATGCTAATGTTAATTCAAATCGGACATAGGCATTTAATGAGGAGTTGCTGATGGGTCTCCTAGATAGACAATTAGTGTTTCTCTTTCAACAAAGCTCTGTAGTCAGCCAAAGGGAAAGGTCTAATTACTCTGTAAAGTATCCAATAGACACCCACATCCAACATTTATACTAATGAACACATTCTCAACATTTATCCATTACACTGTTTGTTCCAATTAAAGGTTAAAGATCCTCCTGAGGGCCATTAGCAAGAGATAAAGATGGAACTGATGAAAAATGGCTTTATTTAAACCAAAACAGAAAAGTAAAAATTACAGAGTTTCTATAGGAAACATCAATTAAAAAGAGAAGATTTTTGTTCTGAGCACTCAGCTAGAGAAAGATGTTAGAACCTATAGGAATAAGAGAATTGACATGAGCCCTGGCAGGAGTTCAAAGAAAGTGGTCCATCAGCCCCCCCCCCCCTTTACTCATATACTGATTGAGTGAAAAGTGGTGACTCTCCTGGGGTTATGATGGATATCTCAGTGAAAACGTTGATTCAGTGTACACCAGGCCACTGTGTACAAAAGGATACAAGCAGAGAGGTCTTTGGTCTAGCAAGCAGGTTTATCTTACAACAAGCCAGAAAGGAAGGAAGTACAGAGAATAGGTAGAGTAGAGAGAGAGATCAATTTGACAAAACTAGCATGAAGTAGTAGGTTGTTAACCAGCATTCACAGGTAGCTGAGGCCATACTGACCTCTCCCTTATACTTCTGAGGAGGGAACAGATATAAGCTCCCACTAGGGATGCCAGTGTGATTACTGCTATTAGCTCGAGCATTGTGTCAGGAGCTTATTCTGGTGGGGCCAGGAGGTCTTGCTGTTGTGGTGATCTTGGGAGAGATAGAGGCTGTAACCTATACCTTCTAGGGGAAGATGGTTACAATTGTACAATCCTCCGGCCATCCCTCTGCTCCCACATTACTCTCCCCACACCCATATCAATAGAACAGGCACAATATCCATTTCTTACTGTCCATACTAGGGGTGGCCAACGGTAGCTCTCCAGATGTTTTCTGTCTACAACTCCCATTAGCCCCAGCCAGCATGGCCAATAGCTGGGGCTGATGGGAGTTGTAGGCAAAAAAAATCTGAAGAGCTACCGTTGACCACCCTGGTCTATACCAAAGACTTTCAGCACATTTTCTCCAGAAATGTCTATTACTGCTGTAATCCAAGGCAACGAGATTTGATCTGCAGAATCACAGCCTTGATTGACTTACTTGCATCAATACAAAGTCTTTACATAGTTCCCATACTATAACATTAAACATTTTTCTAAATAAATAAGTTTTCAGATTCTACTTGCAAAGTTACTATGGCACACTGAAACAATGAAACGGGGATCTGTGAGAAACTCGTGGGGGAGGGGAAATTCTGTTGCTGCTGCCTGACTCACTCACCCTCTCCCCGCTCCCTGCCACTCTGCCCCGCTGCCAGCCCGCCCATCCCCTGGTCATTGCTGTGGTGCCTCCCTGCTTCAGTGGGGGAGATGGGCGGCAACAGTTTTCACTCATCTTCCCCCATCTATATGTCGCTTTACTACCTTGGTGGGGGTGGGACAGCAGCAGCTCCCACTGTTCCTTCTCTGTCCAACTGCAGCATTGCTGTCTCAGCAGTGACAGCAGAGGAAGTGGTGCCAACTCCTGCTTCTCCTCCCCATGGCCTTCACTTCCTCCCCTGCCTGTTTGCAACTTTTCTGTTCATACTTGCACCAACAACTATTGTCCACATTGGGCTTTTTTGTAACAACTTTTTGAAAGATTTGGCATTTTCCTGCAAAGCCAGTGTCCCAGCTCAGGTAGACACCTGGTGCAAGAGGCAAAAGGCATAGTCCAAACAAAGGCCCGGGTCAAGGACAGGTACTCAAAAGTCCAGGTGTCAAATCAGAAGGGCAAATCCAAAGGGCACAGGCCAGAAGAGTCAAAGCATACAGAATGGTTGTTGACAAGTTGCTTCCACACTGGCTCTCCCTTTTCTGACTGCTTTTAGCAGGTCATTCAAGGCCAGGTGCAGCTCCTTAACCTTTTGAGTCATCTGGGGACAGGTGCAAGTCATCAATGGCTGAGCAGCCTACAGGGCTGTCAGCCCCTGTGATCCAGCAATGATCCCAACTAACAAGCAGAGGTTGTCTGGTGCTGGGTTGCTAACCCCACACTACAGTTCCACTCCTGCACCTTCTTCTGGGTCCATCTTCTCCAGTGTTCCAAGGGCTGTGGTGACTACAGGGCCTCTGCTTCAGCTTCCAGTCCTGGACTGAAGGGCTGAGACTCCTTATCTGTTCCTGATGGAGTCTCTACCTCATCTGATGGGTCTTCCTGAAGCATCCAAGTGCTGGTCCCAGCTTCCTCTCTCTCATCCTCATCCAAAGTAGTATTGGTTGGCAGGCCCACGACACCCAGGGAGTCCTTTCACTCTACATCACCCAGATCCATCAATTTAACAATCTGCAGGTGGAGCCATCTTGAGAATGAAATGCATTGACAGATTATGTGAGAGGAATTTGAGGCACTGTGCTCTGGTGGTTCCATTCTTACCTCACTGATAGATGATACTGCGGGATTACTGCTCAAGTCTTTGAAACTTGTGCTGCAATATCCCATAAGGGTTATAACCATTATATTCTGTCCCCTGCATTTTTAACTTCATTGTGAAGCTGCTCTGTGTGTCATCTGGAGATTTAGAGTATTGCCATTAAATGGACAATGTACCGCTCTCTTTCTCTGTTCATCAGATTTAGATGTATAGTCCAAGTCCTTACCTGCAAGGGATAATGCCCCAATAAGGGATAAAGGCCCAATAAACTATTTGTTCCAAATAAAGTAGAAGACCTGTTGATTAACAACAGAACCAATCAGTCAAAGTGTCAGCCTGTTCAATCGAAAGGTACAGTCGCAGATCCCTCCCGCCCTGTGCTACAAGTACATGTCATCAGTTTTGGATGGTGCCCCATCCGTGATCTTTTGGTTAGAAGTGCGATTTGGCCACAGTTACCCATGCACGGATAAATGCACGGCTGGATTACTAAAGGGCTTTTTTATGTGGTGTTGCTCTTGAAGACGATTCAGAAAATGCAATTGACAGAGAATGCAGCAAACAGATTGCTAACAGGCATCTCTTACCAGCAGGCATCTCTTACATTACATTATCTCAAAACAGCTGCACCAACTGCTGGTTTGCTTCTGAGTCCAATTCAGGGCTGTTTTTGACATTTAAAGCCTTATATGACCTAGCTCCAGGACATCTGAGAAGCTGTTTACTCCCATATATCCACCATGTTGGCAATTAAGATCTTCTGAAATCACAGAGTTGGAAGTGACCTCCAGGGTCATCTTCTATAGTACAGCTGCCTGCACAATGCAGGAAACTGACAAATACCTCTCCCCCACCCACAGTGACACCTGCTTCAAGCCCAGAAGATAGCAGTAAAACAAAACAAACAACGCCCCCCCCCCCAACAACAGCTCTTCTGCCAGTACCAGCCCCATGGTGAGCTCTCTGCTTTCACCTTCATTATGGCCTTCCCACATGTGCTGCAGCCCCCAAGGATGGCTCCTGCAAAACCACCTTACCCACTTCTGCAAGTGATAGCCTCACTCCACAGTGTCTACTCTCACCACAACGACAGCCTTCTGAGCCCTGCTGTAGCCACCAGCCTCTCCTCCAGGCATCCCTGTCCCATGCCACTAAACCCCTGCATGATGGCCAGTATCTGCATGTCAACTCCATCACTCTGCCTTTCTTTGGGACCCAACAATGATCTTCTGGCAGAAAATTTTTCCCCAACCCCCCCCCCCCCCCCGCAATGTTTCTCATGTTCCTCCTGCTCGCACAAGACGAGCAGTCTTTGCAATTTTTCCTCTGAGCCACCTGAATCTGGATCAACATGCCAGTGTCTTCAGGGCTGTCATGCTATATAGATATTGACTAACTAGAATATCCATGGCAAGGCTGGCAAATGAAGGAGGTTCAAAATTTAGTAATAGCTTGGGTTCCCGCCCACCCATTTAAAACTATCACTCAGTGAAGTTCACCCTGAAGGGCTGGAAATCCTCAGTAATGCTTTTGACTGTTTACAGCCCAGGAATGTACTTTCTGGATCTAAAGGGCAATTTTCTTTCAGTATATTGTTGTTCAAGCAAAATGTTAATATAATGAGGTCAAATCTGCTTCAGGATTCGTTGCGAAAGATCTAGCTCAATATTTTAAATAAATATATTAAATTCAATTTGTATCAGTAAGACAGCATTTCTCCTCCCCTTGAACCTACGTATGTGATACTTTCCCTTTCATTCTTCTGAGTAGTACTCTTCTGTCTCCTTTCCTCTCCAGCCCATTATCTGCTCCTTCTCACTTGAATTTTGGGGTACAGAAATAATATTATCCCAAGGCTATCTATAGAAATGTTAATGTATGTTTCTGTGCTTGGTAACTCCTGAAAAAACTCATTTTGATTCTATAAAGAGCAGAATTGCCAAATGGAAAGATTTCTCAATAATTGGCATATCCATGAAAATGTAAATATGATAGCCTTTAGTAAATCATAGCAGCTTTGCTTTTTTCCAGCAGAATCTTATTCTTGCACTACGTCATGGTTGCCTGAATTTGCCCTTCCTCAGTTTTTGTCCTTAATTTGAAATAACAATCAGAGTGGAATTAATAAAGTAGCTTGGAGCTAAGGCTTGCACAATTCCTTCTCTGTTGTGTTCTGCTGTCAACAAGCAAGCTTTCAGGAGTGTGTTTCTGGATCAACATACACCTGTGCAACTCTTAACTGTGCAACTCTTAACTGTATCAGCATGTTGTCATTTCTTTGGGAATCTTTGGACATTAGTAGGTTATGAATGCCATCCTAAGCTAGTGTTGCCAACTTCCAAAACTGGCCTGGAGTTCTCCTGGAATTACAACTGATCTCCAGACAACAGATACGAGGAAACTTGGAGGAAAGGGCAAATCTGACGGACAGACTGTATGGCATCACATCCCTCTCCTCCCTAATGCCACCTTCTCCAGGCACTGCACTGCATCTCAAGAGCTGGCAATATTACTTGAAGTTATTCTTCATATTAAAAGCTGTTTCCTCTTGGCAAAGCAGAGCTCACCCGTTGGCTTAGGTGTGCATCCCATGTACTACATAAACTACATCACCTACTCTTCTTGCACTCCTTCACTTTGCCAGACTCAGTCCTCTGCCAGCTACGGCCACATGGTGACCTGCTGCCCACCTGCCAAACTCTTCTCCACACACTGCTCTCCTGTCCCAATCCTGACAGGCTCTTGAGGTAAGCGAGCACTCTACTCTCTTCTCATCTACTCCTCTGCCTCTTCTGTAGTTCACTCCCAGCATTCTTTGCCACTAGAGTGACGGACCCCTAAAAGAACTCCCTCCTCCTCCTGAGACTCCATCGCCTGGCAGCTTGACTGCACTGGGTGGACTACTGAGCAATTGTCAACTGCTTCTCGATACACTGAGGTACTCTGGAAAGCCAGACTGAACTAAGGTGAGCAGCCACTCCACTTTCTTCTCACCTACTCCTCTGACATCTGTGAGTCAATACCACTGCTCTTTGCCGCAACATCTCCTGATCTTGCCAAACTAACTAAACCCTGATTGCGTTCTGGGGTGATCTCACAGCTACAGATGCCTTATGAACTGAATCAGACCCTTGGTCCATCAAAGTCAGTATTGTCTTCTCAGACTGGCAGTGGCCCTCCAGGGTCTCAAGCTGAGGATTTTCACGCCTGCTTGCCTGGACCCTTTTTGGAGATGCCAAGGATTGAACCTGGGACCTTCTACTTACCAAGCAGATGCTCTACCACTGAGCCACCATCCCTGCCTTCTCTTCTCCACATCAAGTATCTACAATCCTCATACACTTATGCCATCCATTATCATCCCATTTCCTCAGTCTTTACCTCCTTCAGCTTACTTCCCCCCACCCACCCTTCACACCACAGCTACCTTCCTGCCCTTCCTGTACTTCCTTCTCTTTGCCACCATTTCACCCACATACCCATGCTTGCCATACATTTCCTACCTCTTCATCTATCCGTCCACAGGACTATTCTTACTATGTAACATACTCTCCATCTTCCAGGTTTCCCTACTGCCAACCTACAAGGACATCATACTACCATCTACATGGCAGTTGCACTGCTGTCTCTTCTCCTCCTATTCATCCATAACTCCACAACACGTGAGGCGAGTCCACACATCATGGTCCATTACTTGCCAAATACAACAACTCACTGCAGCTGTCCTTTGGGGTGGGGATCCATCCTGGAATGGCTGCCAACAGATTTTCTGTTCACAGTATGCTGCCAAACCAAACACCATTCCTCATGAGACTCTTTCTATTGCTTCCTTACATGCAAATGCAGCCCTTGTGACTTTTATTTGTACCTTTCTTTCCACCACCCAACTCTACCCTACTCCTGCTGCTTCTTCCTCTCCTATGTATCCTTTCACCTCTCTCAACTTCCATTCCCACATCACCTCTTATCCTCTTGACATCCAGCTCAATACACTTCTCCTGCACAACATCCCTCAGCCACATTTCTCCTGACTATGACACACACATTTCACTTAAAAGCTAACACTGCTTCACTCATCACCACTACATTTCTTTCACACATTGCTGCTCTCAGATGCCCTTCTGATCATTCAAAAATTCACTTCAATGTTTTACCAACACAAGAACCTACCAGGCCAGAGGAGAAAACTCAGTCCTGAGGAACATGCTGAAGCTAAACACAGGAAGGCAATATATGACAAAGCCGGGCGTGTAAGATGCGCTACACCTCCAACCCACAGAGATCTCCCACAACAACCTCTACAGTGTCAGGCGTCCAGTCCACTGAAATCAGAGCATGACTCACTTCCTCCCATCAATGACTCCACTACACCATTGATGGCTCCCATCAATGACTCCACTACACCAATAAATGTCCCCACCAGAAGACAGCGTTGCAACCAATATGAGTCTACCAACCAATTCTTAAACAGGCAAGCAGAGACACCTCAGGCTGCCGATATGAGACATTCTAAGTGCCATGACAGGTATGCCTATGCTTGCCAAGCCAGACTGGCCACTGTATCCCAAGATGCCTTATCAGCCATTGATGATGACCAGGCTGTCCCTGCAAATGACTGCAGGCCAGTGGACCAAGCCTATGATTTCTGTGCAGCCATTCACTTTGCACATGAGCAGCCCTTGGTGGAAAGATCTCCATGTGCTGCTCCAAAGGCACTGTCAAATTGCCAGATATTTGCATTGCCCCACTGCTGCAACAACTAATGGCAGATCAACATGCATACTTCTCCAATTTTATGGAAAACATCAGATTGTTCAACAGCTCTTTGGGCTCTATGGGAGTGCAAGTCAGGTTATGGCCCTTACTGCTTCAGAATCATTTGTGCCAGAGTACTACACCCTGAGAATGGCAAGCCAAGAAAATCTGCCCAGCTCTACATTCTAAACTCAGAGGAGGCAGCAGCGCAAAGACTGCACCTTCCAAAGAATCAGAAATGCCATACACAATTTCTTTGCACCTTGAGTGCCTGGATGGCTGCTCACAATCCCTTTGCTGATGCTTACAAGAGGCTCTATGAAGTTGAGCAGGAAAGTATCCATGATGCTCACCTCCACAATGCAGTCCCATCCACTTTCACCATGGCTATTATTCATGACTGCCACAATGATCCATGCAGATACAATGCTCCATGATCCAATGAGGTTGTAATTATTTTCCAGAATGCTGACGGTGAGCACTCCACTGGAGTCTCCTCATTCACTGTCGTTCAAAAATCAATGAGGACAAGAGAACAGAGTGTATCAGCATCCTTGATCTGAATTTGGAGCATATTGTATATCCACTCTTATTTCAGCATGGGGTTCAGGAGCTGGGGTGTGGACATTCTGTTGCTTCAATGCCCACAGTCTCTGCTGGCTGTCCACCCTCCATTTTCCAAGCTGCGATCTAGGGTCACTCAAATGCAGTACTATCAGTACCGTCTGGCTAGCAGACATACTTTCAATCCATTTCTCTCTGCTGGAAAACTAATTCAGCAATACATCATTGATGCTTATGTGAAACTTGAAGCCAACCAGTTGAACTACATTTGCCAAAATCAATCTCTGCTTCATGTGGTGTGATACCAACCGCACAACACCATAGATGGCTCTGAGATGCTTCCTGGAAAAGCTCTCATTTTGCCATCATCATTTCAAGGCAGCCCTCAAAATATGATGTAAAACTATCAAGATGTGATGGCTGATGGCTGTAGTTCACCGGTATAGCAAGCCAGATCTTTAAATCACTATCACAAACCGTCCAGAGATCACTGAAAACTTGCATGGCCAGTCAGCCACACACTGTCCACACTTGGCCAGTCTTCCATCTGAAGTTCAGAGACATGATTGATAATATCACCAAAAGGCCCATTTTGGGGACCCAGTGTTCAATATTCATGTCATTGAATTCCAAAAAAGGAGACTTCCTCACGCTCACATACTCATTTTGAAAAAGGAGGGCAAACTAGAGTTGCCATAACACAATGACAGGATCATCTCTACAGAGCTTCCAGAAGTTGATCTCCATCCAGTTTTGCATGCTGCTGTTCTTTGACACATGGTCCCTGTGGCCAAACATATCCCAACTCACCATGCATGAGAGATGGCAAATGCAACAAACAATTCCTAAAGAGTTTCCAAAACAAAACAATAGCCAAGCAGGGTGGTGGTGGTGGTTATCCCTTATACTGTTGTTGAGATGCTGCTAGGACAATCATCCCAAGTGGCAATACTATTGACAACCATTAGATTGTGCCATACAACCCCTATCTCCTTCTTAAGTACAGCTGCCACATCAAGGTTGAGGACTGTGCATCTGTCAAGTGTGTTAAATACCTGCTACGTACATCTACAAGGGACATGACTATGCCAATGTGCACTAACAGAACACAACACCAACTATGACAAGATCCGTAATCATCTTGATTCATGGTATGTCAGTGCACCTGAGGCTATGAGGCATATCCTGGGTTACAACATGCATCACCAGTCACACACCATTGTTCGCCAGCCAGTTCATCTTCCTTATGAGCACACTGTGGTTTTCATTGCAGACTGCTTGCATTGACGTGCACCATTCTGTATGGTGACATCCCTAAATGCAACATCTTCAATAAAACTACTAGTGAATGGCTCCCCTGTAAATGTGGTGATGAAACTGTGACTGAAAGAATGTATTCTGTCAACCTTGCCTCTGATCCAAAATGATACTGCTCATTGTGCACCTGGGGTAACAAGCTACGAAGACCTACAAACTGTTAATGGAGTTTGTGTTCAGAGCTTCCAGAAGGCAGCACTGCATAAGGGCTTGATCAGCAATGATGAGATGTGGATGAACACGTTACAGGAGGCGGTTGTTTACAGTATGCTGAGACAGCTAAGAGACCTCTTTGCCTACATTCTGATATTTGCCTCATCTTTTAATGCTACAGATCTTTTCAACACCTTTAAGGCCCAACTCTGGGAAGTCTCTGCATACCATCATAACAACGATCACTCTGATGACTGTGACCAATGCTTGGTCTGGACTCTGAGACACATTGACAGCACTCTATGAATACACTACACCTCTTGTGAGAAATGTCGACTTCCAAGACAATCTGTCTTAGTCCCATGCCAATCACATACCATCTCAATAGTCACACCATGCCCTGACATGACAGAATACTACCCTAGCACTTTGAATGTGCAACGAAAGTTCACTTATGACACTCTTCTAGGAGCAGCAATGAACGATACTCTCCCCAGCAGATGCTTCTTCGTGGATGATCCCAGGGCTGACAAAACTTGTCTTTACAATACCCTCATATCAACTGTCACAAAACAAAAAGGCAGTGCTTTGCCTATGGCTTCTACTGGCATCACTTCAAATCTCTTCTCTGGTGGCAAGACATACCAAAATCTCTTCAAACTATTACCATGAAAACTTCCACTTCCAACCTTAAACTACATTCTGCTGATGCAGGAATCATTCGCTCTGCAACAGCCATTGTTTGGGATGAAGACATTGTGGCACTTGCAGCTGCTTTTACCGCAGTTGACTGCATCCTTAAAGACATGCAAAATCAGAAGCCTTTCGGTGGCAAACTTCTCAACTTGGGGGTGACTTCTGCCAAAGCTTCTAGTTGTGAGGCCTGGGGATAGAATATGGACAGTCGAGACTAGCATCAAATTCCATCCCCTTGGGAAACGTTTCATGGCCCCACACTTACAACTAATGTTCAATCCATAGACCCCTCTTTAGGCGAGTGACTCCTGTGCCTTGGAAACGAGGACCATGATACGACTGATGGCCAGCCACCTGACATGATAGAGATACCAAAAGACATTCTGCATGATGTCAACATTGCACAGGAAATATTTGGAGACAGCTTACAACTCTCAGTTTCCACTACCTTTGCAAAGAGGGCTATTCTCTGTCCTACAAACTCAGATATGGAACTTCTGAATGACAGTATGCATAGTTTACTTCAGGGAACAGAAACAAATTACTTGAGTTCTGATTGTATTGATTCAGATGGTGCTGACGCTGATGACCAGTACTATCCTGTTGAGTTCCTACATGCACAAACTATCGGGAATGCCTCTCCATTCTTTGAATCTGAAGGCTGATGCAATTATCATGCTTCTCAGAATCCTCAACATACATAGAGTCCTATGTAATGGGAGGAGACTGATAGTCATTGAGCTTAAACCTGATTTGATCATTGCAAGAGTTGCTGACTGGCTCTGTGACTGGGGAGCTCCTCTTCAATCATATCACACATAAACATTGCTCCAACAGATGCTGACCTACCATTCACTTTAAGAAGATGACAGTTCCTGGTTAAACTAGCATTTGCAAGGACCATCAACAAATCTCTGGGCCAAACACTACAGAAGGTGAGCGTGTAGTTGTGAGAGCCTGTTTTTGCACATGGGCAACAGTAGGTTGCTTTCTTGAGGCTGCGGTGCTTCCATGACCTGAGAGTGCATATCACTGATGGGCCCCAACAAAGAAGACTACTACCAGATTGTGACAAAGTGTTAATGTCATCCACAAAGAGGTCTTGATCTTCTCATGATGCTTGCCCCTATGTTCTCATTCCTTCTCCATAGGTCTGCCTCTGCAAACTGCTTCTCTTCAATGTTTTTCCACTTCTTTCAGTGCTGCATCTTTAACATTCTACAGCTTTATACATAGTAATGATACTACTTTTTGTTGGCTGCTGCACACTTGAAACTCTTGAAGATACTTACACAATTCAGTGTTCCCATGCATGCCTTTATTTCCTTTACCTTGCTGCACCATTTTGGCTACAACTTGCCCACCACAAACTGCCACTATTCATTCCTCACACTGAACACTTTACTCTGTCTGCGCTTTCATGACAACCATTCATATGCCCATATTTTTCTATGGACTTCTGACTACTGCACTTCGGACTTCAGCTGTGACCATTCTCCTTCCACCCATCTTCCCTCAATACATGTCCTCTAGCAGAGAGGACACATCAAGGAATTCCTTGGAAATATACTTTGGACACCAGACAGTTTCCCAGACTAAAAAAATGGACGCATTACTTTACGGTGCAACTGTGTTGCCTTCTCAAGCCCACATTCTCTGCCTTTCGAAACCACTTAGTGTCTACAAACAATAAAGTAAGCAATGCTTCATTTCCATATTTGTTTCTTGCCACTATAAGATGCTACTGTGTGGTTACCCTACTTACTACCTACACAATCATCACCCCTTACTCTTTCTACGGCCCATTGTATTGCTTCTGACAACAGGCTTTACTGCTTATTATTATCATAATATGCATAGTATATTCCCAAGCTGTAATGTTTTTCAGTACACTAGGATAATGAGAAACAGGAGCAGGTGCTTTGAATAGTGGGGCTGGCCAGTGAAAATAAATAATATCTAGTGATAGACAGACATCAAAATTACAGTGAAACCAATGGGGAAAAAAATTCACATTTCAGGAATTGTAAAAGCTAGGGAGGATAAATAGAAGAGAAGAGAATGGTGTACACTGCTTTGGGTCCCCAGTGGGGAGAAAGGTATATAAATGAAGTAAACAATAAAATTAAAATGGTAGTTCCTGTGTCTTCAAAATTACAAACATATGAAGATTTCAGTTTGCTTTACTGAACAATCCAGTGCCAGTTCAGCGTGTAAAGAGCTGAATTAGATCATTCACCAGACATACAATGCTATTACTTTTTAACAGTTTTTTTTTCATTTATTTTGATTTTTATCCAAGAGCTCATTACTGGTTACAGAATGTTTCAAGAACAATAGTCAGTTGTTCCCACATATCAGCTTTGAATTTCTGATACACAGAAAAGGTACAACCAATTCTTTCCCATTAAAGAGTATAGTGGAACATTTTTTTTACAAAAAACCCAAAACCTTGAGTACCACAGAAGAGAAGTAAACAGAATTCAAAGTGCTTTTTGAAAATCCTAGGAGTGAAGGAAATGGGCTGTTTTGGCTATTCTAGTGGGCATGACGATGTCATCAGGAAAGAAGGTTATGTCGGAAGCCAAGCCACGACAGCAGTAAAATGCCTATAAATATATATAAAGTTTTACTGGACTTGGATGGTTTTGAGATCTTGCCTGAGGAATTCCACAAACCTTTGCCATTGTTTTATGTACATTCTGCACAGTAGTTTCAGGAACAAAAAAGGAGGCTACTGTAAAGTAACTTCACAGGCATGGTACAAAGGAGTCAGTTTTCATTGTGACCTCATAAACAGCAATCAGTGGAATGCATTTATGAGCAGAGGAATATGTAAAAGGCAGTAAAGTGACTAAATGTTTATATAAAGCTGAGGAAAATGAAGCAGGTTACAAACCAGATGGCATCATAAAAACACATTCAGAAATAATAATGGGCATACTTTCTTAAAAGGAGTTTAGTAACTACACGAAAAAATATACTGTAGTTGATCATATCTACAATTAAAAGGAGCCATTTTACCACCTTGGAGGTAATTCCTCCTTCTGTTCCATTTATATTACGTAAGTGTCCATGATGCATTTCACACACTATCCCATTTGCCATTTTCATTATTTCGTACTTGAATTTGAGGGATAGGTTTCTTTTTTTCATTTGCCAGATTAAGAAGTTTGTAGTGGGGGGGGGGAGGATAAACTGTGCAGAGTTGAGCAGTGCTTTCTCATTGCTTCTACAGTCTAAATTTTCCTTCCCCTAAAGTTACTCTTCTATTTTAAACATGTCTAGGCATTCTAATGTACTCTTTTGTTTAAAATATGAAATTAGCATTGCAGAAATATAGTTGTACAGGATGTCAGTAGACTTTTATATCTCCTACATGTTGATCCACAATTTTTTTTTAAAAAAATCCTTTGAGCACACTGTAATGCCATTTCATTTACATGAAGAAGAGAGATGAGGCTCTAGTGAAAGTTGTAAAGTTTTTTTTTAAAGATTCAGTTACATTTATGGTTGATTTTAAATAGGCAATCACAATTTTTGCACAAGTTTCATACATAAAAATACCATACTATGTTCTTATTTCTACTGTTAACCTGATGATGACGAGCACTATGATTTTCCTCCATCATTATCTCTGAAATGAGTGTATCAAACTACATATTGTGTTCTCAGCCAAACAACCTACTTTGAGAGTTTATTTCTTTGAAAGATTTCTCTGCTTTGAGATAATTTATTATTCCCTTCTGCAGAATTTGTTTATTTGAATATTTATATCCTTCCTTTCCTCTAGGCTCAAGGTGGCTCACAGTGTTCCCTCTAAGCTAGTGTTAGTGTGAGCTAGCTCACAGTTTGTTAGCCTCCAGCTTGCACATTTTTGTCTTAGCTCAGGAAGGATGACCCCAGAGCAAACTAAATTTATGTAATAGCCAAATCACTTGCTCACAACTTTAATGCCAGTAGCTTATGAAGTAGAATATTTGCTCACAAGACTCCACAGTTTAGAGGGAACAGTGTCTACAGGTCATAGGTAAAATGTTGCCATTTCAAACTAAGAGAATAAAATCCCACATACCTCCTCCCAAGCATGCCTAAAATCTATATTCTGTTAAAAGCCCTAGTGAACAAAATGTCCTTGAAGAGCCTCCCATAGTTTTCTAATGACCGTGATCCCTCAGCACATCAGGGCACTCATTCCACACAGTGGGAGCTACAATGAAACAGGGTTGGTTTCTGGTTGATGCCAGCTAGGCCACCTTAAATAGAGGCACAGAAGGTAGGTAGCAGCCTGAAGACTAGTTAGTACACAGGGATATTTGAGAGGAGATATGTGGGTCCTAGACTAGACTTTAAAGGTCATAATCAGTACTTTAAATTGGACTCAGACTGGCAGCCAGCATTGCTCTTTAAGGTATGTGAAATATATTTCCATGAGCTAGCCCCTGACAATAATTGGGCTGCTGCATTCTGGAACCAACTGCACTTCGTGGATTGTCTTCAAGGGCATTCCAAATCCAATGTTGACTGCATTACAGGTTTCCAACATGAGATTACAAAAGCAAGGATCAATATGCCCAAATTGGAGAAAACTGACAAATTTGGTGCAGATGGTAGAAGGTACTCTTGGCCACTATATCAATCTGCTTTTCAAATCAACACATGAGCATTCTCAAGCCTGTAATCTGCCTTGCAAAAACAAACTCCACTCCATCCAAAAACAAGTAGATTGAATTCTTCTAAAACTTCAGCCTTCCTGACCAGCATCACCTCTGTCTTGTCTGAATTCAGCTCCAACTTTTTTCTGCCTTAGCCACAAGAGAGCTTCAAAGTACCAGTTCAAAGCAAAAATGAACACATTTGGTGGCTTGGGTAACGGAATACATAGCTGGGTGTCTTCTGCATGTTGTTCTGGATGATCTAATTTAGTGCCCACATATAGGTATTCAATACCATGGGTGAAAAACTGGAACTCTGCTGCACTCACCAGGACAAATCCCACCCCGTTGATTCTGCTCCTCCAGTGGAAATGTTTTGTGTCTGATCAGACATACAAGGCTGGAACCACTGAAGGCAGTGCAGGATTAAACCCTGTGGAAGCCCCTAGGCAGTAAAAAACTTGGGGGCCCCCTTGCAAATGATCTCTGAGTCAGAGCACTTGCACCACTGCCTGTGGCCCCCACTGCAACCTGCAGGCACCTTCTCAAAAGCCCCTTTGACAAAACTATGGGGGAGAGGTGGAGAGAAGCAAACTCCAGCAGCAGCCACACCAGGCAAGTCGGGCAAAGAGCAGCTCAATTGCTGGCTGTGCATGCAGGTTGGGAAGGCTGCAAGCAAGGGGAAAACTGAAGGAAGAGAGGAAAGCTGGCCCAGGCCCCCTAAAGGTGTGGGGGCCCATAGGCCAATGCCTAGTTGGCCTAATTGTTAATCTGGCCCTGACTGAAGGACAACTCAACACCAACTCCATATTCCAATTGATGGAGTGATCAACAGTATCAAAGGCCTCTGCCAGATTTAAGAGTCTCAACAAGAATGATTTTTCCCTGTTGAACTTTAAACAAAGATAATCCGTAGTCAGACACTGCTCTCTGTTCTCTGGCCCTGTGTTTCCAAGAAATTACCAAGCGTGATTTTCAATATCAGGATTACTTGAGAGGAAGTTTTATACATTGCAGGTATGATGTCCAGTTTAGAAGATGAGCAGCCTGTCCCTTTCACAGCCCATTCTGACCACCACACAGACAAAACCTGATTTAAGAAAACCTCCTCTTTTCTTGATTACTACTAGTGTTGTGTGAAGTTCAGCTGCCACGTCAGCTGTCATGACTAGCATCTAAGACAGCTATTATGTCTTTGTTGTGCCTTCTGCCCCTTTAATTCCTTAGGGAAATAAAAAGAAAAGAGCAACCATATGTTTTGCAGGCTCCAAAGAAAATGGATCTATCTAGTTAGTTGCAGGTGTTGGTGAAATAACTCACTTTATATTATGAACTTACAAAAGTTAAGAGATTTGTTTGTCTTTATTCTTATGGCTTGCTGTTGCTTGGATTTATAGACATGCAGGTGGCAAACCTCATTCTGAAATATATTCTGCAGTTCCAAAATGACAGCAAAGGATATGTATTTCCTCACAGGTTGAAGTAGTTCTCAAAAGGTATACTGTATTTTTATGACTTTGTATATGGCCAGAAGGGTTCTGCTTTTGTTTGAAGGAGTAGAAGAAAATATTTGAAATGAACTTTATAGTTATAGTTATTTTAATCCTTATGACTGTGGGGTAATTCAGTGATAATATATAACAAAATAATCATAACAATCCTAACCATAATGTAAGTGTAATCATAATAACAATCATAATATAGTGGTCTGGTTTAAAAAAATCACTTCAGCTAGAATTTGGATGGCATTGCTGGTTGCTGATGCAAATAAAAATGCTTTGCAAAATACTGCATCAATGGCCACCCTCACCTCCTTTCATCTGAACTAGATGAAATTGGAACTGACCACCGTGCTAACTTGTTTTCTAAGAAGCAGGGATGGATCCAATAAGACTTTTGAACTCATAATGTAGTCTGTCAGCACAAGATAACCTAATGCAAAGAAAGCAGCCCAATCCTTTCTAACTTAGGTAGCTATTTCTTAGGTAGCTACCATACTACCACAAAGATGGCTGTTGCTGGAGGCTGATGGAAAGAAATTCATAGTTGGGTGACATCAGTATATTGACGACACCTAAATTCCAGAGCTTCAAATGATTTCATTCAGTGAAATTTCAGAGCTTCAAATGATTTCATTCAGTGAAATTCCAGAGCTTCAAATGATTTCATTCAGTGAAACCAGGGTACTGCACATGCTACATACCATGCTGTAGATTTAAAGCCAATAACAGCAGTTTCTGAACAGGGTCAAAAAGGACTTAAGCCATTTAAGCCCATTCCCTTAATCAGTAGCCCCCTTTGATATATTGCTAAAATACCTTAGTGGTCAGTCATATTGAAGGTGGACAAAAGACAGCAAAACTGGCAGAGATATGTTCCCTTTATTCATCTGCAAAGACTGTCTGTGATAATAACAAAGGCCTTTTCATCTCCAAACCAAGCCTAAATCCTAATTGAAAAGGTTCAAGGGTATTCAAGAGATGATTCATTGAAGCAACCAGGAAGTTGCTCTGCCACCAACTATTCAATTACTTTCCTTTAAAAAACTGGAAACTGAAATGCAATTAAAATGATTAATGCTACAGATTGATTAGTGCATTCAATGAATGTAATTAAACAAATGCAATGAACTGAGTCTAAGAAAATGAATGAAGAAGCAAACTTAAATTTAAACACTCCTAACATTTATATCCTGTATTTCTTAGGCAATACAGCTCTCGGTGAAGTTAAAAACCATGAGCTATCATCTACAATAAAAACTGAACTATGCAAAAATCACTGCACAGAAATAAGTAGCTTGGTAATAATAAGTGTTTAAAGCCAATTAAAATATCAACTGAGCACTGAACACCAACAGCAGAATTATTTATTCATTTATGTCCCATCTTTCTCCTGAAGGGGGATCCAAAGTGGCTTACACTAGTCTCTTCTTCTGTGTTTTATCTTCACAACAACCCTGTGAGGTAGGTTAGGCTGTGAGTGTGTGAATGGCCCAAGGTTACCCTGCAAGCCTCCATGGCAGTGTGGGGATTCAAACATGAGCATCCCATATTCTAGTCCAACAGTTTGGCCACTATATTTTAAATCTCAAATTAAGCCAGCAATAACTTATTTTTATTTATGTACACTCCATATAGTCCACCTTTCTTATATGGACTTGAGGTGGATGAGTCAATATATGCAACAAAATGCAACATTCAATAAACAATGCATTAGGACTGTATATGTCTGGAACCACCAGAAAGCATACAAAGCATAGTATAAGTATTAACATGACACATTAAGCAATTTAAAATTACATAATAGGATCCTACTTACAGTAAGTGATACCCAACAGTCCCTAATGATTTCCCAAGGAAGTTTATAAACGATTTTGTACAGCATAACTCTATTACCTGTGTAGAAAAACGCTCTTCAATAATTCCATTCTGCTTTGATTGCCAAAAGCCAGGAGAGTGGGAAACTTCCTGATCTCATCAGGCAGGCCATTTCATACAGTGGGAGCCACAACAGAGAAAGCGTGTCTCCTTGTGGGGCAGGACACTGACTTCCATATGATCCAGAGACTCACCAGATGCAGTGGTGTTTCTTAATTGCCTCTTTATTGGATTCAGTAAAGTCCACACAGGCTTCTTCACAAGCACAGCTTCCTTCTCTCACATATTTCTGCCCCTTCAAAACCTAAGGGTGCTGAGCCATGCTCTACCTTGGGGTAGTTCTACCAGGCATGTCCTGGTTTGGCAGCCTTATGGTTTGGCAACTCCTCCTTTAGGTTCCTCTTTCTCTCTTCTTTGCACAGCCAGCTTGCCTTCCTTACTTTTCCTGTCTCTTCTGACATCTCCACTGTTATCCCCAGGGCTTAGCCCATGCTTGTCAAGCCCAGCACCCCTTCCTCTCTTCTCTGAGCCTTGTTGCTGTCTTACCTTGCCTCGCCTCACCCCTGCAGGGTTTGCAGAGATCCTCGCTGTCCCCCATGCCATCAGCTCATGCCCTGGCCTGGCAAACCTCTTACCACCGTTGCTATGCTCAACTGCTGTCTGGTGAGAGGGAGACTGTCCTGCTGGGCCCATCATGCTGATACTGTCTTCTCATGAGGTGGCCCACCATATCCTGGAACAACTGCTGTCTCTTTGGCCCAGAAGGTAGGACTGCCTCTGGCCTCTGTGCCACAAGGCACAACTTCTGTAGCATAAGGCATTTGTTGATTTAACCCATTTGCAGGTTAGCAGCCACAGAAACCTTTGCTAACATAAGCAAAGCTGTCATGGCAGAGCATAGGAGGAGAGCCCATCCTACAGATTGGAGGGACCAAGGCCATGAAGGGCTTTGTATGTGGCAGACCAGGGCCTTTTTTGTAGAAAAAGCCCAGCAGGAACTAATTTGCATATTAGGCCACATCCCTGACACCAAGTCAGCTGGAACTGTGTTGCTGCTAAAAAAAAAAAGCCCTGTGCCAGATAGCACCTTAAATTGAGCCCAATAAGAAACAGGCAGTCAATGAAAGGCATTGACAGAATGGGAATAATATGCACCATCTGTCTAGCTCCCAATAGCAGCTGAGCTAACTGAAGTTTCTGAACTGATTTTTGGGAAGGACCAATTTACAGTTCATTACAGTAGTTGGGTGGTGATGTTACTGTGGCATGGATCCAGGTGGGAGATGAGCCTTATCGAAGTAAGGGGCTGACTGAGCTGGCAGAAAGTGTTTTTTGCAGCTGCATTAACTTGTTTCTCCAATTATAAGGTTGGATCCAGTATAAACCCAAGGCTTTTAAATGAGTCAGCAAGGGTCAACTAAACTCCATCAAAAATGAGAAGAACAATTTCCTTCAAGTCCTCCATTTTCCCAGTCAGCAATACTTGTCTTTTCAGGGTTCCATTCCAATTCATTAATTTGTTAGCTAAAGCACCCCAGTAACTCTTTAGGAGTTCTATGACACCAACAGGAAATTTGGGTAAGGATTATATAGAGCTGGGTATCATCAGCAACGGATCCCTCAAATTGCAAATGATTTGACCTAAGGGACTTACACAGAGACCGAAAAGCATAGGGGATAGAATTGCATCCTGTGAAGCCCCACACTGATAGCAATTGGCTTCCAGTAGCAAGCAACCCTTTGATTCTGATCTATGAGGAATAATTTGAACAAGTTCAAATAAAACAGCATGGCATTAAAAACCAATCAGTCAATAATGGGCTGAATCTAGTGACTCCATTCTTCCCATAGTGGAATTTTCCACTGGCATAAATTTTGTACTGCCTTCCACTGTCCTGTCATCAGTGGTCCAAAGTCATTGGATGTAACTCAATATTATCAAAATATTTCTTATTGCAGGAAAATTTTGTCAACAGTATACATTATTGGACTCCAGCTGTGGAAGCCTTCGACAACATAGTACATGTTATGCTGCTGCAGTTAGCTTTTTCTGTCTCGTTCAATGAATGATTTGACACTCACCAAGGACTCTTTTTTTATATACAATGATACAAAATTATAGTAGTGAGACTATTAATTATATGGTAGGTATGGGCTATAGCTCCAAAATTTCACAAAACTATCATTAATTCTTTTTATGCAACTACAAATTTACCTGAGGGCAAAAATCAAGGCAGCAGTTCATACAGAGTTTCATGCTGCTTTGATGCTTACATAAAATTGGTTCCAACGATCTTTTCAGCAAATAAAAAAGGAAGGAGGCATCTTTTTTGACTACCCAAAAATGCTGTGCTGATAATCATGATACCTGCATTTATAAAATTCATGTGGGATAAAAGAAGTAATATGGAGGCAAATTTGGTGAGATTGGGGGAAAAGGCCGGATGGATCCAACCTACAGTTAGTACAAAGTACAGGAAGGTTGCTGATTACTATAGAGCAGGCCATGGTGACAATTTCAGTGGCTTCCTGATTGTCTCCAAGTACAGTGATTAGTTAGCTTTAAACTGTTAACTGAGGCCACCGTGGGGTGGATCCTGTCTGTATCCTACCACTCAACTTGGCAAAGTTTATCCATCCATCATCTCTTCTTTTGGCTGAAGTTTGACATTTCTTTCCAAGTCTAAGGAAACTTCCTCCAATTTGTGGCTCTTTTATTGGTGGAAAAATTTGAGGACGGCTGTTTAGGCTAGAGGAAAGCTACATGGAAGATGGTTGGATCCACCCCATTACTTAAATAAATGATTCCTGCTTTTAAGGATCTTTTGGCGAGGCCATTGTTTTGGTAGTCCCCCACCCCCCAGCTACCAGAGAAAGGATCTTAGCTGAGTGTTTTCGTTTTGGGAACTGTTTCCCAAAAGCAAATTTCTCAGTTGGTATAATTATGCATGCTGAGGAACCTGCATGTGATTTCAGGTAATTGGATTACCAAAGAATATATGCACATATTTACAATTTTAACTGCCTTGAGGTTTTATAATAGGAGAGAATAGATATCAGTTTCACATCACCCAAATTAAGGGATTATATTCACCCCAGCTCAGGAGAAGCTGAGACATTATATATTGTGTAAACTCTCTCCAGTTGATGTGAGTTATAGTAACCCAATTCACAAGCACATGGGCTGATGGAAAAATTACATAAACCAGGCATCCAAGAAATGGCCTAACTGGATGATAGTTTCAGCTCAGAACTAGTCTTCTTTCACTGGTCATAATGTGATTATCCTGGGCAAGCCATAGTCCCTAACTGGTATATGTTGTATATGGAAACATATCTATATATGTGTGTGTGTGTAATGTGTGGTCCTAAGAAACTAAGCACACAGATTTCCAAGATTATTGCCATTCATTCCATAGTCTACTCCAGGGGCGGCCAACGGTAGCTCTCCAGATGTTTTTTGCCTACAACTCCCATCAGCCTAAGCCAGCATGGCCAATGACTGGGGCTGATGGGAGTTGTAGGCAAAAAAAACATCTGGAGTGCTACCATTGGCCATCCCTGTTTTACTCGTTTGAACTAAGTTCTTCTCCAATTGTGTTTGAACTCAACTAAGGAAAGTTATAAAAGAAACACAATTTGATTTAATATCCTAAAAAGCCTACCTCCTTACACAAGGCATATCATCTACTGCAGTTATAAACCTTTTTAAACCAAAACTGTATAGGAATGGCTACATCAAACATTTCTGCTAACATTTTTGCTCAAAGTGTTCCCTCAAATGCTGCTCCTGGGGCACAGGAGAAGTCCGGGGTCAGCATGAAGGGGTGCTGGAAGTCTGCAGCTGGAAAGGAAAATCAATGAAAATCACCTTCTGTTCTGTCAGTGGAGATCTCCCACGCAGTACCCAACCCATGACTTGAATCCAGACTAGCATTTTCACAAGTGCAGACTTCTGTCCACTGAGTACAACATTCTGCCCATACTGTTCTAAATACCCCCAAAATCTTCCTTGGGGGAGTCCTCTGTCCCACAGAACCAGCATTTCCAGGGACATTTTACGCTTCTATTGGATGTGGGAAGGAGGGGAAATCCTGCTCTGCAGATGGAAGTAGTTGTGCCTGTGGAGCTTTGGATTCAAGTCAAGGGTTCCAATTCCAAAAGGCTGAACTAAATGAAATGACAAGCTCTTGTTCATTAACTCTTTTTTTCTCTAGGTTACTCGGAATATACAAGGCATTTCATTTTCGATGCTAATTTATGCTTGTTTATATATGTCCAAATAAAATAAATTTATACGCATAGTCTGATTTTTACAGCTTGTTTTTCTTAAGGGCAATGGGTTTTTGCTAGTTATTTTTTGTAAGATTTCAGACTAAAATGCCACTCACACTTAGCAAGAAGAAATGTTGTGGTCCATGCTACGGTGAAGTTTATGGAGTCAACGGTACAGTCTTTTCTTGAAAAAAAAATAGAGTCAAATGTAGTGTTTTCTAGGTTTGTTATTTAAAAAAACCTTCTCTGGGTGTGGGTAATGCTAAAGCAGTCTGTTCAGGCTATACTTTTATGGGTAGCTTGGAATTAAAGTCCCTTATATAAACATCTACTTAACCCATAACTTTTCCTTGTCAATTTACATGCTACTACTTGTATTCATTTGATTTTATTTTGCTTTTATGACTGTATTGTAGATGCGTTGCTCTAATATGAACATTAAGCCCAGAGGACCTTGAGAAAGTGTTTTCCCAGCAAGGGTCTATGGAGCAATACGTTTTTGAGAAATGGCCCTTCCATTTTCAGAATCTGTGCTATAATCACTGGCTAGGAAGTCACTCCACAGAAGCCATCATTTTGGCCATCAATAATAAGAAGCCAGTGGCTGTTCTAATTGGTATAAGAAGAGTCAAAATATTATGAATGCTTTTTTTAGTCTTTCCTCATCACACCAGGCACATTCTGTTCCAATTTGCAGCAGTATAATTCATTTTACTTTGTTTTCATATGTTGGACGACACTATTTTATTTGGGCTATTTCCAGTAAGAAATTACCCAAGAGATTTTGATGCTTGACAAAGGAAGTCTAGATCTTCTTCCCCACCCATTGGGACAAAATATAATAAATAACTGATATAATAAATAACTGATATAATAAATAACTGAGTGTGCAGTCTTGTGCAGGCTATCCCACTCTGCCTAATGGAACAGCTAGCTCTGGTTCTGTGAACTCAATCTAGAGCATTACAGAAATAGTGTAACCACAATGGTGTGTGATGTGGAGCAGTTTAAAGAAGGCGAGGACAGCTTACTCAACAGCTGTCAGGGGTTGGATATGTATTAGTCTTCTGTTTGGTCATCAGACTTATAATCAGAGACAGATGACTCCTTGTCTGTTTCTGCACTGTTGGTATTACTGGGAAGAGGCAAGTGAAGAGTATATGTGGCATAAATTTGATGGGTTAGTACCAAGCAACTTAATTTCCTTTCTTCACTATATTGCATGAACAAAATAATGTGACTTGCTCCAGTCTGGCTGGTGGATTGTTCATATACATGATCTCTGATTATGTTTTTTCAATTCAGTTATTGCAGAGAATGGCTCTTCTACTAATGGATTTAAAAAAACACACACAACATAGGAACATTATGCTAAAAAAAAAGTTCATCATATCCATTCCACTACCACAAGGCATTGCCCTAGATATAACACAAGCAAGTTCCAGTCTTTGCACAAAGATACGCACAAGAGTTTGTGTGAAAGTATTGCATTATTATGGCACTCTGCTGACTGTTCATGTATACCTAAGCAAACAGAGGGAAACACTTTGAATGGCATAAATATGTCCTAGTGTGTTCCTATTTATTATGTGCTAAGCAGCAATCTTCTGCTTTGTTGCTGATTGCTTTGATATTTTCAAAGATTTATTTGCTTAATTCTAGGAAAAAAGTTGTTTTATATTTTATTTATTATTTTACATAACTGCAAATCTTTCTAACTTCCTTTTGCTGATGTTTTGTGAATGAGGCCTCCTGATCAAAGCCTTGTTGCTACCATTTTCAGCAGCTGAAAGTGGTATTTTCCTTTCTACACTCATATTATTTATTACATGGAAAATAACTTTGTGGTTCCCTGTTTTCAAGCTATTTTCCTCATATTGTTCAGTAGAGAATAATAAACTACATGAATCTGGCAGAACAAGTATTGTGCAAAACTGGACTTTCAAAAGCACAGTGGTGTAGATGAACTGTTTGCCAAGTATAGCTTAGGGCCAATGTGGTAGGGTGGCTAGCATGTCTGACTAGGACCTGTGAGACACAGGTTCTTTCTTAGCCTAACCTGAGGTAGGGATGGGCACAAACTGACTCACAAACTAAAGATCATGATGGATTTTGGCTGGCTTGTAGTTCATAAACTGAAGTTTGTGATTGGTGAACTGGCACAAACTTTCCATGAATTTTCAAACAGTTTGTGGGCAGTTTGTGAATGTATACATTTCTAGACAGACTATCTCTGGTCAATCAGAATGTTTACCAAACGACTTGTCAATCTCAAGAGTTCCCCCTCCCCCTTTGCTGATGGTCCTTTGTGTTCCCATTTTCCTGCACATGGCTTGCAAAATCCTGCCCCCCCCCACTCCCCGGCTTGGATTTGTGACTCTGTGCTATGAGATCAGTTTTTTTAAGCTTGCAATGTCAGCGACACTGGGTTCTTCTGGGATTTCTGTACACTGTACACTGAACTGGTTGTGTTGGGCTAGAAAAAATATCTCCCTCTTCAGTTTGTATTGCAGGGAATCTCTGGCTTGATATTAGTCCTCTTTTGCTTGCATTACCACAGCGGCACTGCGTTCTGCTGGGCGTTCCATACACTGAACTGGTTGTGCTAGGCTTGCAGACCCTCTTGCTTGGATCATGATTTCATGCTTGATATCAGCCCTGTTGAACTGGCATTGCAATATTGGCACTGGATTCTGTTGGGCATTCTGTGATTTCACTGGTACTACTGGGCACTCTATACATTGCACTGGTTCTGCTGAGCTTCCAAAATGTTCCCTCCCACCTTCTGTTTCTACTGCAGAGATTTTTTGAGACTTTGATTCTGTTCTGCTGGGCTTCTATTGCCCTTGCCTTTTTCCTGCTGTTTTATTCCTTCATTGGAAACAATGGAGGATTGGGAGCACTTTCTTGGGGTGGTGGTGGCATAACTCAGTCCCTGTAAATCCAATCCTCACCAAACTTGGAGGGCAGGTAGAGGAGAATCAGCCAGGGGTTCCCTGCAAGTTTGATAACTCTAGCATGCTGGGGGGGGGGGGTGTTCTACCACATCATAAACCTGATGAACCAAACTGGTTTGTTTAGATCTAAAAGTTTGTGACAGTTCATGGCTCATGAATGGGGCACACCACGAACCAAAATGAACCACTTTTTCCTGGTTTGTGCCCACCCTGAGGGTGTTGTGAAGAAACAAAAAGTGATGGAACCATGTATGCTGTCCTGAGTCCATGGAAGAAAAGAGTGATAAGAATGCATACATCAATAGATGTTTCCCTTTCTCTTTTTGCCATTTGCCATTATCATTTCACGAGGCTAGATATAACCAGCTTTTCTGCTGGAGAAAAAAGAAGGCAGGTGGGGCCTGGAGATCTCCCAGTATCAAAGTGAGTCTTAAGACTACAGGGATCAGATCCCTGGAGAAAATCCTTGCTTTGGAGGATGGACTTTCCAGCATCACATCCTTGCTGAGGTCCCTCCTGAAGCCTTGCCCTCCCCAGGCTTTACTCCCAAAGCTTCAGGAATTTTATTCTGGGGATCCTGGAACCTGCATGGAGAACAGCCATGATAGATGGAAGTTGCAGTGAGGAAGGGAACATGATTTGATCCAACCCATGTTGTGTCTTGGTTAGCCATGTTTTTCATTTTGGCTTTTAATGGTGTAGTTTTTAAAAAAAACACTTGTGAACAGACAAAAGATTTCACTTATATTTATCTCACTTTTACAGCATTACCTGCTGAGTCACAAATCCTCTCAGAATGTTTATTTCCTCCCTGTGGGAGCTAAGGATTCGTACATATCATTTTATTGATTTATGGCTTGGTTTACCCTAAGCAATTTTGCAACTGTTCATTTTTAAAAAGGGAATATTTTCATCCACAGATTCTCACTATTTGCTTGAGGCACTTAGGGACAAAGATGGATTATCAAAGGGGAGAATACACACTTTGAAAGCTAAATGTAGCTGAGAAACTCAAGGAAATATGAGGGTAAACCCTAAAGGAATATGAGAAGTGTGGAGCAAAGTGAACTTTTTGCCGAGTACAGCAGATCTTAAGTTCCAACTCTGGCTACAATTCTAATTTTTTCAAGTCTAAACCCCAAACAGACTTGCTTTCCTTCTTTGGTTCAAACTTTCAGGCTTTTTCTTTTCCACATCTGTATTTTCTGTGAAACCCTTTCTCTAATCTGCTTGCATTTGTTTCCATGCACTCAGCCTACATTTGTTCTGGTGTTTGAAACTTTCCCCAATCTTTTTCATCCTGGTAGTCCAACATAAACAGTTCTCTTTCAACACACACACTCTAGACTGCTATTTATTTAACATTGAAATAAGGCAAAAAGGTTATTGTTTTACATCTATTTTAGAGCTAGCTTCATAACCTGTGGCACCTTGAAGTTCATTGGTCGCCAGTGCAAACAGTCAACGGAAGGTTGTTAGTCTCACATATGAATAATCAGATCAATATTCTTTGATAAAATCAGCTTTGATGAAGGAATCATTATTGTAATTAGATGCCAAAGAGACCATAGTGCAGCAAGGTTTTGTGTTTGCATGAGTCTTTTTTCCATACAAGGAAGAAGTAAGATCCAGCACAAGAAATTAAAGGAAAAGATGGAGGCAAATGACAACTAGGATTTGGTGATTATAAGCAGGGTTTTTTTTCTGGTGGAACATGGCAGAATGGAGTTCCAGAACCTCTTAGTGGAAATAAAATTCTCAAAACATGTTTAAACGTTCATGAGAGGCACCTGGGTGTTTCTCCTTCATTTCCCTCTTTAAAGTTCCAGCACTTCTTTTTCTAGAAAAAAAGCCCTGATTATAAGACCTTCCTTGCTTACATCTGTCACCTTGTAGCATTCAAAATTAATTTAATATGATAAAATAAGAGCAATGTGACAAAGGGGCAAATCCCACCATCCTCTAAGAAGAAGAGTTGGTTTTATACCCCTCCCTTCGCTACCTGAAGGAGTCTTAGATTGGCTTGCAGTCTTCTTTCCCTTCCTCTCCCCACAACAAACACCCTATGAGGTAGGTGGGGCTGAGAGAGCTCTGAGAGAGCTGTGACTGTCTCAGGGTTACCCAACTTTATATGGAGGAGTGGGGAATCAAGCCCAATTCTCTAGATTAGACTCTGCCACAACAGACACCCTGTGAAGTAGGTGGGGCTGAAAAAGCTCTGAGAGAACTGCTCTTGAGAGAACAGCTCTGAGAGAACTTTGACTGACCCAAGGTCATCCAGCAGCTGCATGTGGAGAAGAAGGGAAGGAGACTATAAACTGCTTTGAAACTCCAAATGAAGGGCAGGGTGTAAATCCAATCTCTTCTTCTTTGTTTCTTAACCATTACACCAAGCTGGCTCTCTGAGGACTCTTCTTCCATCCTAAGGAGCTTTCTTCCAACTTAAGCAGCTTTTCTGAAGAGATATTTAAGTTAGAGGAAGCCTTCAAACTTTGGTCAATGGAGGGGTAGGATAGGATTGCCTTTTGATCACAGCACCTTTCTTCAGTATCAGAACTGCTAAAATCCAACTTGATTACCTGAATCACAGGTAAATTCTCAACGCCTTTCATGTCAATAAATTTAAAATGTTTCAGGTACTTAAGTCTTAAAACAAAGTTAAAATCACATTCTTATTTAATGGAACACTGGAGATGTTGTGAAGTCACTTTATGATGTCCAGTTTCCATGTGCATTTCCTTAGTTGTAGTTGAAAGTGTGAACTGACTTCACTGCACAGAACTCTGTTTGATGAGATGTTTGATTAATATACTTCATTCTCAGAAGCTCACCATTACTTATCAAATGATGCTGTGCTTGCCTGAATTGGTCTTGCAGTTCTAAGTTGCTACACACTGACAAATGAAAGGAAGTACTTGATATAGTATAATAATTAGAGTATCAGGCCAAGATCTGGAAGATTCAGGTTAAAATCTACACGGTACCATTATGTTGCCTGAATGACCATGAGGCCTAACTTACCACTCATGGTCAGGGGCAGACTGAGGAGGAAATTGGCCCTGAAATTTCACCACAAAGGAAGGAAAGAAGAAATAAGGAAGAGCCTCATTTAACATAAATTGAAAACGAATCTATTTGGAAACAGATTTTTCATTTTTCAAATACTCAAAAGTAGTTTTAAAAATGTACTGACAAAGCTCTCTTTATGGTTGTGTGTGTCATAATTGAGATATTATGGTTCCTGTTTCACAATTCACAAAAATGGGTAATATCTCCAACACTGGCTGTTAAGAAGAAGAAGAAGAAATTGGATTTATATCCCACCCTCCATTCCGAATCTCATAGTCTCAGAGAGGCTCACAATCTCCTTTCTTTTCCTCCCCCACAACAGACCCCCTTTGAGGTGGGTGGGGCTGGAGAGGGCTCTCACAGCAGCTGCCCTTTCAAGAACAACCTCTGCCAGAGCTATGGCTGACACAAGGCCATTCCAGCAGCTGCAAGTGGAGGAGTGGGAAATCAAACCCGGTTCTCCAAGATAAGAGTCCACATACTTAACCAAAATGGTGTTGTGTTCTGATTGCTGAGCTGAGGAAAGTAAAATATCTATGAATAATGTATTTGCTCCCCCAAAATTAAAAGCATTCACTGGTCATCCAGTATGAGCAGGTGGAGAGTAGAAAAGAATACCTTTGGTGAACTAACAAAATGTTATAATTAATGGTGTATGAAACAGCTAATCTGGCCAAGCTGCTATTAACAACAAATGCCAGTATGTTTTTATTTTGTGCTCCCCAGGTTAAGGATAGTCTGATCTCATCAGATCTCAGAAGCTAAGTAGGGTGAGCCCTGTTTGGAGACCTCTAAAGAATACCAGTGTTATGATACAGAGGCAGGCAATGACAAACCACCTCTGAACATCTCTTGTCTTGAAAACCTCATGGCATTGCCATAAGTCAGCTGTGACTGGATGGCACTTTGCACCATCACCAAGTTGTTGTGTGTTTATTCAGCACCAAATCATTCTAATGGAACTACAGAAGCACAAGTAGAGCAAGGGACACCACACATCCAGAATAAGGATCACTTAATGTAGAATCAGTTATCATGAGTCTGTAAGTAACACATGGTATCTATATATGAATGGCAATTTAGAACGGGAAAATGATATGGTGGGAAAGGGTTAGACAAATCCTCACCCAGCATCATTTTATCAACCAAATTCTCTTTACATGTACAAAACATGCACAGAGCTTTAAAAAAAAAAAGCTGTGGGAGATCTAATCATGAATTTCCCTGAGTCTTGTCTATTTTGGTCTACATTGAACATCACAGTTTCCTGGAAGGGGTTGGGAATGGAGTCAACATTGTGGAGCAGTATTAGGAAAATGAAATAGGAATGGGAAATCAAGCTCAAATCCCTATTCAGTCATGAAACTCACTAGCTGACCTTGAAGTAATCACCCTCCTTCAGCTTAACCAACCCAACATGGTGGTTGTAAGGATAAAATGAAAGGGGGGGAGGGATGTAAAATTTCTTGAGCTCCTTGGTTGAAGAGTGGGATGAAAGGTAACAGAAAGGTAGGCAGACTCAACATGATAATGAAGATAGACTCAACATGATAATAAAGTTGTCCATATGTTACGGACAAGTAGCACACTCCTTGAGGGACATTTTTAGTGACATTCCCATGATCATTCAACATTGTCCTTTAGTCCTATTTAGGAAGAATATCTTCCTTCCTGCTTTCAGATAAATTTAACCAGTTATTTATGGCATGCTTCATTAGACTGTTGTTATTTCTCATGAGTTATAGCTTGGTTTCTTTAATACTTAGAGAGCCAGTGTGGTGTCTTTGTTAAGTGTGCAGACTTTTATCTGGGAAAACTGAGTTTGATTCCCCACTCCTCTACATGCACCTGATGTGACCTTGAGTCAGCCACAAGTTCTCTCAGACCTACCTACCTCACAGGGTGTCTGTTGTAGGGAGGGAAAGGAGATTGTAAACCACTCTGAGACTCCTTTGGGTAGTAAAGGGCGGGGTATAAATCGAACTCCTCCTCCTCTTCTTAAGAGACTTCTTTTTTTCAGCTTGGATCCTGATGTCATAGCATGACTCCCAATAAGATCAGAAGTCTCAATTCTTGTCATTCATTCTCCCACTCAATAACATGTGGGACTTACGTTACTATGCTACAGATTTCCCTTCCTCTACATGAAATAGTCAAGGATGTTAAGTGGGTATGGGAAACTTGCATCATAATGTTACAGCCAACATTTTTCAAAGATGTTTGGGGAAATAAAAGGAGGATATGGTATGCTCCTGCTGTTTATAGCAGCTGTACATCTCCTGTAAAACCTGCACATTGCTGTTCCCTTCTCACATGAAGAAACCCAGTTAGAAACTGACTTCAGCTCCCTGTGACAAGCGTATGCAGGTGCATGGTTTAATGGGAGTTAATTCCCCACACCCCCAAAGAGAAGCATTCTAAATGAAGGTTAAATCTAGCTGTAAATTCATAATTTTTGAAGGGACCACTAACCTTCCCACTGTTATGGCGAACCAGAATTAATGAGGAGTGTAATGGGTAGAGTGAGATGCATGAATGGGCATAGCAACAAACTGGGTTAGTGCACATGCTGGTTTGATAGTAATTTAAAGTGTCTGACTCCAAGCAAAGTAAGAAACAGGGTGGAGGAAGGAAACCTTGAGGCATTCAGCCATTTAAACCTGAGCTATCAGCATAAGGTTGGACTTCTGTACTACGTTCATGGTCTTCAAAAGATATTTCATGGCTGTCACTAACTTTCCTCATTACTTCTACCACTTGTCATTGGTGTTGTCAAAGAGTTCACTCACAAACTCTTCATATCTCTAATATGATATGGGTACTGCACAGATAGGTTGCTGCAAAATATGTTTGTATGCCCCCCCCCCAACATGGAGAGGACACATAGAAACATGTTACATGTATAGACTGCTACTGTTAGATTGGCAGCATTAGGGACAAATATTAAAAGAGAATTGAAGGGAAAAGAAAAAACAGGATATTATCCACTGGATATAACATCTGGGGTCCAGAGAACTGAAAATGAAGCTCTCAATGAAAATAACTTACCTGATTTCCCCATCTTATTTTTATCCTTTGTGCCCCCCAAACAACTGCTGGAGGTTTGGAGATTGTCAGGAATGGCACAAGATGTGGTGGTTGAGGCTGCAAGGAGATGGAGGATTGAGAGAAACTATCTTCCTCCTTCTGCATGTACAAGGGAAACGTTGGCTCTAACCTGAAATGCTTGGGAAAGAAAGCTGTCAGTATGAAATATCAAGGTGTTGGTGCTGAATTCGCAAGAAAATGTATTAAAGTTATTTACCTATGTTGAAATGTGTAGCCCACTTTTCTGCTGAAAAACACTACTATACAAAACAATGATGGGGGAGTCCTGAAGAGATCTTAAGTAGTAAATCTGGGTCATCTAGGCCCAAGGCCTCTCTCTAACATTTGCCCTCTAACAACTACATCAAGTACTGTTGCTATAACTCCTAGAATGTGCACTTAAAAAAAATGCTATGAAGTTCTGTCATGTTTTGTTTTTATGGTTTGAGGTTGCTTTACCACAAATTGATGCAGGCATTATATTGTATGCAAAGTTCAATATTTCCACATCTGTTTCTGTATCAAAGTCAGATGTCTTTAAGTTGGTATAGCACCACAGAAATTTCATCCGCTGACAATGTGATAGTGCTGTGCCATCACATTAGAACCAGTCTTGCTCTGACATAACATAATATCCCATTCCTCCAAGGCAATGTTTTCAACTATTTTTTATTTACACAGCAATTTGGAACGTATTTTTGTAATGATGTCGATTTATGAAGACCATAACATGGATGATTCATGCGAAACATAATTTTATTTTTCATTTTGGGAAAATGTGTGGCAGAATTTCCAAAACTCAAGCCACTAATATAACGTAATTGACAAGGGGAAACTTTTCTATTTCCAGAGGTAACTGTGTTTTAAATGATATGTGTGTGAGAAGGGGGAGTGGAATTGGGTAGAGTTAGCCAAATTATCTTTTTGTTTCTTGGTGATTTTAAATATTTTTATCATTTCAGGACAGCTTTGACCTTTAATGTATTTGTGATGTCAAATATTCAAAGAACCTTCAACAAATACTTAGGTATGTATGATAAGGGGAAAAAGATTGAATCACCTCCTAAATAACATTCTCTTTAGAGATCAGAGAGATTTGGCAAGCAAATGAGAGAGGTGATAATCTCTTCTGTGGATATAAATGTCAAATTGATGCTAGCAACTGCATCACATTCCCTCTTTCTGGCACAATGAAGCAAACCTTCAAAGTGAAACTCCTTTTCCTCAGCATCCACAAGTGAGCACAATACCAATTTATTCTGGAACACATATGCGCTTGGCCAGAAAATGCAACTGAACGTTTGTAGAGAAAAATGGTGTGGGGTGGGGTGTCATGAGCTGGGGCCAGGCCAGGCGAAGTCCAGGGGCAGTCCAAGGTCTGTAGCTGGTGAGCAAAGAGGGTTCAAAGCGCCAAAACCAAATCACAGTCCAGGTATTGCAGGTCAGAGGTTCAGAAGCCGAAGTCAAGGGGTCCAGAAGTCAAAGCCAACGTCAAGGGGTCCAGAAGCCAAAGTCAGAAGCCGAAGTGGATGCTAAAACGTCAGGTAAGTGACTAGTTGCTTCCACAAAGCCTTCTCCCAAAGCCCACAGCTATATAGCCCTCTGCTGTCTGTTGCCCATTTGGACTAATTGCTGACTCAGAGGGCGGCCATGATCCTGCTGAGACTCAAGCATCCTCACTCCTAGAGGGGCCAGGATCCTTTTAGAACTCAGGGCTCAGGGAGCGTCTTGCTCGTGAGCGTGCTGCCCTCCTCCGATCCCTGAGGTCCTGACGAAGGCGGTCACGCACACGAGCCACCCGAGAGGGCGAGGCAGGGGGGCTTGGATCTTTTCCAGTAGGAGGCAGGGGCACTGGTGCCGGTGGCAGGGGCACAGTTTCTATGCAGGCTCAGCTTCTTCTGCAGGGTCCCCAGCACCCATGACATGGGGAGAGAACTGACAAAAATATGAGCACTACAAAAATATGAACAAGGGAGAGAAGAAAGGAATGAAAAAAAGAACTAGCGCAAAACAAACCAAGGATCATTTGCAGGACTGTAATCAGGATTCAACATAGTGTTAGCTGTGCTTAGGTACGTTGATTTCAAATTTGTGCACTGAAGTGAAGAAAAAAAGTATAAAGAAGAGCAGGAAACATAAGTTAAATTAATCAAATCTTTCTTTTTGAATAAAAAATGGAACAGAAGAAGGAAAACTGAACTCACAGATGTAGTACAAATATTCCAAAACAGAGATGCTTGAACATCTGCCAGTTTGATTCATGTCCTTTACTGATTGTGAACAGACACTTGATTTTTCAACGATCAGTTCAATAGTTTGTCGATCTGTGTTGGAGTGAGTGGTTTAGCATGCTTGAACATTGGAAGAGGGGGCTACGTCACTCCAAGGGTGAATAGGTGTTATCTTCTTGCAGGCCTCAGATTCAGCAGGAGCTTACAGGAGTGCAGCTCCTGAACTTTTCTGATGGTTTCCCCTCTTTCTCCCCACCTACCTTGTATATTGAATAGTAGGTGCAGCTGCATAACAATCCCTGGATTAAGAGAGTGGGGAGCCAGCCAGCCACCAGGAGCTTTGCCATACCTCCCGCAGCCCTCATTAATCACTGGAGAAGCCCTATGCCACGCTTTCTCCACTTATGTGATTTTGGGCAGTGGGTGGTTTTTGACTGGGGGGTGGCTTAGGAGAGTGAGGCTTGCTTGGGCTGGCTGGATCTCTAGCCAGCCCAAGCAGGCCTTGCTTGCCTGGGGTTATCCTTTCTTGCATTGAGTTGCTTTTGACTGGGGAGGGGGACGGCATATGCTAATGAGCTCTGCCACCTGTTTTTCTACAAAATGATCCCTGTCTCCTTGAATAGGATGCCTCTCTGCCTTAATCTGGGAGCTGCCCTGTGACCCCTCCATTTTTTTACATGGCCTTCCATGGAGACACATGTCTCTGCAGGTCTTTCCCATAGATACAATGTTCTCATACTCCCACACACATGACAGCAGATAAGATGGCCATTTGTGATAAAGTACTCCTTTTGACTGCAACCTGAATGTGAGCTAGATCTGCTGGAATAAATAAGTTTAACATTTTGTAATATACGTCTTGGGAGATTTATTTACTGCACTCAATGTCATGCTTCTATGACTGGGCAAACTGTGCTATATTAACTAAATATCCCAATAATCTGCTCATGGGGGTATGACAAGTTGTTTCACCATATTCTTTACTAAACATGAAATACATTACAATTGGCTTTTCACTTATGTGATTTCTCATGCAGACTGATTTAGTTCTACTATCGTCCATCCTTGCTGTGTAATTGCTCCACTCAGCAGGCAGTTGTTTAAATAAACAGATCACTCACAAACCACATATTTCAGTCAACAGTAAGTGCTGTCTTCCAATAAAGTTCAACAGTCAAGCACGTCCATGGAGAAATTCACTCCAAAGAAGTAGCAAAGACATCATACATCATGTTATGTTTACCTCAGGGATAATTACTTTGCTGACTTCAAAAAGACAGAAATTGTGTAGTCACAAGTTTTAGACATAATGGGATTGACCAGCTGAGAAAGTGCTCCCGAATTTGTAAGTGAGAATAGATCCAAGAAGTGTTCATGATGCAAAATGGTTAAATGGCCATGTGAAGCTGATTTACCAGTGAAGCTCCTGGAAACTGGGCAAGAAGAATAAAAGACTATTTGAATGCCAGGGCAACAGGCAATACCTTATCACTTGCTTTCTAGGATCTGTCTGGAGTAGAAGACCTCAAAGGCTACTACACATATTCCACTATGACAACAACAACAACAAATTTTATTTGTATCCCGCCCTCCCCGCCGGAGCAGGCTCAGGGCGGCTAACAACATGGTTCGGAGTTAACTTATACAAGTGAATAAAACTACATTAAACATTATCAGCATTTACACTATGGCAAACATGTAAGGCAGAAAACACATGCTACTGTCATGTACATAAACCATACCAATTCCTAAGAGCCCAGCAAGAAGGCCACAGTTGCACCCAGCTGCACAACACAACAAAGTGTTCCAAGAACTCTACAGAAGGCATTCCCCAAGCAGGACAGAGAGGAAAGCTTAGCAAGAGGCAGGAACTAGCAACAAACAGCGATGGACAGCAGGCACTGCTTCCACCCTAAAGAGGATAAAAATATTCCCTTACACAAGCTACTTAAACTGAGATAGGAAGATGAATGAAATACAAATCTCAGTTGCAATAAAACCTGTGGCAGGGTACCTCCCTGTTTATTTAGAAAATTTCCAACCACAGTTCTTCTATAAGACATTCAAAGCAGCTAAAGGGGGAGGTATTTCTGATTTTCCTGCATTGTGCAGGGGGTTGGACTAAATGACTCTGGAGTTCCTTTCTAAATCTATTATTTTATGATTATAAAAATCTAAAGACAGCAATATAAAATCAGATTATACCCAGCTGTATACAGATATAAGAACCTAGTAGTGAAAATCAAGATGTTGGGGGAAAAGATGTCACCTGGTACTTAAAAGATGTTAACAAAAAGACCATGTGAAATTGACTAAGAAAAAAGCTCCATGGTAGGGGTGCAACCACAGAAAAGGCCGTCTCTGGTCACCAGTTCTCCAACTTCTGAAAGTGGGACTCAGCAGGAGGAAAGAGCAGAAAAGTCCCACTCTGCATAATCCATGCATGGATAGATACATGGCAATGCCAGTAAAAGCCTAAATATACTGGTTGCAGTGGGGATAGGAAGATTCCCTGAGCCAACATATTTTGAAGAATTTTGCCTCCCTTTCATACTATTCAGTGGAATAACTGAAAACATTTCCCAGAACTTTAAAAGAAGTGCATACAACAGGAAAATTCACAATACTATATTGTTTCATGCACAACTAAGAAAACCAGATTTGGTCCCCAGTTAACATAGCAATTAGAAGGTAGAACAAGATATAATTTATGTGGACATTTAACTTCAGTGCTAATTTCCCCTTGCTGGTTTCTTATAGTCAGAATCTGTGAGGAATTCAGTACTGCAGTCTAATGGTAGTTAGAGCTGTTTCTCATTTTATTCCACCCTTTCTCCAAGCACCTAAATATGGTGGATATACATGGATATCCTCCTCCATTTTATTTTTAAAGAGTAACATTTATTAAATGTACAGACTACTTTTCTCACATGTAAATTCAGAGGTGTGGCTGTGCTAGTCTATTGCAGGAAAAAAAACCCAGGGGTCTCTCTCTCTCTCTCTCTTTCTCTCTCTCTCGGCTTGACTTCGCGAACGAAGATTTAAGAAGGGTGCAATAGTCCACGTCTGCTGCAGGCTCACTGGTGGCTGACAAGACCAATGCGAGACAGGCAGATCCGGCCACAGTGGCTGCAGGGAAAAGTCTGATTTGGGGTTGGTGCAATTCTTCCTCAATCTCCTTTTGTCCTCAAGACCAGCTATGCGTGCGTTCTCAAAGAAAGAGACAGCCTGGTGGATGGTGTGCCTCCATGCTTTGCGATCTGAGGCTAGGTCAGACCACTGGTGATGGTTGATGCGACAGGTGCCAGGGGATTTCTTCAAGGAGTCCTTGTACCTCTTCTTTGGTGCCCCTCTATTTCGATGGCCGGTGGAAAGTTCGCCATACAGAGCAATCTTGGGAAGGCGGTGGTTTCAATCCTAGAAATATGCCCTGCCCAGCGCAGCTGCGTCTTCAACAGCAGTGTCTCGATGCTTGTAACCTCCGCCCTCTTGAGGACTTCAGTGTTGGTCACAAAGTCACTCCAGTGGATGTTGAGGATGGTGCGAAGGCAGCGCTGATGAAAGCGCTCAAGGAGTCGCAGGTGATGATGGTATAAAACCCACGATTTGGAGCCGTAGATGAGGGTTGTCATCACAACCGCTTTGTAAACATTGATCTTTGTGCCTTTTTTCAGATGCTTGTTGCTCCACACTCTTTTGTGCAGTCGGCCAAATGCACGGTTTGCCTTTGCCAGCCTGTTGTCAATCTCCTTGTCGATCTTGGCATCTGAGGAGACAATGCACCCCAGGTAGCTGAACTGCTGGACTGTCTTCAGAACTGATTCACCCACAGTGATGCAGGGAGGGTGATAATCTTCCTGGGGTGCAGGCTGGTGGAGAACTTCTGTCTTCTTCAGACTAACTTCTAGGCTGAATAGCTTGGCAGCCTCTGCAAAGCAGGACATCATATGCTGCAGAGCTGATACCGAGTGGGAGACGAGTGCAGCATCATCAGCAAACAGTAGCTCTCGGATAAGTTTTTCCATTGTCTTGGAGTGAGCCTTTAGTCGCCTCAGGTTGAACAGGCTGCCATCAGTGCGATAGCGGATGTAGACACCATCGTTATCATCTAGATCTACTGCGGCTCTTTGAAGCATCATGCTAAAGAAGATCGTAAAGAGAGTTGGTGCGAGAACGCAGGCTTGCTTTACACCTGTGCCTATTGGGAAGGGCTCCGAGAGGTCGTTGCAGTGTCTGACTTGGCCTCGCTGGTCTTCATGTAGCTGGATGATCATGCTGAGGAACCTTGGGGGACATCCTAAACGTTCTAAGATTTGCCACAGGCCTTTCCTGCTAATGGTATCGAAAGCTTTGGTAAGGTCGACAAAAGTCACATATAGACCCTTGTTCTGTTCCCTGCATTTCTCTTGGAGCTGCCTGAGAACAAATACCATGTCGGTGGTGCTCCTGTTAGCTCTGAAGCCGCACTGGCTCTCTGGGAGGAGTTCTTCTGCAATGGTGGGCACCAGTCTGTTCAGGAGTATTCTGGCAAGGATTTTGCCTGCGATGGTTATCCCCCGGTAGTTGGAGCAGTCTGACTTTTCCCCTTTGTTCTTGTGTAGAGTGATGATGATTGCATTGCGAAAGTCCTGTGGTAGTTTGCCTTGTTCCCAGCAGGTGACAAGTACTTTGTGAAGTGTGCTATGTAGTACTGTGCCCCCATGCTTCCAGGTCTCTGGTGGGATTCCATCAACTCCCGCTGCCTTGCCACTTTTCAGTTGCTTGATGGCTTTAACAGTCTCTTCTAGGTTGGGGATCTCATCCAACTCTGTTTTCACTGGTTGAAGTGGGGTGAGGTGGATTGCTGAATCTTGAACTACGCGGTTGGCACTGAAGAGAACCTGAAAATACTCCGACCACCGGTTCAGTATGGATGCCTTGTCTGTGAGGAGCACTTGGCCGTCTGCACTACGCAAGGGACTCTGAGCCTGATATGATGGGCCATATACTGCCTTCAGGGCTTCATAGAACCCTCTTAAATCACCAGTGTCTGCACACAGCTGGGTTCTCTCTGCAAGCTTGGTCCACCACTCGTTCTGAATGTCTCGAAGCTTGCGCTGGAGGTTGCTACATGCAGCGCGAAAGATTGCTTTTTTACCGGGACAGGAGGGCTGAGCAAGATGTGCTTGGTAGGCAGATCTCTTTTTCGCTAGTAATTCTTGGATCTCTTGATTGTTCTCGTCAAACCAGTCCTTGTTCTTCCTTGTGGAGAACCCGAGGACTTCTTCAGAGATCAACAGGATGGTAGTTCTTAGGCGTTCCCAGAGTGCTTCTGGAGAAGGGTCTGTGGTGCAACTGGGGTCCTCAATTCTTGACTGGAGTTTTGCCTGGAAGGCAGCTTTAACTTCGGCTGACTGAAGGCTGCCAACCTGAAGCTTCCTCCGAGGGATACCTCCTCTCCTGGGTGTGGGTTTAAAGTGAAGACGGAGATTGCAGCGTACAAGACGATGATCCGTATGACATTCCACACTGGGCATTACTCGGGTGTGTAAGACATCTCGAAGGTCTCTCTGGCGCACCAGAATGTAGTCGATAAGGTGCCAGTGCTTGGACCGTGGGTGCATCCAGGTTGTCTTCAGGCTGTTCTTCTGCTGAAAGATAGTGTTGGTGATGGTGAGCTGGTGCTCCATGCAGAATTCTAGCAGGAGGCGTCCGTTATCATTGCAGTTGCCAATGCCGTGTTTGCCAAGTACTCCTTTCCAGGCTTCTGAGTCTTTACCTACTCTGGCATTGAAGTCGCCAAGGATGATCACCTTGTCCTCTGTAGGGGTCTTCCGTACGAGGTTGCGTAGATCAGCATAGAACTTGTTCTTTTCTGCAGGATCTGCTTGAAGAGTTGGGGCATACACACTGAAGAGTGTTGCATGCTGCTTGTTTTGAAGTGGGAGGCGCATGGACATGATGCGATCTGAGTGACCTGTTGGCAGGTTTTCGAGTTTGGAGGCAATGGAGTTCCTGACCATGAAGCCAACGCCAGAAAGGCGGCTCTCAGCCTTTGACTTACCCGAACAGTAGAGGGAATAGCCAGCACCATGTTCTTGAAGACTACCTTCCTCAGGGAAACGGATCTCACTGAGAGCTGCTATGTCAATATTCAACCTGCGAAGTTCGTGGGCAACTAGAGCAGAGCGTCATTCAGGGCAACCACTATCTACTGTGTCAAGCATGGTTCTGATGTTCCAACACGCAAGCTTTAGTCTTTGCACACTTTGTGAGGCAGGTGCATGCCTTTTCCTTGTTGTTATTTTTTGACCCCAAGTAAGGATGCCCGTTGACCGCGGCTAGCCAACTGGGGTGGGGGAGACGAGCTTTGTTTAGGCCACCTTTTCTAGGCCCCTCTCCATGTGGAGCAAGCAGTGCTGTCCCTAGATAAGGCTGCTTGGTCATTCAGGGTGCTGCCAAAAAATGCTTTTGTCTCCGGGTCAGCATCAGGCGACCAATACCCTGAACCGCCTACATGCAGGATCGGGACTGCGGCTTCCAGTGGCATCTTCCACCTGCCATTTCGCCCCTTGCCCATCGCTGCAGGACTTGGTGTGTTGTGGGCTGTGGATGTGGATATGCCCTTCAAGCCTGCGCAGAGGAATTTTTATGTGAAGCACAGTGTGCGTGGTACTGGCTCCACCCTTTCACCTTGGGGTCATCTGCCATGGCCCAGGAAGCCGGGACGCCGGCAGCGAGTCCTCCAGGTGGTAGGTGTTACATTAACGAGCTCTATCTGCCCGGGTTTGATGTTAGAGTTTTCCTTCTCTTAGCTGGCGAGGTTGGTGAGCCCAGCCTGCCCATCCGGTTATACCGCCGGACATTTGGTCGCACCATGACGTGGCAAACTCTGTGAGAAATGGGGGGGGGGGGACCAGTGGGAAGGTGTTGCCATGGATGCACTAGACCCAGGGGTCTAGTGGAAATTTAAAGATTAACTGTATTCCTGTATAAATTTTCATGCATATAAACTGTGTTCATGGTGAAATAAGATCTTGTTAACCTGTTTATTTTCCCCTTTGTAATAAAATTCAAGGTGATAGAAATAAGGTTTCCAACAGGTCTCTCATCTAGGCACACAGACCGCTTTAGATTCAATAAAGTTGTGTCTATTGTTCCAGAACATAGGAACAGGGTATTACTAAAACAGTATGTGCATGAGGCGAGGGTGTGTGTCTAACCTTAATGAGATTATAGAAGGAGGGTCTATAGCTTTAGGAAATTAATACCTTCAGTGGCTATTGCTAGGCAACCACACCAATATTGCCAGCCTTCAAACCCTGGTTTCTGTCAGAAAAAGGCAGGGGAAGGGCCTTTCCAGGGTGTTTTGGCCTTTGAGTGGGTATTCATTGGTGCCAGGCTCAGTAGTATTAAGCAAATTACTACCACCTGACTTGTATGACTTGTCCTGATCATAATGGTTGCTACTGTTCAACAACAATCACCACACAAAAGCCAGTGTGCTGTAGTAGTTAGGGTTTCAGTCTAGGGTCTGAGAAACCTGGTTTGAATACCCACTCTGCCACGGAAGTTCACTGGGTGACCTTGGGGCAGTCATATACTCTCAAACTTAACCTACTTCATGAGATTGTTGGGAAGATAAAATGCAAGCAGAGTGGAGATAAAATTCCTGCTAGGAGATAGCCATTTGCCCAACTGCCAGGAAGGGTCAAAATGGATGGCTAGTTCAAAAACATGCATTGGCAATAAAACCTGTGAGATGTATGTGCAATTTTTTTTGGGGGGGAAGGATTACCAGGACTCCACAAGGGCGTCATTTTCAAAACTCAGGGTTGGGTAAGGGACTTCAACCAGCAGGGCAGAAAGGGTTTAAAGATCAGAATGTATTCAACCTGCGGGTTCAAGCAATGTTCTAGCTGAGTAGCTCAACTGTGGGTTCGTGCTGGATTGGAAGTGAAGAAAAGAATAAAGGGACATCAGCTTCCTTTCCTTAAGTTTCATACACTTACTGTATCAAAATTGGTGGGGATATCGTGCCTAAGCTGCTGTTTCATCAGCCACAGTTCCAAGTGTACCACAGTGCAAGCTGTGAATGGCAATGAAGAGGGTGCTGGGAAGAAATATTGTCGATGGCTGCGGAGAGTTGTTGGTACCATGTCTCCTCTAGTTTATCTAACGAGTTGCTAGGGAGCCAAGGATCCTGCAGAGCCATTTGAAGCTGCATAGGGTCTATCTGGCTTCGCAGGTGAGCCAAAATGCGCTCACCACCTAAACAGGGTTGTGGTGGCATGACCATACAGGCCTTTAGGGCATAGTGGTCGAACCATGGCCAAGGATATCCCTGGTGGCTCTGACTCCAGACTCGTAACGAGGGTGATTGGTTCGGAACAACAAGGGACAACAATAAAATCACACATTAAAATACATTTTCCCATCCATAGGAGCTAATGTAACAATCAAGTCTGATGAGCATCTGATATATCTGACAAAACCCCTATCATACAGTAAGGCATGAACTTTTACTTAGTTCTAATAATACTATGAGGGCAAGAAGCCTTGTCTCTTCAAATAACAATCTATATATTATCAGTGGTACTCTCCGTGTCAAGGGGGTACCATAGAGATAAATAGATATTATGACTCTGAGGCTGAAACTAAAAGATGTCAGCAATTCTTCTGGAGCATAATGTACCGACAGAACAGGCTAGGTTTGAGAGAGAGATGCAAAGCCTTATGGGGAAAAGAATGAAATAGAAATGGCAACCGGACAGGAATTGGCCTAGTCTCACTTGGAAAAATACTGCTCTTTGGCAGACCCAAAGCTTTATGTGCAGAACTGTCTGTCTCTTCAATAATTCCACCACAATGATCACAAACAATTTATTCTGGTATGCGATGACATGCAAATTTTATCTTCAGTTTTGCACAACAGCCAGCATTCAGGAGAATCTGGTAGCTTCAACAGGTTGTTTCCAACTTTGCTTCCAACTGAGAGAGGACACTTACAGACAGAGAATACTAAGCCGCACACAGGAAGACAACAACCAACCAACACACACACAGAGAACAAGACCTATGTGAGGCCACTCCCACGATACATGCCTTGGGCGGCAGAACAGAAACTTGCTGTTGAAGGCTGACACATATATACTTGACACCCATGCAACAGCAATTTTCAACAGCAATTTAAGGCGATAACTGAATCTGTGATACAAATTCTGAAGGGGGATAGGAAAGGGAGCTTGAAACACAAATTCAATATTTGTATAGCACATTTTCACCTCATTTGTGCTTCTTATCAACCTTACAATTTCATATGACATTCAGATTCCCTTTTGTTAAAACAAAACTCTTTTAAATGGATTGGCTTTATAGTTACTGTGGGAATGAAAAAGAAAAGGAGAAAAGAAAACCCCAGCATTCAAATATGTTCTGATTCCTCCAGACTTTGCACACCCTAGTCTCATTCATCCCCTCTAAATTACCTTCTTCGGACATGCCTAAAACTAATGTAAGTTCTTTGGGGCAAGAGCCATATCTGATATTTTTATGTTGTTGACTGAGTGCCCAGCTCACATATTAGAAACTGTTGTTATGATGATAATCTCTGCTAATGAGTTATTTCTTGACTGTAATTTTCTTTTAGCAGAACCTGAGTTCAGAGCAAATCTGTAATGTCATTTATTAATAATACAACTATTGTGTTTATTTCCTGGTTTATATCCAGGAAACCCAGAACATCTGATGATACTATGAATTTGACTGCATATATTTATGGCACTACTTACAAATCAGACTTTGGAACCTTGGGCTTATTAGCAGCTTTGAATTCCTCTGAAGTGACTTAATGGCCTTGCCATCCAAGACTGTATAGCTGAAATGGTACAATTAGTAATTACATGCAGACCAGCAATATGGCAAGTAATTGCCTGGATTAAACAAGGGAATGGATCTGTTCCAAGGTTGTCGTCTTTAATGGCACCAAAACATTTGCTGACTCATGATTGGTGAATTGCTTTGACAGATGATAAATTCATTTGAACATAAAGTGTGACTATAGGATACATTATAGCAAAATGAATTCACTGCAGACTGTTAAAATACCATATATATCATTAAAAATATGGTAAAAATTCTTCAAAAAAACTCCATCTGGTCCCTGCAAGTACAACGCTTGTTGATTTCCTATTGATCCCAAAGAAATGAAGAAGTTCCATCTTTAACTCTTGATAACTCTTAGCTAAGTAATGAGCTAGATCCAATAACTCCCTTGGGTTATACTGACTCCATTGACTCGCTTCCACTAAGACTTCCTCCATAAGAAAAAAATATTCCTTGTGATGGTAGAAATCCTTTTTAGGAAGGCTAAATGGAAGGGAGTCAATGGATCCAATCCTTCGCTTTGAGTTGGCATTCAATGATATGGGGGTCTTAACTAATCTGTGGATTATTCACACATGTAAGTCCTCATTTACTGCTGCAGAAAAGAGCAATGAAGCTAAGCAAGCGATCCAGCCCTCAGTAGTGAGAAGAGCCCTTAAAAAAACCTTTTAAAAAATAAATCAATATCAGTTGACAGTCCTAGGATATAGCCATGAAGAACTGCAAAACTACAAAACAACGGGATCTGTACTTCTGGCAAAATTTTCCTGTTTTGATAATAATTTGTGTTTTTATTACTCTGGAATGCACGAACACTTCACATATATTATCTCTCTCTCTGGTAATCCTTATCATATATCCTCGGAAGGTAAATAGCTTGGATAGACCAGAGCATTTCTGTAAATGGAAATTCTGTCTGTGGAGGATGACTTTCTCCCCTCTTTATTCCCACTACAACCCAGATTGCCCCCTAATAATTATCCTGGGACGCTCCTGAAATCATGCAGTGATAGCATTTGGGGGCATTTTGAATGCTATGCAGTGTTTGTGACTGAGCTATTTCATTTCCCTGACTGTGCCTACCTGCATTCTTCTGACACAACATCCAAAATCTATTGTGATAATAAATTTGTATGCAAATCAACAAGTGATAAATTATTTAAAAAGTCACTAAAAGGTTCTTCAAGAGTAACAATAGTAAAGATCTATTCAGAGACAGAATGTTGGATGAGCTCAACATTGCTTTTCATCCACATGTACTTTCAAAGTACTTTCTTGCTTAGACATTTCCAGACACTATAACGACCGGGCTGGTTTGGACTTTAGGTGTGTTAATAACTGATGATGTTTGTTCAAAATACTAGACTTCCCCCACCCAAAGCAATGGAAAAATCACAATTTAAAAGTGGTCAGGATGACTGGAGAATTCCATATGACTACTCTAAAGATTTGGTCACCTTCTAGAGTGGCATGGCATGGAGGCAAAGAAACTAAGGGGTGAAAAGTTTGCTATTTATATGCTTGTAAAGAAAGAGCTTCCTTCTGGCAAATAGGCACTGTCATTTGAAACTGCCATAAGCTGATCTTGTTCCAGTGAAAGCAAAACCTATTTTGCTTGGACAAAACATACCTGCTGTCCTTGAGAAGCTGTGTGGGGTTATTAGTTTGGAAGAAAAACACAAGGGAAATTAGTATTTGCAGGGCTTTTTTTGTGGCAGGAAGTCCTTTGCATATTAGGCCACACACCCATGATGTAGCTAATCCTTCTGGAGCTTACAGTAGATCCTGTACTAAGAGCCCTGTAAGATCTTGGAGGATTGGCTACATCAGGGATGTGGGGGCAGGGGATCCCCTAGTTTGGAGGCCCTCCTCCCACTTCAGGTCATCAGAAAGTGGTGGGGGAGGGAAATGTCTGCTGGGCACTCCATTACTCCCTATGGTGACCGATTCCCATAGGGTATAATGGAGAATGGATTGAGGAATCCCAGACCTAGAAGTTCTTTTTTACAGAAATGCCTGCAAAGAGTCAAAAAGTGGATGTAGTTGTAAATTTATCCTCACATTCCTTGACAGAATGGGAGAAACAGGTTCTGAATATGGGATTTGTCCCCACACCTCAATATGACGCTTTCCAGACTAGATTGGATGTTTTCAAACTTGTTAGGCAGTTGAAATTAAAGGACTTTTTTCAGTCTAGCAAGGTGCCAGACTCTTCTACATTGAGAACGAATTTCCCCTTTAAGGTGAGCTCTACATTCGTTCTGGCCCATTATGACACGTCTATTAATTTTTTAAAAAATATTGGTAATCTGTGAAATTGAATGTGTGGAGAATAACAACAAGGGCACTAAATGGTGCAACTTTCCTAAAGTTTATAGGTTGGCACTCCAATCTTTAGTGGACAATGAGGCTATTACAATCAAACCAGCAGATAAGGGAGGGGGGATCGTGATTCTTAACACTGAAGATTATTTGGCAGAGGTATGGAGGCAGCTTTCTGACCATGCCTTTTATGAACCTCTAGAGAATGACCCTACTGAGAAAGTATGTAGACATCAAAATTTTGATCATAGAGGCTAACAACATGGAATATATCAGTGATAAAATTGAGGAATGTTTGTATAATCAGTATCCCAGAACTCCAGTGTTTTACATTTTGCCAAAAAAATCATAAAAGTGGTTTCCCTCCTCCCAGGCAACCCATTGTGTCTGCTTCGGCATCCCTGTTTGAACCTTTGAGTCAGTATCTAGATTATTTTCTGAAGCCTTTGTGGCTGAGATACTGACATACATTAAAGACTGTGCAGACCTTATAAGAAAAATTGAAGGATTTAAAGTGACAACAGAAGCAATCCTGATCTCTCGATGTCAACGCATTATATACAAATAATTCCCACAACGAGGCGAGGGCTGTAATACAAAATGTATTAGATTCTAGTGTTGACAGGTCACCACCTACACATTTTTTAAATGGAGTTATTAGACACCATATTGTAACATAACTTCTTTAGATTTGATGATCAATTTTATCTCCAAATTAAAGGTGTGTCAATGGGGAGTGCCTGTTCCCCCATTGTAGCTTGCCTGTTCATGGCTGACTTGGAATGCAGATTTTTTTGTAACAGTGATGCTAAACCCTTCTGGTCTTCTAGTTTGTGGTTCCGCAGATATATTGATGATGTTATGGTGATTTTACCTGATGCCACCTTGCTGGAACCTATGGTCAATTGGATGAATGGAGTTCATCCATCAATCAAGTTCAGCTATAAAGCAGACACCCAGACTATAGCCTTTTTGGGCACCTTAGTGTTTAAAACAAATGATAACATCTTAGCGGTTAAACCCTATAAAAAACCAACAGACAAAAGTGTACCTTTGCATTTTGATTCTTGCCACCCAGCTCATCTGAAGAAAAGTTTGCCATATAGCCAGTTGGTTCAGGTGAGATGCAATTTGACCAGATTTTCAGATTTTGAGAAAGAAAAAAATTATATTTGTGAGCAGTTTAGAAGTCAGGGTACCTTGGTTCCACACTAGAGATGGCTTGTAAGTGTATTAAAGAGGTTCCTAGGTTTGCTATGATTAATAAGAATGGGGACCAGGGTACACCCAGGACTGGATCTGAAAACAGACTTACATGTGCCTTTCAATATTCATCTTTATCTTATCCCATTCAAAACATTTTGAGGAAATTTTGATTTTTAGTCCAAGATTTGCTGGGCTGTCAGAGGTTTATATATATATATTTTACAGGAAAACCAGGAATTTAGCGGATGTTCTGGTCAGGTCTGATTTTTCAAAACCTACTGGGGCTGTGAGTAACAGTGGTGGGCACCATAAATGCAGAGCGTGTTCTGCATGTTCTTTATCTTTAGAACTAAGAGAATTTATTCACCCAGAAATGAGTTTTAAAGTTGTTTTAAGAGATACCACGACCTGTTCAACAAGACAATGTATATATGTCCTTTTATGTCTATGTCGGAAAATTTATTTGGGAAGCACAACATGTGTCATTTGTACATGCATGTTTGAACACAAATCTCGGATAAAAAAAATCTTGTGACTGATGCTTCTCTTGTGGAGCACTTTAGGGACCTCCAATATGACCCTAATACTCTTAAGGTATTTTGTGATAGAGAGGTTCCCCCCAAAATTACCAGGGTAAAGTCGATGTTACTAAATGGCTGTTGAGGCATGAAATGAAGTGGATATTTTTATTGCAGACTCTTACACCTAGAGGTTTAAATAATGAGTGGGATGTCTCTTGTTTCTTGTAAGGGTTGTTTTTTTGTTTCCATGTTAAACCTAATTCAGGGAGGAGATACTGTAACTTACAATGCTGTAGCTTTAAGGAACTTTGAGGTTGCATACACCTGCGGATTTATAAGTGAATGTATTTTGAAGTGGATTAGGAAATTGATCATACTGTACCATCATAAGCGATCATAAGCAGCAGCATTTGAAATGTAAAATATTATTTAAAAGATATGGTTCTGTGCTTCTGTAGTTTATCCTATGGTGTTATGCTAAATGTGTTATGTATGGCTTATTATTCATATTTTATGTACAGCTTGTAGAAGCTAATGCGAAATGTGGGATAAAGTACAACCGTGTCGCGTATCACTCTTGGTGCCTGGCTGTACGGAAGAAATCTTTGGGAGCACTGGTCTCCGTGGAGAACTTCACCTAAGAAATTTTGGACATTGAATTGTTTTTGAGTGACTTTGGGTGGGGTACTCAGAGTTCCTTATGTGTCCTTTGATGCAGTTTTTTAGTGTTCATAATTGAGACATGCTTTTGAATATTACACTATTGTAGTAAAAAAATTGGTACATTATTGGAGGCTGGTCTTTGTGGAGGTTTTTGTAACCTATTTTCCCTGCTGTATTATCTGTGCTGCTCTTTGTTGGTTGCACAATCCCCAGGTGGTGGCAGGGGATCCCCTGGTTTGGAGGCCCTCCCACTTCAGATCATCAGAGAGCGGGGATGGGGGAGAGGGAAATATCTGCTGGGCACTCCATTATTCCCTATGGAGACCAATTTCCATTGGGATAATTAATCTGTGGGTATCTGGGGCTCTTGGAGGAGCTGTGTTTAAAGATAAAGCCACCAAATTTGCAGCATAGCATCCAATGCCTCTTCTCAAGACACCCTCCAAGTTTCAAAAAGATTGGACCAGGGGGTCCAATTCTATGAACCTAAAAATAAGGTGCCCCTATCCATTATTTCAAAAGCCTTCCCTTCTTTGGAAGTCTCTGTGCTTGCTTTTGGGATTCATTTCAGATGTCTTTTAAAGTAACCTGCTTATGGGATGGAGGAAAACATCTCTCTTTTAATTTGTCTGTGTTAAGTTGGTTGGAAATACAGCAGCTCCTGTGTGTAGAACCCCAGTGAGATCACAGATGTGTGTGCTTGCAAACAAACTGTTTACTTTGGCTGCCTTGTTAGTTTGGGTTCATTTTCATTTATTGGAATTACAAATGCTGTTGAGGACAAAGAAATTAGAACTATTCAGGGGAATTGCACTGCTGTTTTTAAATTTATTTTAGGGAATGGGAAAGTCTCCTGGCTCCATCCCCAAAGACTCCTGGATCCACCCCCAAAGTCCCCAGTATTTTCTGAGTTGGACTTGGCAACCCTAGGGGTGAGTGGCCTAATATGCAAAGGAATTCCTGCTACAAAAAAAGCCCTGGGTGTTTGACCCCTTTCTCTGAATCACTTCCACAATCTCATTGGCTCTCTGAAAGCTGCTATTAGCCCTGTAAGTCTCCTGGCTCCATCCCCAAAGACTCCTGGATCCACCCCCCAAAGTCCCCAGTATTTTCTGAGTTGGACTTGGCAACCCTAGGGGTGAGTGGCTTAATATGCAAAGGAATTCCTGCTACAAAAAAAGCCCTGGGTGTTTGACCCCTTTCTCTGAATCACTTCCACAATCTCATTGGCTCTCTGAAAGCTGCTATTAGCCCTGTAAGATGAAATGTCAAAAGCTTCTGTGGAAAAATGTATCCATTATGTATTGGGAAGAGTTAAACATTTCCTTCCGATCACTAGTTACCTGATTAAATGAGCATCCCTCACAGCTGTTTTAGAGTAAATTAAAAAAAAACTGAGAGATCCAATGCCTGATCTCCCATGTCACATCTGGACTGGCTCTGAATGAGTGTGGTTATTTTGGGAGAGAGTCAAAAACAAAGATCACTTGTTGATATTTTTATCGTCTCCTGTCTTTGTTTCTAAGCAGCTTTCTGTTGTTTATCTCATCACTGAATTGGAAATATACAATAAGTAGAGGTGATGCCTTTTACATAATCTGATTCTGAACTTTAAAGGATCTGTTTTATGTGAATTTGGCTAATGATGGGCAGGTTCAAATCCTAAGGCCTACAATTTGGTTGGTGAGAAGCAGAGCTGAATTGCTGCACAAGCTATGATGGTTACTGTTTAGGGCCTCAGGTTATGATATTTTAAATGCATAGAAAAATCTCTGAAATGGATACATTTCCCATTTTGTTTTGGTAATGTAGGGGGCCTCTTAAACTTGAAAAAGCTATTATGTCTTAATGCAGCCCTGTTGAGAATTCAAAATATGAATTGCACAGAATTCTTGTAAGAAGTCTCAGAACCTGAAAATGAAGATGGCTTCTTTGCGACTCCAACTAGCATTCTACTTCTACCCATCTGGTTTTACAAAGACAACTTCTATGGAAGAGAAAGGTGCATAGTTTGGCATCAGCTCTGTCACTATTAAACTTAGAAATGTAGGGTTGCCTTAGAAATGTAGTACAGCTATCACTGGGTACACAGCACCTGCTTTAGAATTTTAAGAATCTACTCCCCTTCCTCTCCCAGTGGTGGCTTACAAGCCGATTTGGGTCCCCCAGCCATTTTTCCACAAGGAAACAACTCTGAAAGGAAAGGTTTTTCCACTGTTTTTGCTGCTTCATGCGGTGTATTCTGTGCATATGGAGCAGCAAAAACAGGAAAATATCCCCCCTCCCATCACCATTTCCATGTGGGAAAATGACATTGAAAAGGCAGAAGCAACTACACACTGAGTGAGTCCACACACTGACAAGTGAGACCCAGGAATCTACCGCCACTTCTCCCATCCTCCTCACGTGCATCTTGAGTACCACCTTGACAATGCAGGATCTAAAGCCATAAAATGGGGCATACTCCCAGGAATGTATACCTAGGAGTGCTGGCTATGATGCTGGGTGTGTATGTATGTGTGTGTGAAAAGGATGCTGTCAGCCCCATACTGGGTTGTTGGCATGGTTCTTTGTGAAGGTGCCCCATCCTCCCACACAGTGGGGATGGGGAACAATTGGAGTTCAGAGCATGACTGGAAGATGCCTCCCCATGTTCGGTGGAATTGCTGGCCAAGCAGTACTCCGCAGCAGCAGAAATCAAAAGAGAAGGCACAGTTGACATGCATGTTCACCCAGCAGATCAGTAAGTGTCATTTGGATGGCTATGGCCAGGGCTTTTTTTGAGCAGAAATGCACAAGAATGCAGTTTCGACTGGCTTGGTGCCAGAGGGTGTGGCCTAATATGCAAAAGAGTTCCTGCTAGACTTTTTCTACAAAAAAAAGCCCTGGCTATGGCATGTGCCGCCACCACCACTACAGTAGCATTCAGGTTTGGGGAAATCCAGTAAGATTTGTAACTTTCTTTTCCCATACAAGTTTATGCAAAAGTTCAATTTAGGCTCCATTGAATTCAATTAAGAATTCTCAGTCCTAAAAGAGATCCAAAATAATGGTGAGGTTTTTTGTTAAATTTCAAGGGCCATTGAGCTTTCCTTCAAGATTATGTAAAAAGTAAAAACTTGGGGAGGTGATTTGGAAAGTGATTGTAAGCCTTCATCTCATCTGATTGTGGAACATGAGAGACTGATATTAATTCACAGCACATTAACTGTTTTATTTCAGTTTTATGTGAAAATGGTCAAGTCAGAATGTCAGAGAGGTTTCCATTTTAATTGTGGCAGGTGAAAAGGCGACAGGAATGAGAGAAACTTCATATAACTAAATAGAATAGATAGTTTCTCACAAAAAAAGAAGCTGTTTTGTTCTACAGACCAATGTTTATAACTGTTGAGAGAAATCACTTGGCTGTCACTCCTTAGATAAACAGGAATAAGCTTATTTATTTCAAAATTAGTAAAGTCTGTGGAGTCAGGAATATACACATAGGCTCATATTTTCCTTTAACATTTGATAGGGATCACACACACTCTTTCCTAGGAGCTGTTTCCTTCAGGAAGGGAATACTGGTTTCAGTTCCCTATTTTAGGATCCTCTTTGATCCTTCGGTTTTAACCGCCATTTTCAACTGCCATTCCCTCAAGTCAGCAGTAGAATTTCATTTGAACTCCCTATCAATTAAGGTTCTTGGTTTGTTATAGTGCATCAGCAGTTAGCTGTCCATTACAACTTTCTATATCAAATGGGTTGAAGAGATAATCTAGAGATTTGAAGCTGATGAGAAACAGCTCTATTTCGCAGCTAAATCCAGGGAGGCAGTAGAAGTACTAAACCAGTGTCTAGAGAGTGAAGGGCTAGATGAGTATAAATAAATTGAAACTTAATAGAAGGTAGAAATAAAACTGATATAGTAATAATTGCTTCACCTGTTCCAGAGTTAGAATTCCCTTCTACCAGTTAAGGGGAGCTTTCGAGCTGCTGCTGTTCTTGGAGAAAGCTAGCCTAGGAATCATGGTCATACATAACTTAATGATATCCAGATAAGAGAATAGTAGAAAGCAATACATGGGGCTGTTGTTGAAGACAGAATGGAAACCTGAATTGATGGAAATGAAGCTTCAATAGTCCTTATGGGGACATACTGGAACCATCATATAAAGTCAGAAATCCATTTCTAGGCTCAGTTCAAAGTGCTGTTTTGACCTTAAAAGTCCTTGATGGCTTGGGTCCAGAGAATCTACTCCTCCCATACCTACCTGCCTGGGTTTTAAGTTCTCAGCATGGTACCTTCCTGTGGAAACTGGCCTTTGCTGAGTTGAGATTGGCTGGGATCCATGAGAGGGCTTTTCAGCCACTGTTCAGATGAATTCCTTCCTCTGGAGGATGAGGCTGCTGCCATGCCTACCAGCCTTTGGGACTGAATTAAAAACATTCACCCCAGAAGCCTGGATTAATTTGGGATAGTACGTTGTTTTACTCTAGAACTTATTTTAGATTGTTTCATGTTATTTGTGTTAATAAGAAAGTATTTTTATTTGAATTATATCATAGAAAAAAACAACATTCTTACAATCAGTCAATCAAAAGTTTATTGTTTGTGGCCAAAGACCATCACAATTGAACAGATAAAACAAAAAGAACAACAAATAATAAAGCTATAACTTTGAAACACATAAAGGTTCATTAAAACAAATTATCACTGGTGAAGGAGTCTTACACTCAACCATTAAGAACAGCTCAAGCCTGAATTTTCTTAGCTGGGCAAATTGTGCTACTTCACATATGAATCTACACCGGAAAGAACGAGGCATAGTTTTTCCACCATGTAGGAGAAAACTAGGCCTTTTAAAATTTCTCCAATGAATTTGTTTCTGGAATTTGTATACAAAGGCAGAACAGAATGTAGTGTGGAAGGTCTTTGGGGGACTAAAGCTCCACAAAAATGGGCAGCAATCAGTATTTGTGTATAGTGGCCATCTAGAAGGCATGGTTTGAAACCTCAAAGAAGTTAAAGCCATTCTAAGAATAGGAAAGATGATTTTGGTGTGTCCCCTCTTGAACAATTTGAACCAAGGAGGAAATTTGGAACCGAGAAGTATGCTTTTGTCCAGCAAAGCATAGATCTTAAAGATCCAGTCTTGTATATTGCGACTGGGCGACACCCCGAAAGTCATCCACCTTAAGGGCCTAGAAAGCAGAATTACAGCATATTATAAAGAATGTCCATTGGACTGCAACTGTTTTTAATTCATCGATTTTACTGTTTTTATATATATTTTGTTGTACATCGCCTAGAGTCTAGCATTGGCTGGGATGAGGCGATTCATATATTTAATAGATGATGATGATGGAGAATACTGTTGAAGCCAGCTATGCAAATAGCATCTGAATTCAGCAGTGCATTGCTCTCCCTCAGAAGAGGTTTAGTGGAGAGATTCCATTGCTTTCTCCAGAACAGAAATAAGACCAGGTGTAAATGGGGTCTAACAGAAGATAACTTAAGTTCAGCCATACTAGAGCACCATGAGCCAAAGCTAGGATTCTCTTTTATAAGAGATTTTGGATTAGTTCTAGAGTTGAAATCAAATGTTCATTCCAACCCCAGATCTCTGCACCTTATAAAAGCAGATGGATGGCTTTGCAATGGAACACTTTCAAGGCTGGTTCAACTAAAAATCCTCCTTTTGAGGTACAAAATTTGAAGATGTTCCCAGTGTTTTTTTTGAGACTGAGGCTTTTAATATTGCCATTTGCCATGTGGGCTTTCCATGATTGGATTTCACTAAATGTCACCACATCTATTGACCATCTAAATCTTGGAGTTCTCTTCCCAAAGACCATTGCATTGGTCTTAGTAAAGCAGATGTTTAAGGCCTCATTCTTATAGGAATGGCCCAGTTTGTGTAAGATCCTCAACCCAATGCAAGTTAAAGACACCAACACTATGTCATTTGCCTATGGGAATACAGATACTTTCTGCCCCCCCCCCCCCCCAAGGATGGTAGAAAGAATTTAGGGCCAGGAAGATTGGGACTATATCATTTAAATATAGATTGAAAAACAATGGGGCCATTATATACTTCTGGTTGACCCTCATTCCCACCCCAGGTAATTGGAATCTCCTCTGTTAAAGTGCTTGTAGGGCCCAGCTTAACTCTAGCAGTTGTGTTAGAATCCTGCTGCAAAAGTGCACTGATAGGGTATTACTCAACATTTGCAAAAGTGCCCTATGTACAGGGGTGGAATTCTAGCAGAAATTCCTTTGCATATTAGGCCACGCACCCCTGATGTAGCCAATCCTCCAAGAGCTTACAAGGCTCTTTTTTGTAAGCTCATGGAGGATTGACTACATTAGGGGTGTATGTTCTAATATGCAAAGGAGCTCCTGCTAGAATTCCACCCAGCCTATGTATATTCTTTCTGTGCATCATATCCCCCTATATATTGTAGAGATGTTTGGTTTTAAGTAGTAAACCATAGTGACAAAACTGAATTATTATTTGGGAGCTGTATTCATTAAAGGCATGTTCTCAGGAGACATGACTGTCCCTGTTTCTTATTTTATATAATGGTGCCAATACAAAGATGGTTACATGAAGTATAAAAATGATTTTCCAAATGATGAATTCCTAGGTTTGCAATGTTGCTATTGTAGTTTCATAAAAATTATATGATATTGACATGAGCAACCTGAATAACATAGCGGGATAAACAATAAACAAGAATCCTTCTGCCAAGGTTTTCTGACAACTGCTTTGCTTTAAAAGAATTAAACAGTAGAACCACTTTTGTATGTTTAATTGCAAATTGACAGATCTGGTTTTCACAGGAGGAGCCTAAGAATGTAGATTTTTAATACAATCCAAAACAAAGATACAGTAAATCATCTTGATACAAATATTTATATGTTTTGCCATGTTTACTTGTCAGACTCTTGGCATTGGTTGCAGACAGAAATGTATCAGCTTTTACCATTTTTCTGCCAGTCATAACTGCCATATCTCTGCCAGTAAAACTTGATTTCATTTCAGAGTTCTGATATCAGTATCACAAATTAATTTGAGAGGTAAAACTACCCAGATTATTTTGGAATACATATGGTCCATGGAATAGGAACAGGTTCAGTCTTGTAAAACCTACAGAGCTGCTGCCAGTCTCAGTAGACAATATTGGTCCAAATGGACCAATGGATATGTCCATATGTCCAAGTCTTTCTTTAAACCAGAATGTTACATAATAACTGTTTTCCACATTGTTCTCATATTCCAGGAAACAATCCCACTGTGAAAATTGTGTATTAGAAATACAACCCATATCTGATTGGACATTGATCTCTTTTAAACTATTCCTGACTTTTGGCTGCTCTATAATTTATTCTTCTCCATTCATCTGGAATCAACCCAGATTTGATGTTCAAAGTTCATGTTCCAGTTGTTGACTAAAATAAACAGTTTTTAAAGTTTATGGATTTAAAGTAAACAGTTTGTTGCATGAAGACACACATTTTTATTTATCCCATATGAGTTCATGGCATGTGTCAAATTCAATATGCACTGTAAATATCTAATTCACCATTGTTCAAAAGATCCTTTCTTCATAGGCCATGATTATTTGTTCATAAGGGACATATTGATAAACGAATTGACGCTAATTACTAGAGATGCATGGACCTTGAAGAACTGATTCCCCCCTCCATGCTTTTGTTAACATTGTGATAACGTTAGATAACTTGAGATTAACTTTAGGATCAGGAATACTAGTCATCCCATGCATTGGTAATGACTCGGAGCTTGCACATGGGACTATCTTTACCTTTAGATCATTTGAGATTAACTTTAGGAACAGGAATGCTAGGAGACCTCTTGTACAATATATTAAGTTTCTGGAAATATATTGATTTCGAACTAATGAAGAACCTTCTACCAGAAGCCAAAAATATTGTTTCTTTGTAACATAAAGGTGGGGGGAAAACCACCTTGCTGTTAGAGCTGCCAAACCACAGGTCCGGGTGGGGGTTCTCCCGCTCGGGAGGTTCCCAACCCACCGGCCCACATTGGGCTGGTGGGGAAAACCTCCCCCAATGTTGCTGGTGCAATGATGTCACCCGGAAGTGATGTCATAAAAATGGCGATGCCCATGTGGGTCCACTCTAGGTGTTTCTGGGAAAACTCTATGGTCTCTAGCTATTTGGGAGGCAACTCTATGGCTCTAGCTATTTGGGAGGTAAAAACTCTATGGTGCATAGGTACCATAGAGTTTTTACCTCCCAAATGGCTAGATTGTCCAGGAAAACCATAGAATTTTCCTGGAAATACCTAGAGCAGACCTGCACTGGTGCCACCATTTTGATGATGTCACTTCAGGGTGACATCATCGCGGAGCGTGCGCGCTCCATGCATGAGAGAGAGTCCCCCGCTATGGGAAGCAGGGGACTTGGCAACCCTACTTTCTGTAGGTGAAATAAGATATTTCACAGGCTTTTTGAATTAAACTACAATTGTCTGAGTAACTGGAATTTGTTTTAATTTGCAACAGCATTGTTTTTAACATTTAATGATTTGAAATTATGTTGGACCTTTCATATTGCTTTTGTTGTAAAGGCATGGCGGAGGAAGTCATTGTGCCATGTTTGTGATGTAATAATGGAGATTTTCTTCTCATCTACCATGGGTCATAGGCATTACTACTTCTGTCCTGAATGTAATGAAGAAAACAATATTCCTTTTGTTTGTCAAGTATGCCCACTGGATATACAAGAACATCAAGTATTAAAAAAATTAGAGCAATATGCAGATACCCTTCATTTCTTTCCCAGTCTCCACACATAGAAATTTCACACTGCCATTCCCTGATAACAGTGCCCCTATGGCTGGATAAATGTGCTAGAGGACCAATTTCATGCACCTAGTGGCAGGTTACCAAAAGCCCCAGGGAGGCCCACAGAAATATTTCTGCTTTCTATAACCTGGAGCCAACCCAAACATCATAGGAAAGAAAATTAGAGGACTTAGCAAGCTCCATGCCCTCCTGCCTGGTGACCAGGACCTTTAGAATTTTGTTCCCTCCTGGTTTCCCCGTCATTAATCTAGTTTAACAGCATGCATAAGTGACTGACCTATGCACTTACCTTACTTCGACTTACCTTACATCTTTTAAATTTTGTTTACTGTACAGTTTGGAGAGGCGTTTTTTGGGAAATCAGTGACAAGGGCCAGGCAGTGTTCTCCTTAAATACGCCTACCCTAAGAGCATCCTGACAGAAGCTGGGTTCAGGTAGCTGGCTCATGGTTGACTCAGCCTTCCATCCTTCTGAGGTCGGTAAAATGAATACCCAGCTTGCTGGGGGGGAAATGTAGATGACTGGGGAAGGCAATGGCAAATCACCCCATAAAAAAGTCTGCCATGAAAATGTTATGAGGTGATGTCACTCCAGAGTCAGAAATGACTGGTGCTTGCACAGGGGACTATTATTACCTTTAAGAGAAAGAATGAGATCAACAGGGCTTTTTTGGAGCACAAACACACAGGAACACAGTTCTGGCTGCCTTGGTGTCAGGGACATGGACTAATATGCAAATGAGTTCCTGCAGGGCTTTGTCTACAAAAAAAGCCCTGGAGATCAATATCCGCTGAAGCAATGACTCAGCAATAATAAGTTCTAATTCAACATTCAATTTCAAATGGCATACTTAATTAGAATTTAATGCAACAAGAATGATTACCAGTATCATCCTAAACATTGCTGCATCCTTCTGAGCCCATTGAAATCAATGAGCTTAGTTCTGCTCAGGATGCTACTGTGTATGTAGCTAAAATTCCAGACAAAGAGGCTTGTACTTTCATGCTGTGTATATCATGATACTTGAAAATAGGGAAACTCTGTAAAAGATTAATTTCAGCTGCCTGCAGCATTGTTATAATAAAATCACATCGAAAATTATGCCTTTGGTATTAACTGTTTCATATTTCCAAAGTAGTTAAGATTTTAGACAATATATGTTCTGCAAGTGAACAGTGGCAACCTTCACAGGGTGGTGATTATTTCCAGTGCCTGCAGATATTCTTTAAATTGTTAAATGCACTTACAGTTTTCCAATACATCAACAGGCCTGGACACTTTCTGTCTTAACCTCCCTGTTACAGCTGCCATGTTAAATTTAGTCATGAGTTCTGTAAAGGGAGCAGATTGTCCACCACAGTCAGGTAAACACAGGAAACAGAAATATTGACACAAGACTTTTACAGGACAATTAAACAAGTAATGAAAGAAGTGCAGTTCCGAAGCCACAGTGAACAGGAAAGTCAGGCTCAGCACCACATTCTGGCATGTGCCTGATGCCTGACACTTTGAGAATAGCATTCTAGCATTGGCAGTTCTCTGTCGATGGGCATTAGGAACAGGGCTTGTATGGAGCAAAGCTCTGGGGATATTTTTGTTGAGCTAAACTAGATATCATTCCGCCTCACCTCAATGGAATTCTATTCTTAAATCCATCTTCCTTTTGCAGGGCCAGATCTACATATTTTTTGAGGAGGGACAAAAGTAAAAAATGGCGCCCCTTATATTTTTCCTTTGTATATACGTATATGATCAATATTTAAAATATAGATATATAATAAACAACTCCAGAAGAAATGAAACAACAAACTAATGAATTATTTGATCTTTGGCTTTTTCAGTGATGATGGAATAACTGTATCAATTCTAAATGTATATATTTGTTATCTATTGTTATACATTGTCCAGAGCCCTGCACTAGCTGGGATGGGGTGATTTATTAAGTTGATTCAATCAATTAACCAATACATTAATGTAGTACTACTACATGTAATTACTACATGGACTATGTAATTACACCACTGTAGAAAAAGCTGTAGAAAAGCTCATGCTTTGCTTCAGTTATGTAACGTGTTGCCTCCAAGCTGAGTTTGTGTGAGCTGGCTCACAGTTTTTTAGCCTCCAGCTCACACATTTTTGTGCTAGCTCAGGAAAAATGGCCCCAGAGCAAACTAATTTATGCAGTAGCTCACCACTTTATTGCTAGTAGTTCACAAAGTTGAATTTTTGCTCACAAGACTCCACAGCTTAGAGGGAGTATTCTTCTGTTTGGTCAAGGCAGTTCCTTCAATGGGACCTTTGCAAATAAATTGCCTGTCAGATGAGGGACAGAATAAAAGCCAGAACAGCCCAGAATGGGCCTCAAACAATGTTAGCTGCCACAAAAAACACTGGGATGCATCACAGACACTTGAGAACACTATTCTAGAACAGAAAAAGCAGAACTCACACATCCTTATTACCCTGTTCCAGGCCAAAATGCCTCTGGAATAGGCCAGAATGGGCATCAAACAAACTGGGCTCCCACAAAAAACACTGGGATGCATCACAGTCACTTGAGAACAATATTCTTGAACAGAAAAAGTAGAACTCACACGTCCTTATTACCCCGTTCCTGGCCAAAGTGCCTCCAGAACACCCTGGAACTGGCTGGAACCGGCGTCAAACAGCCTGGGTTGCCACAAAAAACACTGGGATGCATCACTGAAGAACAAGATTCCAGAAAAGAAAAACTGGAACTCAGACATCTTTATGAGCCCATTCCCAGCCGAAATACCTCCAGAACATCCTGGAACGAGCCGGAACAGGCATGAAACAGGCCTGTTCTGGGATGTTCTGGAGGCCAGGTCCTCACAGGCCATGCTGACCATGGGGACGACCAGTGCGATGCTCACTGTGTCAGACAAGAGCATTTCTGTGTGGGTCTTGAAGGGCCCAAGAACCTCCACAGTCTGAGAAATAACTACCTCTTGGGTGAGATGGTTCTCATGCCGAAAGACCCTCGTCTCAGAGACAAAGGCATCCAGGGCTGCTCTCTACTCCACCATGCGTTCCAGCATGGCACAGGTGGAGTTCCAGCATGTGCTGATGTCACCAATCAGGTGGTGCCCTGGCACACCTGTCAGTGTCTGTTTCTCATGCAGCAGATATGAGTCCGTATTGCTGCGTGAGAAGTGACCTGTGATGTGCTGACACTTCTGGAGCAGAAGTCAGTACTCATGGGTTGCAGATAGATACCGACAATCCTGGCTTTTCGTCTGGCCCAATGGATCCTTAACCACAAGGTGGAGAAGGTGGGCCACGCAAGGAAGGCCTTTTAGGCCCTGATGCTGGACAGCCGCCTTGATGTTGGAGCCACCGTCAGTCATCACAAAGCCTGTGGCTACGTCCCTGCAGCCTACCCAGCTGTCTAACTGCCATGAGAGGATGGCTCTGAGAGTGTCTGCCATGTGTGGCATGTTGACTGCTTCGGTGTGCAGCAAGGCCCAGCAATAGCCAGCCTGGCAGCCCTGATCCTGCCGCCGCTACTGCCACCCCCACCCTGCATCTCACTGGGTTGCTACCAATGTGCAGTCAGGGAGAGATACCCCTCGAATGCGGCGGCTCTATGCACAGGTGGGGGAAAAACCTGGGTCCTCCTCCTCCTTCTCTCCCTTCCCTCCACCCCTCTAGTCTTCTCCTTGGCCTTGCCCCCAGGGCCCCTGTTCTGCTGCCTGTCACTCATGTTGAGAGCTCCAGATATCTGAGGTGAAATGAACAGTCCCCCTGGCAGCATGGGACAAATGCTTCTTCACCACAGATCTGGGCCGCGGTCACACACACACCATTAAATCCATCCCTAACCCATTGCTATTATACCCCGCAGCTTTTTTACAACAAATTTCCTGATCAGACATCCCTCCATCCTTCAGTTCTAAGCAGCGTTGGTCCCGTAGTTGGTTGATCAGAGGTCTCAACCGGACCTCATTTTTTGAGATGGCATTCCACACTTGCGCAAGTGCAGTACCGTGGGATATCGTGCTTGGCTTTTTTTTTTAAAGGTGCCAGAAAAGGTGGGCAATCTGCCACCCCTCATTTAAACACCCCATCGTGGTATTAACATGGGGGGGGGGCGCACGGCAACTTTCTTTGCTGTCTCTCCGCCTGGTGGGGAGACAGCAAAGATGGGTGAGCTTCCTCCCCCCCATTTAAACACCCCAACGTGGTGTTTAAATGGGGGGGGGGAGCACGGCAACTCTCTTTGCTGTCTCTTCGCCTGGTGGGGAGACAGCAAAAGTGGGGGATCTTCCTCCCCCCATTTAAACACCCCACCATGGTGTTTAAATGGGGGGGGGGAGCACGGCAACTCTCTTTGCTGTCTCTCCGCCTGGCGGGGAGATAGCAAAGGTGGGTCATCTTCCTCCCCTGGCAGGGAGACAGCAAAGGTGGGCGATCTGCCTCCTCCCCCCATTTAGAAAAGGTCCCCTGTGCAAGCACCAGTCGTTTTCAACTCTGGGGTAACACTGCTTTCACAAAGTTTTCATGGCAGTCCTTTTACGGGGTGGTTTGCCATTGCCTTCCCCGGTCATTACACTTCCCCCCCAGCAAGCTGTGTGTAGTGTATGGCGCCCACTGAAGGCAACCAGTTCATAAAGACCACGATAGCAGAATAACACCCATCCACCCCAGCCGCGGAGGCAACTGAGTAACACCCAAGTGCCTCCGCGCTGGGCGCGCCAATCCGCCAATCGCAGCGTGTGGCGGGAAATTCGGACGGTCAACATTGGACCGGCCAGAAGGTTGAATAGTCCGGCAACTGTATATATGCGGGAGCCGGCCCGCGTGTTCGCTCTCTCCATCTTGTATCGTACCGTGGAATAAACCCATGTTGCCCTACTCTCGTCTCCACGTGTGGTACTTTACAGTAACTCTCCTCCCCCCTTAGTTAGTAATATAGTCCTGGAGGTAGGCAGGGGGTCGACGCTCCCGTGCAGAACGCCTCGGTGTTGCTTGTGGTGCCGGGGTTGCTTCCGCCTCTGGGGTTTCCCCGGGGGTCTGAGCGTTGGTGGGTTGTGGGTCGGGGTCCGATGGTGGGTCCGCCTCTGCCGGTGTGTGTGGCCTTGGTGCCGGTGCGGGTGTCGTTGGGCTCTCCGCGGGCCTGGCCCCCTCCCTCATTTCCAGGGGTACCTCCGGGAGGGTCCGGCGGCGTAACTGATCGATGTGCCGGTGTAGAATCTGGCCCCCGTCGGTGGAGACCTCGTAGTGGCGGGATCCCATAACCCGTAATACCCGCCCGGTGACCCATTCTGGGCCTGCCGCGTAGTTGCGGGCGAACACCGGGTCTCCCGCGAAGAACCCCCTAGTCGCGTCTCTGACCTCTGGGGACCCGCGCACGTCTGGGGCTCGGTCGGGGTTTAGCCGATCTAGCCTTGTGGTGAGTTTGCGTCCCATGAGGAGCTCGGCTGGGCTAACCCCTGTGACTGGGTTGGGAATGACCCGGTTGTCAAAGAGGAACGCGGCTAGCCGGTGGTCCCAATCGCCCTGCACTATTCTGCCCAGGGCCTCTTTTGTTGTTCGGACCATCCGCTCGGCCTGGCCGTTGGTGGCCGGGTGGAAGGGCGCTGACCGGATGTGCCTAATGAGGTACCTCTGGAGGAACCCCTGGAAGTCCCCCGAGGTGAATGCTGCCCCGTTGTCCGAGACTATGGTGTCCGGAATACCGTGGGTGCACAGGACCTTACGTAATGCCCTAATGGCTGCAGCTGATGAGGTGGACCCTACGGGGATGACCTCTAACCATTTTGTGTATGCATCCACGATGATTAGGAAGATCTGTCCCTGGAACGGCCCAGCAAAATCGATGTGTAGCCTGGACCACGGTTTCCTGGTGGTCTCCCATCGTGTAGCTGGGGCACTGGGTGGGTCCGGCCGCGACTCTTGGCATGTGCCGCATCTCCGGACCCAGTCCTCTATCTCACTGTCCATCCCCGGCCACCATACGTAACTTCTGGCTAGGGCTTTCATTCTCACGATGCCTGGGTGTGTTTCGTGGAGTGATTCCAGGACCCGTTTCTGCAGAGGGGGGGGGGACTACTACCCTGCTTCCCCATAACAGGCACCCTTTGTGTGCTGCGAGTTCCTCCCTCCGCATTTTGTAGGGTTTGAACTCTTCCCCCATGTTCTCCTCTGGCCACCCCCTCACCACCCAGTCGAGCACCCGCGCTAGGGTTTTGTCTTTTCTGGTGGTTTTAGCCACCTCTGCCGCATGGAGGGGTTGCTCCGGCAGTGACTCGATTGACATGACCTGGTGAGCTGGGGCTGGATCGGGGCCTGTGTCCGGGAGCGGCAACCGGCTGAGAGCGTCCGCGTGGCCCATTGCCTTGCCCGCCCTGTGAACCAGCGTGTAGGTGTACGAGTTAAGGAATTGATTCCATCTCAACACCCTCTGGGACAGGATTTGGGGAGTTTGTCGGTCTGGGGCCAGCAGACCCAAGAGCGGCTTATGGTCCGTCGCTATTGTGAACCGGCGCCCATATAAATAATCGTTGAATTTATGGACCCCCGCCACTATGGCCAGGGCCTCCTTGTCGATTTGCGCGTAGTTCCGTTCCGCCGAGGTCAGGGTGCGCGAGTAGTATGCGACCGGGACCTCCCGGCCATCCGGTAACTGGTGCCCCAGGACAGCGCCCACCCCGTACGGCGATGCATCGCAAGCCAGGATGACCGGGAGGCGCTCGTCGAAGTGATGCAGCACCGCGTTGGAGATGAGGACGTCCTTAACTGCCTGGAAGGCGGCGGCTTGCCTCTTTCCCCACACCCATGGAGCTTTTTTGTCCAGTAGACGGTGTAGGGGTTCGGCAAGGGCCGCCTTGTGGGGTATGAACGTGTGGTAAAAATTGAGGACCCCCAGGAAACTCTGGAGTTCCGCTTTACACATGGGGGCAGGGGCTTGCACAATGGCCCTGGTCTTTTCTTCGGTCGGGTGGATTCCCTCTGCGTCCACTGCGAATCCCAGGAACTCCACCCGGGGCACCCCCAACATGCACTTCTCCCTCTTAACTTTCAGTCCAGCGGCTTGGAAACGGCGGAGCACCTCCCGGAGGCGGTTGCGGAATTCCTCCGGGTCCGGGGCGGCGATTAAAACATCGTCGAAAAACGGCTGGACTCCGGGGATCCCTTTCAGGAGAGCATCCATTATACTCTGGAAGATTCCCGGAGCCACGCTAACCCCGAACTGTAACCTGTTCACCCTGAACGCCCCCCTGTGGGTGACTATCGTTTGTGCCTCCGCTGTTTTGGCGTCCACCGGGAGCTGCTGGTAGGCTTGGGCCAGGTCCAGCTTCCCGAAAATCTTGGACCCCGCAAGGGCTGCCAGCACGTGGCTGACCACTGGCACCGGGTATGGGTTGTCTTGGAGCGCTTTGTTAATTGTGCACTTGTAATCTGCACATATTCGCACGTCCCCGTTAGGTTTGACCGGGGTCACTATGGGGGTTTCCCACGGGGCGTAGTCGACCGGCTCCAGGACCCCTTGGGCTACAAGGCGGTCCAACTCTGCCTCGATCTTGGGCTTTAAGGCGAAGGGGACCCGCCTTGCTTTGAGCCGGATCGGTCTGACCGTCGGGTCGAGCGGTAGGGAGATGGCCGGGCCCTTGTAGCTCCCTAGCGACCCATCAAAAACGTCGGGGAATTCTCCGCACACCCCCCCGAACCCCCCAGTAGTGGCTGTGCGCGCCACCTCTACTCTGATTCCCAGGGGGCCAAACCATGCTAGCCCCAACAGGGTGGTAAGTGGCCGCTTGACCACCAGGATGTCCAGGGGGCCTCTGAAGGACCCCCGCTCCACCTGCACCCGTGCCCACCCCGCTATTTGGACCGGGTTTTGCTGGAAGTCCCGCAATATGAAATTGGCTGGTCGCAGCTGCAGCCCCTGGCCGGGCCGTAGCCTTCTCAGGGTCTCCTCCGCAATTATGGAGATGGAGGAGCCTGAGTCCACTTCCATGGTGCAGGGGGCCCCGTCTATGAGGACCGCCATCGTTATCTTGTTGGGGGTGGTGAGGGGCAAATTCAGTACCTGAAGTGAGGTGGAGGCGGTGGAGTGGGACTCTGCGGACTCGTGGTGGGCGGTCGGTCGCTGGCGGTTGGGCTTGGTGCGGCAAGCCCGCGCTATGTGGCCGGTCTTTCCGCAGCTCCGGCAGTCCCAGGTCCGGTACTGGCAGTCCCGCCGATCGTGGGGGTCGCCGCAGCTGGCACACTTGGCCCTTTCGTTGGTGCGCTGGCTCGGTCGTTCGTTGGCTCGGGGTCGCTGTGAAGCTCGGGCGACGGATCCTGGGGCGCGTCGCGTCTGGACAGCTTCTCCCTCGTCCTGGAGCTCGGGGTCCAGCTCCTCGTGGTGGGCGGTCTCGGTCTTTGCCCGGGGAAACGTCCGGGCGGTCCTTTCGCTCGCCACTGCCTCGCTGAAGGCTCCCTGGAGGGTGAGCTCTTCTTTGGCGAAGAGCTTCTGCTGGAGCCTTTCGTCGCGGAGGCCCCACGTGAATCTGTCGGCCAGGGTTTCTTCCAGCTGGGGAAAGTTGCAGTTCCCGGCGAGTTTTCGGAGGGCCGCCAGGTAGTCGGCGGCGGACTCTCCCGCGGTCTGGTCCCGTTTGTGGAACAGGAATCTGCGAGCCACCCGTGAGGGCTGTGGTGAGAAGTGGCCCGTGAGGAGTCGGATGATCTCGTCGTAGGACTTCTCCGCCAGGCGGGCGGGCGCCGAGAGACCCTTAGCGATCTCGAACGTGGCAGGCCCGCAGACGCTTAGGAGCACATCCCGCTTCGCCCCGGCGTCGGTGATCTTGTTGGCCCGGAGATAGAACTCGACCCGTTCCGAGTAGGACTCCCAGCCCTCGGGATTGGCAGGGTCGAAGGGCTCGAGGTAGCCGGTGATTCCGCCCTGGTTGGCCATGATGGCGGCGGCGGTCGTTCGTTGCCCAGATCTCCGTCGTAGCCGATGAGGCTAGGATCCCATCCTCGTCGCCACTGTAAAGTACCACACGTGGAGACGAGAGTAGGGCAACATGGGTTTATTCCACGGTACGATACAAGATGGAGAGAGCGAACACGCGGGCCGGCTCCCGCATATATACAGTTGCCGGACTATTCAACCTTCTGGCCGGTCCAATGTTGACCGTCCGAATTTCCCGCCACACGCTGTGATTGGCGGATTGGCGCGCCCAGCACGGAGGCACTTGGGTGTTACTCAGTTGCCTCCGCGGCTGGGGTGGATGGGTGTTATTCTGCTATCGTGGTCTTTATGAACTGGTTGCCTTCAGTGGGCGCCATACACTACACTGTGTACATATTTTACCGACCTCAGAAGGTTGGAAGGCTGAGTCAACAATTGCTGGCCCAATGATATCATTTGGAGTGGGCTCTCGCAGGGAAGTGGATGTGTGCTTGCGATGAGTCGGCTACAATGGAGCGTTCAAACATAGAAAGTACGCGCAGGAGTCGTCGGAAGCATTCTTATTCCAGATTTAATGTACTATCAAAAAAGTCTGCGTCTCAGTCGTGGCAGTTCGGGATACAAACGAGCCAACGACCATTGCCAGATGCTGTTGTTTGGACAACCGCATACAATCCGACATGCATCTGGCTTTCATCCATGCCCATCTTGTCAGTTTATGTGCATCTGACCTCGGCCCTGGTCACCCTGAAAACAGATGGCACAATGGTCCTGCTAATGGTGGTTCTAGCAGGAACTTTGTAACAGGGTGCCAGGTACTTGAGCAACCCTAGCACCCCAGGATTCTCGACCACTGAAAATGGAAGCCCATGGACGACCAACCTAGCAAGGTTCCAGGCTATCACCCTCCTGCCATACCTGATTCCCCCTCTTGGCAACCAGGTGCCACCCCCACCAAACATCTCAGACAGAGATGCCTGGCATCCCTGCCCTGTCGTGGAACTCTCCTGGAGAGCTCTGGAGGTAGTCGCGGTGGGACAGACCTCCTGGCTGGGTGGTGTTGGTCACTTGGGCACCCCAGCACCAGTCTGCTTCTCCCCCTTAAGAAGCACCGCCTGGTGGTGCTTCTGCAGGTAGTTCCGCATCCCCCCCCGGAGTCAGGTGAGCATGGTCCCGCCCATGACTGATCCGGGCCCTGCACAGCTGGCACTGCATATAGAGTGGATCCCCCATAAGTCGGAAATGCTTCCAGACTTCGGAGGTATACGGATGCCCAAGCTGACCGGCAGCTTGGGTGTCCAGAGCCGCCACCTGTGAGGTGCTCGGGGCAGACACATCATGGTGGCAGGAGGGGCTGACTGCCAGGGGGAAGTGGGCGGAGATGGAGGCACCTCGTGTGTCTCCATTTCTTCCCCCTCCACCCCATGTGGCCTCCCCTCCTGGCCATCCCCTGAAGGACTGCTGGTGCCCGAAGGAGCCAAAGAAGGGGGCTGGTCCTCCTCAACCAGCTTTTCCTCTAGCTCCTGCACAACATTCTGCACTCTCCTTGGGGTGATCATTTTGGACAGATCATTTTTTGATGTTTGTTTTTTTTGGTCCCTAACCTGTCCTTCTTTGGGTTGGGGTAGTAGTAGTCTGGTAATGTTTAGGAGACTAGGTGATCCTGCCTCTACCTGGCCTCAGTTTTTAAAAGGCTACCTTGAGATGAAGGCAATCCTTGTTATATCCTCCTAGTTAAACTTCTCCTAACTAGATCTTGGGACAAACCGAATTTCCTTGCAAATGCAAACTAGAAATCAGGTGTCCCCTGTAACTAGAAAGAAGCTGTAGTTTACCCTATGGAAATCTAAGGATGCACTGGCTTTCAGTGGCTGAAAGCAAGATGCGCTGTAATCCTAGTCTCTTTAAAAGGGAGCCTGATGTGGTCTAGTAGTCACGCTGCCTTTTATGAGAAACCTAAAATCTTTTTAAATTGCCCCTATCTGGCCTAGTTGAATTTTGAATGATAAAGCCCTAAACTGGATTAATTTTTTTTTAAATTTCAAAAAATGCAATCCCTAAAAGCACCTTTATTAGTGGGGCAACCTATTTAGTGGCCCTAGCCAAACTGAAAGCACCCTCAGACTCCAAAAATAACTATAAAAACATGAAACTGACCCACCCCACACAGCCCACACACCAACCCCCTCATACCAACCAGAGGTAATTTAAAAAAAAAAACCCAAAACATGACAGAAAGAAACTTAACTTTTAACCCCCCCCCCCAAAAAAAAAACAGAACCAGGAAAGGGACAACAGAACAGGATGCAAAACCAACAACAGATCCAAACAAATCACTGAGAAAAGGCCAACAAACTCAACTGTTAAAAAAGTGACCTTTTTAACAACAAAAAAACCTCAGGCCAGATCAGTCAACACCCCCTCCCCCAAAACCAGAACCAGGAAAAGGGACAACAGGACAGGATGCAAAACCAACAATAACAGATCCAAACAAATCACTGAGAAAAGGCCAACAAACTCAATTGTTAAAAAACCTGACCTTTTAACAATAAAAATTAGGCCAAACAGCCCCCCCCCCATAAGAACCAGAACCAGAAGGGAAAAGGAACAACAGCAGCACAACACAGCAGCAACAAATCAAACACAGAATCCTCTTAAAACAGTAAAAAACTTAACTTTTAACAATACAGGAACTTTACTAACCCCTCCATGCAAAAAAACCTTCACCCTAACCCCAAGAAATCCAAGCCACCCAAATCAGGAAAAGTGAAAGGACACTGCACATATATCTCACTAAAGTAAGACATAGGCAAATTGGCAACCCCCCACCCCAGGTCCCCACCCTCAGCAGAACCCCCTAACCCTAACTCCAAATAAGCTACTCAGTACTCACCCACCCAAATCTGGATAAGTAAAGGGACTCTGAGTCTTAAAAAGTCCTTTTACTTTTATCCTGACTAAAATAAAAACAAGAACCCCAAGACTGTCTTACCTTAGACGTCTTCTCTTCTCCAGACAGGTCAGGCAAGGCTGAGAGAGAGCAGCAGCAGCTGAGGCCAAGGGCCAGCGCAGCACAATCTCTCTCTCACACCAACACAGCAGCAATGGAATGGAGTCCAGCCAGGCAGACTCCTTAAAAAGGTTCTCTGGCCCTACACAGAGCAGTTTCAAAAAATACCACTGCTCTGTGATTGGCCAGAGAACAGTGTTTACTTGGATACCCAAGTAAACAAAAGAACAACAATGTTGCTGATGGCTGGGGGATTAGCCCAGCCATCAGCTACACAACAGCCCTGCAAAGCATGCATTCGCAATGCATTTTGCAAATGCATGCTTTGGATTGGCTGCTGGGGCTCCTCTCCCCCTCCCTCCCTTATCCCAGGGAGGCTATGGGAGAGGTGGGAAAAGGCTTCCAAAGGCGGGAATGGAGGCAAGCAGCTTCCCTGAGACAGCAGAAGCTCCTTTCCCGCCTTTTCTATGGACTTCCAAATACTTCCGAATAATGTCTGTAAATTGGATTCGGAAGTATATGATGCCATATACTTCCGAATCAGGGGTATTCAGAGATCTCTTCGGTTCAGCCGAACCAAATGCACACCCTTAGTCTTTCTCCCTCCACTAAGAAATTCACATGCCAGACATTGTCTCCCCCCTCCTCAAGAGAAAGTATTGGGAAAGACCTGCTGCCGCTAGAAGTACTGGAGAGCTGCTGTTAGTCAGAGTAGACAATACTGACTATGGTCTGCCTTGATATGAGGCAGCTTTATATTACATTTCATATAGAGCAGTATTGCCGTCTATTAAAAACATTCATTTAATTCAGTTTCTCATGTAAGCATAATCTTGATCTTCCATACAATCACAATCAAGTCACAATCAACAGGAATTGTTTTATTTTTTTTTTATTCTGGTGACCAATGGGTTTAGAGGGTTTTGTTTTGAAGTTGTCTTGTGAATGCTGCCCAGCCCACATCGGAGGTGCTTGCCAGCCCCCGCCCCCCAGCTGTCCCCCCTCCAAAGCCAAGGGCCCCCCACCCCTTTGACTGCTGCCTTACGCGTGGCTGGTTGAGAGCGTGCAAGTGCCTGGCGCTGCCTCCTTGGCTTGTCCAAGGACAACTGGCTTGCTCCTCCCTCTGCCTTTTGCAGAGGCTGGAGGGGGGGGGGGAGTCTTTCTACTGCCTGGGAGCTGCCACAGGATGGAGACCCAGCAGCCAGTCAGCCAGGCATGCCGCGGGAGGAGGATCAAGCGTGCACACACACAGGGTTGTAGGGAGGTTTCAGCACGCTGCTTGAAGGAGAGTGGAGGTGCTTTAGGACCTTTCAGATTTCCAGCTGCCTCCAGCCATCCAGCCAAAGCCACTTCCCAAAATCTAGTATTTATACAAACTGCAAGATGAACTCCAACTCTGAATCTGAGTTATTTTGCATGCCCCCAAAAGCTTGCACCCAGACAGAATAAAGCTTTGTTGGTCTTAAGGTGCCACTGTGCTGCCAGCAATGCACACAGACCCAAGGAGAAGAAAGGGGGGAGGGAGCGGTGTTTGCGCCGCCCTCAGCTTTGAGGACAATGCCGCTGGGATGCCCTCACTTTCTCCTCCCCCGTCTGTGCACACAGAGCGGGGAGGAGAAAGGCAGGTGCTGCGTTTGCGCCCTCCTCACTTCCGAGGATGGTGCAAACACCACTAAGATGCCCTGCACACAGACTCAAGGAGGAGAAAAACGTGGGTGGGGTGGCCAATTTGGTGCCCCCCCCCAAATGGTGCCGGGGGCAGGCACCCCTCTTGCCCTCCCCTAGATCCTGCTCTGTCTTTTTGAGAGATGGAATGGGAGAGAGCAGAAGTTCTAGAAAATTAAAACTAATATACAAGACTGTATGGTGTGAAAGCTATCAAACCACTGATCAGGGAGACCTGGGTTTAAATCCCTGCTCTGTCAGGAATCTGGCTTGGGCCAGTCACTGTCTCTCAGGATGAATTTACAGATGAATTTACAGGTGCCTCTCAGCCCCACAGGACAAGAATGTAACCTGGATGCTGGAACTAAGGGCAAGTTTAAGGCCTAGGACCTCCTTTTTTAAAGCCCATAACCTTCCACTCACACATATAGTTTTAAGGAAAACAACTGTATTCATTACAAAAGGAAAGAATACAGTTTGGATCATTGGGTATGGCACTCTCCACCCCCAAAATGCTTTCCCTTTCCCAAATCAAATGTCTACTGTCCAAAGATGAGCAGTGGTCTATTAAGTCAGGGACTAATTCACTGTTCATTAAAAAGGCAGCTCTCTTCTAGTGTCCTGGATTTTGAAAGTACTGCCGCTTGGGAAAATCTGGTGCAACAGAAATTAGCTCCTGTGGTCCTATAGTCAGTGTCCTGGAAGTGTTGTATTCTTGCTGAAGCTGGTCCAGTATGAAACAACATTCTTAGGACCTCCCTCCTCACCAGGAACTGATTTCAGCCAACAGAAGTAGGTTTGCCAGCCCCCAGGTCCTGATGGGGGATCCTCCAGTTTTGCAGGCTCTCCTCCCTGCAAGCCAACAGCTGCCCTGAAGCTTTAAATCTTGGCAGACTTACAAGAAGCTTGGAAACTACTCATGTTTTGGAAGATGTGTGTGTGTTTAAATCTCAGTAGGAGGAAAGCTAGATGAGGATGGGTGGGGCAAGCAGATACAGCCACGTGACATTTTCTTGGCAGACTTTTTGTTATGGGATGGTTTGCCATTGTCTTCCCCAGTCATCTACACATTACCCCCAGCAAGCTGGGTACTCGTTTTACCAACCTCAGAAGGATAGAAGGTTGAGTCAACCCCGAAACGGCTACCTGAACCCAGCTTCTGCCAGGACCGAACTCAAGTCATGAGCAGAGCTTGGACTGCAGCACTGCAACTTACTACTCAATTAAACATGACTCAGTGAGGTCACAATAATTATGCTATACTGTGTATGATGGTAGATATATTTATTTCTTAACCCACTGCCTTCAATACTGTCTCTAATATTTAATTTATGGTCTCTAATAATTAAACCAAATAAATGTCTCTAATATTCAATTAATTAAATTCAATCAATTAAATGAAGTTTTTGAAAACAATAACGTAATTGTGAAAAATTGGGCATAGTTTAGGCTAGAGTCAGAAGTTATCTTTTTGATGATGATAAGCAGGATTATTCCTATATTTTTATATAATACAATACTGACATAGCTTTAATAAATTTATGAGAAAGTATGAAGAGTTTAGGATTAGGCTTTGGGGTAGCACTTATTAGAAAATATGATCATTGATATGAAACCCTAAAGGATAACAAATTAGTCCAGTGAACTAATTTTTTGGGCTAGCTCCTAGAACCAAAGAAAATTTGTCAAGGCCTGTGTTAGCAGATAACTGAGGGCTTAAACTCACATATTATTTTTTCCTGACAGGATGGATACATGAAGGCCCTCAGCTTTTGAGGTTTTGAGAATCAACATATTCCTCTTCAATGCAAAATATTAATACCTTGGGGTCCTTCTTTACTTCTAGCCATGGCTTTTTTTTGTAACAGGAACTCCTTTGCATATTAGGCCACACCCCTTATTTAGCCAATCCTCCTGGAGCTTTCAGTAGGCCCTGTACTAAGAGCCCTGTAAGCTGTTGGAAGATTGGCTGCATCAGGGGTGTGTTGCCTAATATGCAAAGGAGTTCCTGCTACAAAAAAAGTCCTGCTTCTAGCAATTCATTCTTACCCAATGCATTTTCTGTTGGCTTACAGAGCATATATGTACAGGGTGAACTCATTTTACTAGTGCATGGCAATGTTGTCATGGCTCTGATATTTATATTCAAAACTGGACATCACACTTTTCAACCTGCTAGGCACTCTTGGCTATTTGGATAAATGAAGGGCTAGCTGGGTTAGTGACCCTTTAGAAAAACAGTTTTCACATCTTGAATCATCCAGCTGCATTAATTCCTTGACATTCTTCATAAAAAGTATCCTAAATTCAGATTAATAACCATTTTTCTTCAGATGTCTTTTAAATAGTTTTTCTTATCCCCAGTGGTTTTATGCAAGGAAGTGAAGTATATTTTGTCTCCAGCCTTTATGATTTTGTAATTTCTAGCTTGTGACCTGATGCCAGAATACACAGGAGCAAAAGCTGGTGTTGGCTGAAGAATCTATCCAAACCCATTCCCTGGCATTATAAGGCTAACAATTCCCAAAAAGGGTTTGAGCATGTTTGATATTCAGATTTATTTCTAGTAATATGGCATGTCCTAGCAGCTTGGCCCACAGTACCTAGACAGAATATTTTTAGCTAGGCTAGTTTCTTTGCACTTGTTGTTATTTGATTTGGATCCATGGCTATGTCTGCAAGTTGCTTATTTTGGGGTCTGAATTTGCTCACAGTGTTGGTTCTCACAGTCACTTCCCCTTTCCATCAGAGCAAAGCATAACTGGGCACGCATTCACATGGAGAAAGTGGGTGTGAACTAGGTAGCACATGGATATGGCCATAGTGATTCTAGTGATCACAGCATCTAGAAAAAGCTGCGGAAACTGCTTCCAGCTCTGTGTGTATACAGTCTAGTCTACACTGCTGTTTTCTAAAGCAGTTTCAGGTGCAGACAACTCAGCACTGTTGGTTGGCTATAGGGAAAATCAGTTCAGGCTGTACACCTCATGTCCAATGGAGACATCTTAGTGACCAAAATGAACAACACACTGAACAGATTCATTTTAACAGTATCATGGTGGAAAGCTACCCCCTTTTCCCGGAACACATCCTCAACTTCTAACTATATTAGATCAGGATTGCATTCAGCTGCCCAAATATGGGTTGAATCTACATTCTCTACAGATCAGACAGTGCTGTTCCACAACAAGCTGTTTGTGGACTTATAACAGAGGATCCATGCTGTTGTGGGATTTATTTTGTACCCCCAACACAACACAAACCCAAAACCAGCCCTAGAAACCAAAACAACCTGCAGTTATCAGAAGGCTAATACACATTTAATGCGATCTGAAGAGAAACCAGAGTATATACACATTTAATAACAGATAGGTTTATTAGACTCCACATTTGTCCTTCAGACAGAAGGCTTAATATATATGGATAGAAAAGCAAAAGTTTAGATAACTTTCAGAAAACAGTTACACAGTTAGAATTCAATCAAGCATAAAGCATATTTATACAATCAAGCAGAAAGCATACTGAAAAATATGTCCCAACAGGGACTTTGCCCTATTAGTTACTTTTCCCATTTAAAATCTAAGTCCTAAGTCTCTAGTAGAGCTATGCGCTATATTCTAAGTTTGAGCATTTATGCTATGTTTGAGGCCTCAAACAGGAGATGGCTTGAAATCAACAAAGGCTGTTAATTTCTTGGGTTGACCAGCAGAGAGACTGTCTCTCATGCAGGCCAGCCCAGAGTCTGTCACAATTAGCTTTGCATGATGAGCACAGAGGCAGCCTCTGGTGCAGACCAGCAGCTTCTGTTCAAAAACCCAGGGCTTTTAAAGGAAAACTTTATCACTTATCTCTAGTTCATCTAATGTTATGAATTCTAGTACTGCAGATAGTAGATCCAGATGGCAAGTTATCTTACTTCCTCCCAACACCATATAAGGAGATTTCTGTCCTCAAAAGACTCTTCAACTTTACCCTAGTTTCTGTCTACTCTGCTGACCTAGATTCTCAATTTATACTGTTGACTGAGAGAAATATGAATGCTTAAGATGCTTAGAGCTTAGAACTCTTGTTGTCAATTTCATAAAGAGACCCAACCCAAAAGGAATCCTGCCACACATACATAGATGAATATTGTGTCACTGAAATGGTTCACCTCCCAGATTTTCACATTCTTGTGGGGTGATTCTGTTATGACAATGATTCTATCCTGATCCTCATGTTCACTGATATCAATGGAGATATACCTCCAATATTTCTTATAAAAACATGAGAGAGTTTGCACTATTACTTTGTGGTATCATATCATTATTCCCCCATCCCCACATTTTTATTAAGGGCAAGATCTGTGAACCTGCATCCAGTTCCCAAGAGGCACATTGTGGAACACCCTCCCTATAATTTCAGGCAGAAACTCCAAGCCTTTCTTCACATATTCGAATCTCTCCTGTAAAAAAATCACACACACTGAAATAGCACTAAAAGCCAACTGCAGTGGCTCTTGCTGTACTGTTCAGTGGTAACACAACAGGAGGGTTCCAAAAAAGTTCTAGTGCAAAACCCATCAATAGCACAGACATTGCATGTCTATTCCACAAGAGCAGAAAAAATAACTCAGCATCCTGAAAAATTGAAACTGTAACTAAAAGAGAACTGTGAATTGTTACCAATATCAGCTGGAACCACTTTTCTAATGATACCTATGAATGATGGGAGTTGTACCATAGCTGACCAGTGAAGAACCACCTCTGCTTGATCACTCCAATTGAAAGAATATTTGTAGCTGGATTCTTCCCCTTTGTATTTGTTACTTCTTTTATTTGCAAAGAAATACTTTCTTAAAGGACTGCATGACATGCCACTGAATATGACTAGGAGACTTCAGTTACCTCATCCTATGATACAAATGATTCATTTATTATCATCCTGATAACATAACTGTATTTCCTTGGGATGAAAGTTCCACTAACTGAAACACGATTTTCTTACAAATTCATGTGATTAAGGCCTTCAACTGAATTATGCAGGTTCCATGTTTAATAGATTTATGGTTATAAACTAGCACCTGGAATCAGTATGGGAGAGGAGGAGGTAGCCAGGTGGGATATGAACATTTAAATAAACAAATAACTAGAAGATGAGGACACACTAACTAACAGATACTGCAAGACTGATGTAATTTATTCCAATTGATCATCCCTGATGGGAGACAGGCTAGTGTATTTTTCAGAACAATCATTAGGCAGCTCGACATAGAATGAATTATGGCTGGCCTGTGGTAGACAGGTTTATGGAGGAATGAAGGGAAAGATATAGGATTGCCAATCCCCAGGTGGGGGCAAGACATCCCCCGGTTTGGAGGTCCTCCCCCCGCCTCAGGGTCATGAGAAAGTGGGGGAGGAGGGAAATGTCTGCTGGGCATTCCATTCTTCCCTATGGAGACTGATTCCCACAGAGTATAATGGAGAATTGATCCAAGGGTATCTGGAGCTCGGGGGACTACTTTTTGAGATAGAGGCACCAAATCTTTAGCATAGCATCCAGTGCCTCTCCCCAAAATACCCTCCAAGTTTCAAAAGGATTGAACCAGAGAGTCCAGTTCTATGATCCCCAAAAGAAGGTGCCCCTATCCTTCCATTATTTCCAGTAGAGGGAAGGCATTTAAAAGGTGTGCAGTCCCTTTAAATGTGATGGCCAGAACTCCCTTTGGAGTTTAGTTATGCTTGTCACAACCTCACTCTTGGTTCCACTCCAATGTCTCCTGGCTCCACCCCCAAAGTCCCCAGATATTTCTTGAATTGAACTTGGCAGCCCTAAAAAGATATGGACTAAAAAGTCATAAAAGAGCTTTTCATTGTAAGACTTCAATGAAAGAGCATTTACTTCATGGAAGTATTATACTGGATTTCTAAGGATTTCTAATCTAATATGACTTCAGTAGTATCTTATCTTAGATGTTACTTTATGAAGAAGTATAAAATTTGCCACTACCCATCAACTTTCACAGTTATTCATCATGGGAAACCATGTCTCCTACCCAGTCTAATGATTAGGACAAAATAGATGGATCCAGTCATTTCACCTTCATGAGTAGAAAGGCAGATGCTATTACTTCAAAGTGTCTTATCTCACATTTATTTTGAAGCAGGCTGCTGGTGGTAAGTCCCCAGTTGTATAATGGAAAGTGGTTAGAGGCAAAGATGCTTCAGATTTTAAATCAGACTTGTTTATGTCTATGTGATGAACTGTATTTATGTAGAATACAAAGGACACACAACATATGCTTGAACACACATTTTGGTGTCAACTCATAGCTGAAGAATTCACATAGTTGTCATTTGGCTTGATGGCAGAAATTTGGCATTTGTGAGATGGTTCATTCCCTGCTGCAAATCAAAATTTCTTTATTCCTCCTGTTCCAGCTAGTTTATTTTCTCTTCTGGAAGGTTAACGAATGAATACATTATCCAATATGACATGTAATATTCTTACTAAAAAAGAGTAGAAAAGAGAGACTTAAAAAAGAGTGAAGTGAAAGAAATGATATAGAGACCTTTTAGAGGGGGAAGCCCCCTCATTTTGGTCTCTACACAAAAACTAAGCAGTGCTTTAATATCATACTTTCACAGATGAATAAAAAACCTTAATATATCACTTACTGCTAGGGTAAGTTTCTATTCCACACTGTGCCACTTTGGTCTTCATGTTCATTACTCACAGGCTTTATAGATGACTCACCCAATTTATATACTGGGGACTGGGATGAGGGTGGGTGCCCAGGACAAACACAAATATACACAAGCACATCCTATGATGTTTTAAACAGAGGCTAAATGGCCATCTGACAGCAATGAAAATCCTGTGAATTTAAAAAGGTAAAGGTAGTCCCCCTGTGCAAGCACCAGTCGTTTCCGACTCTGGGGTGATGTCGCATCATGATGTTTTCATGGCAGACTTTTTAAGGGGTGGTTTGCCATCGCCTTCCCCAGTAATCTGCACTTTCCCCCTAGCAAGCTGGGTACCTGTGAATTTAGGGGGAGGTATTTGTGAGTTTCCTGCATTGTGCAGGGGGTTGGACTAGATGACCCTGGAGATCCCTTCCAACTCTATGCTTCTCTATGACAAAAAGAGACTCTGTTTATTTAGTGTATTGCTGCTGCAAAGATCAATTCACACAATCTCTTTCCTAACGTTTGATGTTTGTTGTAGATGAGGATCTTCTGAAAGGTCTTAACTTGCACCATCTATCTTCCCTTCCTATTATTGATCCACTTTGTTAAAATTATGACTGTGGTCATGAAATGATCATGTGAAATGACTCTGTGGCTGTAGCACATAGGAAGCTGTCTTGCAACAATTCAGATCATTGGTCTAGCATCTGTGCTACAGTGTTTTTTGTTAAATAACAGCAGATTGCCAGGCTCCCAGACAGTCCAACAGATGCTTCCTGAGAGAGTCCATATAACCAGAGATGTCAAGGACTGAAATTAAGACCTTTTCCACACAAAACAGTCCCATGGTATCACATGTATGTTGGTTTGTTCTATGGTGACTAATTTTATTCCTTCCCCCCCCTTTTTTGGGGGGGGGTCCTCTAGTTCCTCCACCCTTAAAGAATGTTCCCAAGCTCCTGATGGCTGCTACCTTGTTCACTTAAATAGCTTCTGCATCACAGTTTTTTGGTGGCTATTTATAAATGTATGGCAATTTCACACACCTTACAGGTTATGTTCTTAGTTGTCATGAAATATATGCTTGGTAAAGTCTGGTAGACCTACTCCATTTGTTATGTTTAACTTTTTTTTTGCTCTGCACTTCAATATGATCGGCCAGTCAACATCTTCTGACCATCCCTGGCCCAAAGGACACTCAGGGCCAGGGCTTTTTCAGTCCTGGCCCCAACCTGGTGGAATCAGCTCCCCAAGGAGATGTGGGCCCTACCAAATTTACTGCTATTCTGGAGGGCCTGTAAAACAGAGCTGTTCCGCCAGGCTTTTGGCTGAGGCCAGCGGGCATCCTCACACCAGCTAATTGGCCTCCTGCACTGACTGCATCCTTTGTTTCAATCTGTGAAGGATGTACATATCTGTACACTGATGCTGCCTTATTTTTATTTCATTTTAATGGTTTTAACTGTTTAAATTTAATTGTCTTTAGTTGTGATTTTAACTGTTTTATTGTGTTGTAATCCGCCCTGAGCCCAACCTGGGAAAGAGCGGACTAGAAATCAACAATAAATAAATAAATAAATAAATAAATAAATAAATAAATAAATAAATAAATAAATAACAGGGCATTAATAACCTGATTTCTATTTGGGATTCTCATGAAAGTAAATTGGTTCCCAAGGTTTCCCTATTGTCTTTAGCAATCAGGGAATTAGACAAAATTCAGAATTTCCAGCTTCAGTCATTTTTAAAAAGGGGAATTTTCTAGATAACTAGAAAACTAGAATTGAAAACTAGAATTGAAAATTTAATTGTGAACAAAGCAGTAATTAACTTTGATACAGTTACACATTTTAGTAATCGGATTAGGCTATTTGAATATCTACAGGTTTTGTGTTTGCGAGGCAGTGGAAAAAGGTAACAACTTTAGCTATTCAAGAATGGCTGCAAAAAATGAGATACTTATCAACTGATTAAATTGATGGTTCTAAGTAATGGAAAAAAGTCACAACAGACTGAACTGAACTGGAAACCAATAATGCAAAAGTTATGCCACTCTTTTTTGTTTAACTCTTGTATGTATAGCATTTTTTCGAGTTAAAAACAGGGTATTTGTAATAGATTCAGAATTTTCCTTTTTTTACTTTTTAAGTGGTAAGATGTGTCATTCTAAATTAAAACACAAGTAGGTATGGGAATTGCCAAATACAGCACAAGAAATGTTTTTACTAACTTTTCCACCCAAAAGATCCCCATGTTGAAAAGCAAGGAATGCCAATTATGCACTGCGAATACTCTCTATTTTTCTTTAATGAAAAAAGAAACTCAATATTGTTTAAATCAAAGTGGATTTTCCATTGAGAAGGACAGGGGAAAGAATAGATAAATGAACCATTAATGTTTGTATTGGTTTGGGTTTAATCCAAACATAATAGTACAGTACATCCAAGGTGGTAATATCCGAATGGAAAAGCAAGGGAAGGAGACTACATAGGGAACTTTTCCTAAAACAAGTTTAATGTGAGTGTAAAAATGGTTGATTTGTATTTGCAACAATCATAAAAACTAGTCCTTGGCTAATGTAAATGGACTTCTCAAAATGGCACATAAAATATATATTTGCTAAATCAAAATATTTAGAAGCCTTGTGACTATTAGCTTTCCAGGGAAGTAGTTACTGTCTGTGTGCCATGTTACCCTTCAGAAGTACTTCCCAATAATGGAGGGAGAATAAGATTCACAACCAGCAGTGACTTGGAGTTCAAATGAGGCCATAACTTTATTGTTTGGGATCATTCCAAGCAAACTAAACAGATCCCAGTATAACTTGATGAAACACCCATTCCAGTCCAATTTGACAAAACATCGAGTTCTCTATTTTGATTATTTTGATTTATTGATCTTAAAGGTTTTAAATGCCTACAAGGTGGTCTATAACACACAACAAAACCAAAAAAAAAAACTTTTAAAACACACAACAACCAACCCCCCCAAAATATCCATCTTTAAAAGGAGATTCTTTTTTCAAACATTTTACACCTCAGATCCCTAGGTGAATAATAAAAATAATGATAACCTGTGAAAATTTGGCAAGGAGATTCACAGAGACATAGCCACTACAGAAGAGGTTGTGGTCATCAAAACCATCTGCCTAACCTGAGCTCATAATGCAAGCCTTGTTCCAGCCTGTTGTCAAGACAATTCTGTTGATGTTCGTCCTACCTTATTATGTACTCCACCTAAGATGTCACTGGAAAGTTTGAGTCTGAAAAGACAGCACAGACCTTCTTTCCAGTAAGTACCCTGTCTTCTGATGAGAGAATCATACTTGGCAGTCTTTAATTACTCTCTAGGTTTATGAACTCTGTTCAAATTGCATGTATTAATTCATTGTAGAAACCCCTAACTTTTCTGTGTTTGAATACTCATCATGGAGGATTCAGCTCTATGAAGACTTACCAGGGATTAAGCCCTAGTTAATGAACTGGAATTGACCTATGCAGTATAAACGTTGTGTCATGTTGTGAAAAAGGGCTAATGTTAGTATCATTCTTGCTTCCAATAGAACACATGTACACATATAGGTTTGCTCAAAGCTGTTCACAGTAGAGAATCCTAAGTAGAAATATAGTATTGTTTATTTCTGGTTTATTCAGAGATTCTCCTCTTAATTGATCATGGCAAACCCAACATCTTTTGATGTGTGTGTGGAATTAAGTTTTAGTTGCCAACACAAAGGGGGAAAACTGTGGAGAAAAGACTACAGATAAAGAGTAGAATGCTTACTTTGTATACAAAAAAACCCAGAATCAGTTCCAAGTATTTTCTCTTCAAAGGTGGCTCAGCTGCAGTAGAAGAAGGTGCTTGGATCTAGAACAGAGCTGCTTGTAAGCTGTGGCTGAGTGTGGGGAGCTTGTTTGCCTGGGGGTAGTTGCTGGCCCCACCCTCTGTGGTTGCTCTGGCTGTTGAGTCAGGGTGGAGGCTTGAGCCTTTAATTTGCAAGGCTAATCCTTGCCAGAGGCAGAAGTGGCTCAGCTGCAGTAGAAGAAGGTGCTTGGATCTAGAACAGAGCTGCTGGTAAGGTGAGTGAGACTTGATTTGCTTTTCTAAAACTGCTGGGGAGCATTATCTAGGGTTGCTGTGGGAGGGAACTGTGTGAGTGCTTGGTGACTGCTGGAAAGGGGTTTCTGATTGCTTTTGTGTGTCTTTTGTGTAGCTGTTGCTGAGTGTGGAGAGCTTGTTTGCCTGGGGGTAATTGCTGGTCCCACCCTCTGCTGCTGCTCTGGCTGTTGAGTCAGAAGTGGGGGGGGGGCTTGAGCCTTTAATTTGCAAGGCTAATCCTTGCCAGAGGCATGAGCCTTTGGTGCGAGCCGACGGGCAAGAGCCAAAGGGCTCTTGGCCTGGGGGGTCTAGCCTGGGGGTTCTGTAGAAAGGTGGGTAGTTGCCCACAAGTAGTTTCAAGTGGCAGTTGGTAGTGGGATTTAAAAAGAAGTGAAGATAAAGAAAATTTTGAAATGGATTGCAGCAGTATGGCTGGTGAGGGAGCAGAGGCAGTGATGTGTAAAGACTGGGATGTTTGTATTTCTACCTGAGAGTAGCATGAATTACACTTGCAGCAAGTGTAAGTTAATGGCCTTGCTGGAGGAGAAGATACAGGGACTGGGGGCATGTTTGTCCACACTGCAGTGTATAAAGGAAGGTGAAGATTTTCTTGACAAAACGCATGAGGCGCTCTTGAAAGGACAAGAGGAGGGAGAGAAAATGGTATCTCAGAAATTAGAAGAGAACCCAACATAGGAGGAGGGTTCCTGGGAAAATGTAACCTGAAGGAGAAAGAAGATCAGGAGATGTTCTGAGCCTCTGCTGCTCAGCAACAGGTTCCAGGATCTCCCTACAGTAACTGATTCTGAACCTTTGGAACAAGGGCCACTTCCCCAGCCTCCATGAAGCTTGAAGAAAGTTTCTCAGTATCCTGTGGATAAGAAGTCTGGAGCTTTTGCTCCCCAATATTGGAAGAGGAAGGTGGTGGTGATTGGAGACTCCTTGCTCAGAGGGGTGGAGTTCAAAGTGTGCCAACTGGACTTGTCATCCTAAGAGGTCTGCTGTCTGCCGGGTGCACGCATCCAGCATGTGACAGAAAGGATTGGAAGATTTATCAAGCCCACGGATTACTGTCATTTCTTGCTGATTCACGTGAGGGGTATTAGAAAAAACTATGTGGCTCTGGGTGAAAAGGTGAAGGAGCTGGGTGCACAGGTTGTGTTCTCGTCAGTTCTTCCTATTGAAGGCCGTGGCTTAGGATGAGAAAGAAGAATACTTCAAATAAACGACTGGCTATGTCGATGGTGTCATCAGGAAAGATTCGGATTTCTGGACCATGGTTTATGCTTTCGAGATGGTGGTCTTCTATTGGGAGATGGTTTGCACCTTATGGCGGTAGGAAAAAGGGTGTTTGGTAACAGCCTTGCTAACCTAATAAGGAGGGCTTTAAACTAAATTGTATGGGGGAGCGAGACAATGGGTGTTTTTACATTCAGTTTGATCCAGAGCTTTAGAGTCTTCAAATTGTCTGCCACTGTTCCACTTTAATTATTTTCCTTTTACATTTAAGCGTTTCCATTGGGGGGGGGGTCTCTGATCTGAAGGCAGCTGGAATACCAGTGCTTACTGTATACGATTGCTTGGAAATCATGTCAACACTGCAAAAAAAAAATACAAATTTAAATTATTAGATGAGGCAAGCAATGATATGTAAAAATTTCAAGTGCTGTCAGTTCTCATGCAAATTACTGCATCTTGTGGTGGCTTTTGGAGGAGTCTTTTAAAATGCATGAAAACTTCTACAATACAAGTTTGAAATGCCTGTAGAGAAAAGACCAGATCAAAACTAGTGCGGAGAAAAACGTTGCAGCAGCTCATCTCACTGCAACAAACTCATCTCACTGCAACAAATGTAGATGCTTTGGATAGCAACAATGCAAAACAGTTGTGAGAACGTTAGGTAATGTAAAAGGTGAGTTTCCAATGCAGTGATAGAGAATCGCAAACTGCCAGTGTAAAAATACCCAATAATTTTTATGATGCCAGAAACTGGGGATAAGAACATTAAAGATTTTCAGAGAGTGGCGCATATGCTAGGTAATGTTAACTTGCAGGTTTGTATGGAAACTAAACCCTTGGGATGCATAAAACGTGGATTCCGATGTCTCTACACTAATGCGCCGAGTATGGGAAACAAACAGGAGGAACTGGAAGTCCTAATACAGGAAGGAGACTATGACATAATAGGCCTTACTGAAACTTGGTGGGATGACACTCACAACTGGAATATTAGAATTCAGGAGTACAACTTATTTAAAAGGGACAGGCAAATGAGAAAGGGCGGAGGCGTAATGTGAAGGAGGTATATACTTGTGAGGAAATATGTGAATCTGAGCATGGCAGCTCAGTTGAGAGTCTCTGTGTAAAAATGAAAGGAATAAGAAATAACAGTGATATTATTGTGGGGGTATGCTATAGACCACCAAGCCAGGCAGAGGACGGATGAGATACTTCTACAGCAGATTGCAAAGTTCTTCCAAGAGAAGTGATCATGGGAGATTTCAATTACCTGGACATCTATTGGAAGTCCAACTCTGCTAAAAATGAAAAGTCAAATAGATTCCTGACTTGTCTTGCTGACAACTTCCTTTTCCGGAAAGTGAAGAAGGAAACAAGGGGATCTGCTATTTTGGATTTGATTCTCACCGACAAGGAAGAATTGATTAAAGAAGAGGAAATAGTGGGCACCCTGGGCAGTAGTGACCATGTGATTTTGGAATTTACAGTCTTAGGGAAGGGAAAAGCTATATGTAGACAGACTTATAGGTTGGACTTCAGAAAGGCAAACTTTGATAAACTTAGAACTATGCTGGGTAAAATCCCATGGTCAGAAATACTTAGGAGGAAGGGGGTTCAGGAGGGGTGGGAGTTTCTTAAAAGCGAAATACTGAAAGTGCAATCACAGAGGATTCCTATGCGAAGAAAAAATAGAAAAAGCCTAAAGAAGCTGAGTTGGCTCCATAAACAGCTCTCTAAAGACTTGAGAAATAAAAAAAGACTCCTTTAGGAATTGGAAGGAGGGCCTTATAACCAAGATTGAATATAAACAAATCACCAGTGCTAGTAGAGAAAAAGTTAGGAAAGCTAAAGCTAGTATGAGCTTAGGCTAGCCAAAGATGCTAAAAACAACAAAAAGGGTTCTTTTCTTATGTTCAGAGTAAGAAAAAGAGCAAGGACATGGTAGGCCCATTGCGAGGGCAAGAAAGTGAAATTGTAACAGGTAATGAAGAGAGGGTGGAACTGCTCAATTCCTACTTTTCCTCAGTCTTCTCTTCTGAGGGCAACGGTGCTCAACATGACAAAAACAGGACATATAAGGAGGGTATGAAGTTCCAACCTAGGATCAGCATGGGGTAGTACATAAACACTTAGTTTCTTTAAATGAAACAAAGTCCTCAGGGCCAGATGAATTGCATCCATAGGTTCTAAAAGAGCTTGCAGATGTAATTTCTGAGCCTCTGGCTATTAGTTCTGAGAATTCTTGGAGAACAGGAGAGGTGCTGGAGGATTGGAGGCAGGTGAATGTTGTCCCCATCTTCAAGAAGGGGAAAAAAGAGGATCCGGGTAACTACCGACCTGTCAGCTTGACGTCTATACCTGGAAAAGTTTTAGAACAAATCATCAAACAGTCGGTCCTGGAACATTTAGAAAAAATGGATGTGATTACTAAGGGGTTTCTCAAGAACAAGTTATGTCAAACTAAACTGAACAAGTTATGTCAAACTAAACTGATCTCTTCTTTTGAGAAAGTGACTATCTTGCTAGATCAGGAGAATGCTGTAGACGTCGTTTATCTAGATTTCAGTAAGGCTTTTGATACGGTTCCACATACTATCTTTGTTAACAAGTTGGTAAAATGTGGTTTGGATCCTGTTACCGTTAGGTGGATCTGTAACTGGTTGACAGATCACACCCAAAGAGTGCTTGTGAATGGTTCCTCATCCTCTTGGAGAGGAGTGACAAGTGGAGTGCCTCAAGAATCAGTCCTGGGACCTGTTTTGTTCAACATCTTTATAAACGATTTGGATGAAGGAATAGAGGGAATGCTTATTAAATTTGCTGATGATACAAAATTGGGAGGGGTTGCAAACACATAAGACAGAAACAGGATACAGAATGACCTTGACGGGCTGGAAAACTGGGCTAAAATCAATAAAATGAATTTTAACAGGGATAAATGTAAAGTTCTGAATTTCGGTAGGAAAAATCCAATGCATGGTTATAGGATGAGGGAGACTTGTCTTAGCAGTAGTATATGCGAAGAGGATCTAGGGGTCTTAGTGGATCATACGCGACCATGAGTCAACAATGTGATGTGGTGGCTAAAAAGGAAAATGCGCTTTTGGGCTGTATCAACAGAAGTATAGTGTCCAGATCACATGATGTGATGGTATCACTTTGCTCTGGTAAGACCTCACTTGGAGTATTGTGTTCAGTTTTTGGCACCACATTTTAAGAAGGATATAGAGAAGCTGGAACGGCTCCAGAGGAGGGCGACGAAGATGGTGAGGGTCTGGAGACCAAGTCCTATGAGGAAAGGTTGAAGGAGCTGGGGATGTTTAGCCTGGAGAGAAGGCGGCAGAGAGGTGATATGATCACCATCTTCAAGTACTTGAAGTGCTGTCATCTAGAGGATGGTGTGGAAATGGCGCCATTGAAACTAGCGCGCCAGGTAAAGAGTCTGGGTGTTTTACTGGAGCCTTCATTATCAATGGAGGCCCAGATAGCAGCCACTACCAAGTCAGCATTCTTCCATCTGAAGCGGGCAAGGCAGTTGGCCCCTTTCCTGGAGCGTCGCGACCTCGCAACAGTGATCCATGCAACGGTCACCTCAAGATTGGACTACTGTTATGCCCTCTACTTGGGGCTACCTTTGTGCCGGACCCGGAAGTTGCAGCTAGTGCAGAACGCGGCGGCCAGGCTACTGTTAGGGCTCCCGAAATGGGAGCACATACGACCGGGGCTGCGCGAACTGCACTGGCTGCCAATTACATACCGAGTCCAGTACAAAGTGTTGGTTATTACCTTTAAACCCTTATATGGCCGAGGACCAGCCTACCTGAGGGACCGTCTCTCCCCATATGAACCCCAGAGGGCACTGAGGTCAGTCGGAAAAAATAAAATGACTATCCCTGGGCCGAGAGAGGTCAAGCTCCAGAACACCAGAGCACGGGCCTTCTCAGCTGTGGCCCCTGCCTTGTGGAATCAGCTTCCGGAGGAGGTGCGGGCCCTGTGGAACCTTGATCAGTTCCCCAGGGCCTGCAAAACTGTCCTCTTCAAACGAGCATACACCAGCTGCTGAATTACTGTGAACTAAGGACCCGCCAGCATGGTCCTGTCTCAAGGACCTACATTATCATGGAATTATTAAACTGGCAGACCAGCGTCAGAATGCCACCACTGCTGCCAGATTAACTTAAATTAACTTAAATTATGTATTCTTAATTATTAACTGGTTTTTATAATGTTTAAATGCTTTTATTGTTAAATTTAAAGTTTTTATCTATTATTGTACATGTATAAAAGGTTGTTAGCTGCCCTGAGCCGCCTAGGCGGGGAGGGCGGGATACAAATAAAATTTATTATTATTATATTATTATTAATTGTTTTCTGTGGCCCTGGAAGGTAGGACCAGAACCAATGGGTTGAAATTAAATCAAAAGAGTTTCCAGCTCAACATTAGGAAGAACTTCCTGACCATTAGAGCAATTCCTCAATGGAACAGGCTTTCTCAGGAGATGGTGAGCTCCCCTTCCTTGGAGGTTTTTAAACAGAGGCTAGATGGCCATCTGTTAGCAATGAAGATCCTGTCAATTTAGGGGGAGGCATTTGTGATTTTCCTGCATTGTGCAGGGGGTTGGACTGGATGACCCTAGAGGTCCCTTCCAACTCTATGATTCTGTGATGATTCTATGAAGGGATTTCAGGCAACAGGAGATGGGAAAAACCTTGCTTGTCCCATGTCTACCAGTCATTGTAGACAATGAGGCGTTTGATAGAGCAATAGTCTGACTTAGTATAAGTTACCTTTACATTCTTACTCATTTTAAGAAAATTTTTAAAGTTGCTTAAATCATATCACTTGCATGAATCTCAGAGCCCGTTTTGGGGAGAGTGGGTTATAAATAAAATGAAATAAATAAATAAATATAAGAAAAAGCTTGTAGGAAAAGCTGACATCACTGTTTGTGAAGAATGCTGAGGGAAAGCATACAATCACTCCTGGTAGCCTACCTGTTCAGAATACGTGCACAAAGGCTCCAAAAACCTGGAAAAGGCTAGTTTAGTAGTTTTCAAAGCATTTTCGACCTGTCATCTCTTAACTGCATTCTAAAGTGGTACGCTCCCAGGAGGACTATACCATATGTTTTCCTGAATATTTGAATTGGCCTTCCATGATGAGAGATGGAGAATGTGGATAATAGAAGAAATAACTTGCCTGTAAATTTGACAGGATCCTCAGGCCAGAGAAAACATAGAAGAAAGTGGAAGGAAGTAGAATCTGAAATAGAAGACATTTTCATAGATATTTTCACAAGTTGACTCAATTCAGAGGCTTCCCCCTGGATTTTGCCAGAATAAATGGATTGTTTCTGAAGGCTTAGGAACACAATAAAGAGTGAAACTACAGAGTAGCTGCCATCACTTAATGTAGGGAAATTATTAAACAGGGGTATGGAAAGACAATTGGAGAAATATTTGAAAATTCAAATTTAATGTGGGGATACCAAGAGGTTGTTTGGAAACATTATTGCTCTGCTCCATTAAGTTGCCAAAATAACTACTGAAGGAGAAATTGCCAGGACAGAAGGGTGGGGGGACAAAGCACATCATATCCCTAATGGATTCAGCAGGGGACCTGCCACACTTGTTCTCTGAGTTCAGCTTATGAAGATCTGAGCAATAGAGAGGCAATAAAATGTGTACCTTGGCTTGACTTCCAAGCTCTCAAAAACACATTCTTAGAGAAATGGCAGGCATAAGTATACTGAAATCTGGCATAGTGTACTTGAGTCTTTCCCAATCAATGGTGAATTTATATAATGAGCAGCGCCAGGGCTAAAATTATCCTCAAAGCCATTCTTGTTAACACAAAAGCACTGTGTCCTAATCCCTGGTGGCATTATTGCTGTCTTTATTCAGTGTTGACAAAACACATTCTGCATGTTACCAGAGGTGCTGTTGCTTATACCGGCACTTACCAGGGCATTTTAGGCTATTCTGATAAACCAGGTCTCCAGTTAAGTCCTACCAAAAGTTTTTACTGTGAAATTAAGCACATCTATTGTTCATCATGGGAGGTCAGTGTATGTGTGTGGGAAACTCTGTTCGTTCTACACCTGGCATTGTGCTTAGGATGAATGCTAGATGTTCCTTCTGTTGGCTTTGCCTGATTTGTTCTTGTGTGGAGAAAATAGTCCATGCTAAGAAAATTCTGATTTTATGTAATAAAATGATCTATGTGTGCTGATTGACAGCACATGTCTGGAAACAAAGTTGCATCAAGTGCCAAGAGAAAGAGCCTGGAAAAGAGACTTTTTGTGGAAGTGGAAAATATGCATGATATATTTTGTGGACATGCAAAATATTCTTTGTCATGGAATGTTAATTGTATGTGCTAATGTACCATGCCAACCCACTTTCCTACTTCAAATGTCTTCACAAATCTAATTACTTCCAGCCACTTTCCATCACTCATTCCTCCATTTCACAAAGCATAATCCATTATATCGAAGTGTCAGAGAGAGAATTCAGAGTGGAACTAATAAAATCAACACAATATTGTTATGAAATTGGTGTCTGATGATTGTTAATAAGTGTATTACCAAGGTTTGGCCCACAGACTTGCCTCATGAGAGTCAGAACCTTTGACAAATATATGCTAATGTTCCTCAGTGGGTGCTAATTGTTTGAGATGGTCTCTTGATATTAGAGTCAGGGACACCATTTTCCAGTTGACAAAAGGTGCAGGGATATGTATGTGAAAAAGCAGGAGCATTTGGCAGTCCTATAGTTGTTAACCTCTTGGAGAAAAAGAAGTCCTTTCCCTTTAATAGGTGGTCTAATATTCTCTAATAAAGGGAAGGGCATTTTTCATCTGGCTATGGGATGAGCACAGAACATAAAAATGGTGGTTCATTTCATTTTGTGGTTCATTGGTTTGCCTGATTTGGTGGTTCGGTTCATTTTGTTTTTTAATTTTCTGAATGAATCATGGTTTGTTGCTTTGTTTGGTTTGGAAAGGTGTGGAATGGCTCCCAAGAGGGCTAGAAAGCACCAGCATGACTGTGACATGCCTGGCGTAATGATGTCACCCAGAAGTGATGTTATTGTGCTGGGCGTGTTTGCTGGAACAACATACCTGGTATGACAATGTCACTTTTGAGTGACATCATCACACCGGACACATTGTAACATGCAAGGAGGATTCCCTGCCAATAACGACACAGATGAAATGTCCCCCAAATAAGCCACTTCATTTTGCAAGTTGTGCATAGCGTGAGTATTCGAACCAATTTGGGACGAACTACAAATCAGCAATTTTAGGCACAAATCATGATTCATGCTTTGCTTCATGCCTATTCCTACTCTAGGCCCATTCACAACTCTATTTGAGACTCAAAGGCAGCAGCAAACCAAGAAGTAGCTGTGTTTGGATGTTGTAGTACACTTTGTAGTGGAGGATTCGTCTCTCTCTGTCTCTGAGGTCTGGATGTACAGTAGTGAATCTTCTTCCCTTACTTTCTAATATACAAATCCAGTTGTGTATTTGTAGATAAAGAAGATATTGCAAAGTCACAACAGTACTCTTTTAATCCAAAAGAAACCAAACCCAATGGGTCTTCTTACCCCTCAGGGAAATGGGGAATATGCAACAATGTGTGTCACTTGACTTTGTTTTATTTTCTGTTTTTTTTAAAAAAACTATAACCTATTTCCATCCTTTCTTATGTCACCCTAGGGCAGGGGTGGCCAACGGTAGCTCTCCAGATGTTTTTTGCCTACATCTCCCATCAGTCCCAGCCATTGGCCATGCTGGCTGGGGCTGATGAGAGTTGTAGGCAAAAAACATCTGGAGAGCTACTGTTGGCCACCCCTGCCCTAGGGGATTGCAGAAGGAAAAACACTCCAAGCCTCTATGAGGATAGGGAAAAAATGAAGTGGAATAAGGCTTAGTGTTACATTGCAGAAAACTCAGAATTCCATCTCCAATTACTCATGAAGCTCATAGTTAGCTTTAGGCAGGTCTCTCCTCTTTTGTTTAACATACATTTCAGTTTCATTTTTGTTTCAATTATTTGCAACAGTGACTAGTTTTAGCTATTCTGTTTGGTTTTTTATTTGTTTCAATAGATTCCAAAACATGGAGAATCACATTCCTGGCTAGATGCAAATCCAGTAGCACCTTAGGGACCAATCAGGTTTAAGTATTTGAGAGTCAAAGCTTCCTTCATCACATACTGTATCAGATTCATTTCTGGCTGTAACTTTCCTTTCTATTAAATTGAAATATAATTCTAAACAAGGGATCATTCCACTCAAGGGATCATTCCTGCCAAATTTCAAGTATATCATGGAAAACATCCCTGTTTAAAAAGCTATTGAAATGATTGCTTGCAATGCAGGCTCACTGATCCATTTGGAAATCCAAGAAGGCAGGTGACATGTCATATTGGGGACAAATAATATACCAAAAATATACAACAGGAACATGCTGCCTTCTCTGTATCAGGCATCCTGACACCCTCCTCTTTTTGGGGGGCTGTAACGGAGCCCCCCAAAATCCAATCCTCATCAAATTTGGAGGGCAGGTAGTCAGCTAGAGATTTGCTGTGAGTTTTTTATCTCTAGCCCATAGGGGGCCCCCTCTACTGCATCATGATCCTCACAAGATGAACCAGTTCGGTAAACAGGAAGTTTCATGAAGGTCTGTGGTCCATGAGACCCCATAAGTCATGAACTGGGATGAACCTCCATTTTCCCTGTTTTTGCCCATCCCTAGTAGTTAACACCCCAGAAGATAGAGATAGAATTCAGTGAGATATGAAAAGTGTATGGATGTGAACAAGATACAATTCAACAAGGATAAGTATGGAATTCTACATCTGGGTAAAAAAAAAGAGAATGGGGGATACACTTCTGGGTAGTACTGTGTGTGAACAAGCTTTTGGTGTATAGGTGGACTGTAAGCTAAATACAGTCAGCATGATGAAATGGCAAAAAAGAGGCTAATTTGATTTTATCAAAAATCTAATTTGATTTTATCAAAAATCAAATTATCAAATATAGTCAGGCCACACCTGGAGTACTGTGTGCATTTAAAGAGATTGCACAAGAAAGCCTGAAAAACAGCTGAGTGGTGGGGCTGTGCTCCCCACTGCTCAGCTTTTTTTGTGTGGCTTTTGCGGGGAACAGAAAGCAGGGGTTTAAAGGAACAGAAAGTCTGTTTAACCCCCTGCTTTCTGCTTTATTCATTAATCAACACAAACCATCACAAACTGCTTTAAAAGTTCATGAAAGGTCATGAGGGTAGTCCTGTCATGAACTTTGGTTCGCAAACTATGAACAGGGCAAAATTTGTGATGAATTTTGCTTCATGGTTCAGTTCATGCCCATCCCTAGTTTGGACTTTTTTTTTCTTTCTTGCTGATCCCTTGAAAAGATCAGATATTTTCCTACCTGTTCATTGTGCTTGGAGGAAACTTGACCCTCTGAAAGCTGTCCACAGAGCTGAAAATGTTGAGGTAGAAGTATCAATACATTTTTAAAATTCTTGTTCATCCTACTGCTCTGCTTTGTGCATGGTTCTTCTGTTCTGAACTTGAGAATTTCAAGATGCTGAATTCTATGGTGGGATGGATTTGAGCTTATTTTAGCATTCATCCAATAATACAAAATATGAAGAAAGTACTTTTCTCAGTTTGGTTCAAATGCCTCAGAAAGTTTATGCTGGTAAATATCAATTGAAAAACACAACATTCATATTCTGTCTTCTTTTCCCCACATCCAGATCACTTCAAGCATGGAAAGATGTGGGCATAATGTTCTGTGGCATGAATGAATACATTTGTAATTTGATTGTATGGCTCTATATAGTAAGTACTGTAATAATATAGCATTATCATATATTATATAGTGTATGCTTTCAAATACATCAGCTGACAGTTCCACCCAGGGTGGAGAATGTGGAACATGGGCATTGTAGAGATACTTTCAAGGACAATAATACATGTTTGTGACTTTAGTTTATCAGTTACCCAAAAGTCAGAAAACCAAATGTTTTCTATCATATCATCAAATGAAATAGATGGCTTCACATTTACAGACTCCAATGGGTTTCTAGGGAGACATAAAGCAGGCTGTGGGACAACTTTCTGTTGTCTTTAGGGCTACAAGTTAATTAGATACCATCCATATAAAACCTTTCTTGTGTGATTTTCTAGCCAAGCTTTCTTATGCAAAAATAAAATGTCTTGAGAAGCCTGGTGACAGTGGGGAAAGATTATATTTGTACCAAAAGAAAAATATAACTTTTGGTCAATACTAACTCTTCATTTTCTCTTCTTCCTTTTGGCTAAGAACAGTTCAAAGATGACATGTCACAGGTTGGACCATGAAAATAAGACAAACCTCACTGACTATATATAAATAATTAAAAACAGACCAAAAAGATCTTGTTCTTCCCCCCAAAATGGAATTGGACTTTGATAAGGGAAAGGAGTTCCACAGTTCTGGAAAACCACCAAGAAGCTTTTCCATGTGAGACTGCTATTTGGACCAATAGGGTGCTATTTAGACCATACACTAAATAGCACCCTCACATGGAAAGGCTTTTTGGTAGTTTTCCAGAAGCTGTGAAACTCCTTACCCCATGATACTTATCAAAGTATGAGGCTAGCTAAAAGTCATCAGTTGAAAGCTTAAGGAGTCCTTCATCTTGGACATCTCACCCTGTTTGCCTCTTTGAGGTGAAAGAAGCCCACCCGCTGTCGGGCGTTGCTGTAAAGCCTGCAGCCAGATAGTTCTTCAGTGTTAGGAGGGGCACGGGGGGATGGGTGGGGAGGAAGCAAAGCAAATAAATGAACAACTCTAAATACAACAGAACAGAAAAGTTTTCAATTGAGATAAGTTATCATAGGCTAGATTTGGTTTTCCACAGAGGAATACTATACCATCAGAATCATTCTGTGAAAAGATTATTCACTGGCTCAATAATTATGTGGAATATGGAAATGTTCCATGGGAGATTTTGTAAAACAGTAAACCAGATGTTTAAATACTGTTTACTAAGTGCCCTGTGCGTTAGGATGGTTGGAAACAGCTGTTATACCTGCTTATGTTAGATTAGTGTAAAAAGAGCTTCCCTTGTAATGTAAAAGCATAACTTGTTGACATATTGCCTGATCCTATGAGCTGCCACTGTGGGAATTAAGAATGTAGGAAGAGGATTGAAAATTATGTGGGAGAACAATATAAGAATTTGTGGTATCTCAAGGCTATCTAGGACACTGCACCATTGTAACTAGTGGGAATATGATAGTAAATACCACCTGTTGGGAACAGCCATCTTCATCAATGATGTGTAACAATGATGTACATAAAAAATGAAGAGAAGATAAAATAAAGCTGGTAGTTACTATTGGAAATACTCATATACTGTTGTAGAATATTTTAAGTCATCAAGAATCCAGCTAAGCCACAAATCTAACCTAACCGAGTTGTAAGAAATCCAAAGGCCATCGAATCCACCCCCTTTTGCAGAAGGTATGATAATCTATCTCTATCAACAGTTCCACCTCATCAATCGATGCCAAAATATACCCAAAGCTGACAGCAAATTCACCATAAAACTAAATTCCAGGAGAAGAATAGAAAAGCAAATTTGCTGGGTTATGCTACAGGATGAAGAAGGGAGTGGGGGAGGGAGGAACCTTAATGTCACTCCAGTTAGGGTGAAGGAGAATTGTTTTCCTAACTTCAGTATCAAAACTGTGAATGAGCAAATGGCATAGTGATTAAGAGCAGCAGACTCTAATATGGAGAACTGGATTTGATTCCCCAATTTTCCACATGTAGCCTGCTGGGTCAGTCACAGTTCTCTCAGAGCTCTTTCAGCTCCACCAACTCACAGGTATCTGTTGTTGGGAGAGGAAGGGAATGTGATAGTAAGCTCCTTTGGGTACTGAAGGACAGCGTATAAACCAACTCCTCTTCTTCCGTTAATCTCCCAAAGAGATTATCTAATGTTCACTACTGTGGAGGAAGTGACTTTTGCTTCCCAGTGATCAACAATGTTTGGAAAACAGCACTCCTGATCATGGGGTGGTGGTGGTATGTACAACTATTTTCTTTTCATGATTGCCTGTACAGATGACCAAGCAATTGTGTGGAGAAGGGCACAGGGCCAGTGTACTTGAACCTGCTCTCTCTCCCTACACATTCAGAGAATGCATGTACCAGACTTAACAACATCAAATATGGATGTGATTAGCAGTCGGGGGTGGGGGCTGGAAAGTTGGAAGGACTTAACAACTTAAGAGTTTACTTCAGTCACAACCAGAGTCATGCAGAGGCCTTTCCCCCTTGCAATTCTCCCATATTTCTCCTGGTAAATATAGTGCCCTGGTCACCATAGAAGTGCTAATTATGTAGAACTTGCTAGGACTCCATCAGAAAATATAGTCATGAGGTGGGAAATGCCTCCCACACAGCTATGGATGCATATGAAGAGAACTAACTCCACCTAGCTTCCTGCTTCTATCTCTGGAGCGAAGAGGCAGTTTGAAACATGTATCTTCCTTACAACTAAGGGTATTTTTACATTCAGTTTGATCCAGAGTTTTAGAGTCTTCAAATTGTCTGCCACTGTTCCACTTTAATTATTTTCCTTTTACATTTAAGCGTTTCCATGGGGGGAGGGTCTCTGATCCGAAGGCAGCTGGAATACCAGTGCTTACTGTATACGATTGCTTGGAAATCATGTCAACACTGCAAAAAAAATACAAATTTAAATTATTAGATGAGGCAAGCAATGATATGTAAAAATTTCAAGTGCTGTCAGTTCTCATGCAAATTACTGCACCTTGTGGTGGCTTTTGGAGGAGTCTTTTAAAATGCATGAAAACTTCTACAATACAAGTTTGAAACGCCTGTAGAGAAAAGACCAGATCAAAACTAGTGCGGAGAAAAATGTTGCAGCAGCAGCTCGGAAACTCATCTCACTGAAACAAATGTAGATGCTTAGGGCAGCAACGATGCAAAACAGTTGTGAGAACGTTAGGTAATGTTTCCAACGCGGTGATAAAGAGTTGCAAACTGCCAGTGTAAAAACACCCTAAAAGAAATGTGCTTATATTTAAAAAATAATGGTGGGTACAAAGTTGCTATTGTTTTTACCTTTGCTCCACACACTAATATAGACAAGTAAGAGGACCCTGCATCTTCTTCCAGCTGGGACTTCCTTGGATGTAAATCCCCCTCTTTGAACTTAGTTATTTTAATAGCCACCCATTTTTATAGTCTAAATGCTAGGGGATCTGAAAGTTGGGGAGTTTCACAAGGGCATCTGGGTACAGCAATGACATTGGAAAATCCCAGGAAAGAAGAAGAGTGTGCTGGAATTAGAAACTGATTAAATGCAATCTCCCCCCACTCAGTGGCTTATCATTCCCAATGATAAAAGACTTTTCAGCACGGAAGACATCACCCAATATCCTGACACACCCCAGATATGTAAGGATGGGCACAAACTGGCTCAGGAAGTAAAGTTTGTAATGAATTTTGGCAGATTCATCGTTCACAAAGTGATGTTCGTGGAAGGCTGACCAGCACAAACATTCCTTGAGCTTTGGTGCTATTCATGGAGGTTTGTGGAGGCTCATGAGTGGATATATTTCCAGACAGACTATCTCTGCTTAATTAAATGATTTACAAAGCCACAAAACAAGGGGCAAAATTCTCCAGCCTTTGAAATATTAATAGAAGTGCACCCAAGCTTAACAGGAACTGCTGGCTGCCAATAACAGAGTTACCATTCTGCTCTTTGGGATCAGAATGCTATATATATATATATATATATATATATATATATATATATATATATATGCTCAAATGCGCAGCCTTTTCTGTCAGCTGCTGCCAGTTACACACAGAGGCAGGGAACTTGTTAAAAGCAGACTAGCAGAGTACATTCATTTATTCCCCCCTGATTGTGAATTCCTTTTCCCTGCTGGGGTTTGGGTGTTAGGTGGACTCAGTGCTCTAAGCCTCCTATCTCTCTGCTCATGCTGAGCAGAGACACTTAGCTACTGGGTTCCTCGGCTGAGGACCCACCACTGTGCCCTGAGGGTGAAGGTGGGTGTAAAGGGTGCTCATCATGGGGAGTTCTCCACCCTCTCCATACCATAGGCCTCATCCCTGGGCACCAAACCCATCCTGCCAGCCCACTGGAGTCTGGCCCTAGCAGGGCATCACCAGCAGTTGCTAACACTGTTTGGAGAGGAGGACTCTGAGAGCAGTAATTTGGGGTGGGTGGGAAGCATCCTCCCCTTCAACATCCCAACTCCCTGTTGTTCCTCCCACCTCAAGTACACCCCCCAATGGACCTTCCCAGCCCAGCACCAGAAAACCACTGTCCCTTGCAGCTTCTCCAGTCTTGGGCACCCATAGTTTAGAAACACTTCCACACCTTTCCCATTGGCCCCTATGTGGCAGAGTGTTAGGTGCTCCATGCCCATGTCTGAAGGGGCTCAAACCCCCAACACTTGTCATCCCAGAGGTGTCTGCCCAGTCCAAGGATGTTGTCATTTCATTAACCAACTCCTGGTCTCTCAAGCAAGAAGCATACACGTCATTAATTGATTTTCTACTGTATTTCAGGGGCTATCTTGACTCACCCAAACTTTTCTGTTCATGTAGATCTAGCTCACTTCAACCTAATTAAAGCATGTTAATCATGTTGCCTCACCCAGGCTCCTTGTGCCCATGCAGATTTGGCAAGGTATTTCCCCTACTTTTCCCTACCAAAATTTGATAGCAGTTAACTTTGAACCAGCCAATGAGATTGAAACTTTTTATCTTGACCTACTTCAAAACTAGTATGGCTGAACTCCCCCTGAACTCCACCTACCCTGAGGATCTTCTGTCCATAAAAGAAGGACCCCATGCTCTAGTGACTTGTTCTTCAGATTTCTAGTCCAGATTTCTGTTCAGGACTCTGGTATCCTTCTGAGAACCCCTGCTACTCTCTCTCCTTTTCCTCCTCACTCTGCTCCTTGGACCTCAGCTTCATCTGTGCTTGGACATCTTTAGATTGCAAGCCCTGAATTTAAGGTTATATGTCCCTTCCCTAAACTTACCAATTTCCTCCCTCCTACCTTTTGTAAGTGTACGTTCTTATCGGTTTCTCTGTGTGTAAGTAGTGCTCAGAGACTGAATTCTTAGGTGCTTAGTTCTTGACATTTTTACTCTTTTTATTTTATTTTAGATATAATAAAACTATTTGTATTTACAATCACTCTCATTATCTTTCTTCATAACTTTATTTTGGGGTATCCATACAGAGATCCACCCCGGTATGTTAGCCAAAATGCCTTTTTCAAATTAATTTGGGGGATTTTAGTCAATTGGGCAAGATGGCAAAAATTAGCATGGGGTCAAATAACCTATGTATACCAGAGTTGGTATTTCCCAGGAGCCCTTAAGTCAATGATGAGGTTTTGGATAAAGTAAATTATGTTTACTGAGGAAAACTCAAGCATAGAAGGGGAAAAGCATACATTCAACACACACTTCAGAACTAAGAAAAATAGTTGGAAAAGATAGGGACATTTGCATTAGCAAGAGTGTCACTGGTGGGTAATACGTTACCTGTCCAGGCAAGAAGCAGAGATTTGGCAGCGAAGAAGGGGGAGGTGGAAACCCATGGGACAACCAGTGTCACATGGACAAGGACCCAAACTGATTAGGAGTTGGAGTGGCTCTTCCAGCTAGGTAGCAGTCAGGAAAGAGTCACACATGAATGGCATAAGGGTCTGCCTTGAGTAGCCAAATTTGTGATCTGAGGCAGGTTCCCATGGTGGACCCAGCCAGTTAATGGTTCCCAAGAAATTTGACAGTAGAATTCAGAAAGTGATTAATGTTTCTCTGGGAAGAAACATACACTAAATAGAGAAAACTGGAATGGACAATTTAGAGTCTGCTTGCTGTTGCAGCCCCTGGTGTAGAGTGGTAAAGCTGCAGTGCTGCAGTCCGAACTCTCTGCTCATGACCTGAGTTTGATCCCAGCGGAAGCTGGGTTCAGGTAGCTGACTCAAGGTTGACACAGCCTTCCATTCTTCTGAGGTCAGTAAAATGAGTACTCTGCTTGCTGGAGGGAAAGTGTAGATGACTGGGAAAGGCAATGGCAAACCACCCTGTAAAAAAATTGCTGTGAAAACGTCGTGATGCGATGTCACCCCAGAGTTGGAAATGACTGGTGCTTGCACAGGGGACTACCTTTACTTTTTTCTTTTTTACTGGTTTGCTGTAGTGACAACTCTTGAGGAATAATGGGGAACAAAAGTGATTGGGAGGAGAGGAGATGAGTTGCAGGATCTGGTCGATGATTGTTGGAAGGCAAAGATGGTCCAATGGTGGTCTATTGTCAGAGGCACTGTTTGAATGGGAGGCAGGAAGACTCCTTAGTCCACTGGTACTTGTTATGATTGCCTCACATTAGTTTCTTTGTCTCTGGCTGGGCATAACCAAGCTTGATGAAAAGACTCTGGAAGATGCAGCCTCTTCATGGCTGCTATAAGAAAATAGTGTGTCGTCGTGAAATCTTCAGGAACAAGGCTTCACCCAAGTCTGCTGTCAATTTTGTCTCCATGAAGACATAGTTGTAATGGTCTGCAACAGGATGGCTGGGCAGCTAGGGGTGAAGCATTGTCTGAGGTCCTTATGTTCCTGTGGGCAACTCTGTCCGCAGTGAAACAGTCAATGTGAGGGGTGCCTTATGCCTGACTTGGCTCAGCACCAGGACAGTCCAGGAGGGCCAAGTGCCCAAAAGCTGGTTTGGCAAAAGTGCCAGCCCATGTAGAGTCCATTAGAGTCCAAAGTCAAGTTTGGGGTTGCTGAAAATCATGGCTCTTTGGTAACAGGTATACAGAGACTACAAGGTCCTGCATTTCTGGAACCCCTTTTAAAGCTAATTTCCCCTTCTCTGGTTCCAGTTTGATAACACTGCTTAATGTCTTCAGATTGTATAAAACAGTGCCCCCCAAACTTTTTGGTCCCAGGGACTGGCCCCAGGGCTGGCCTGCACACTGTGGTCCCAGGGCCGGCAAGGTGGGAGCAGCCAATTCTGCCTCACCCCTCGTGGTACCTCCTCCCCCCATTTTCCTCCCCCATTTCCTCCTCCCTCCCGTGCAGCCTCGCCCCCCCCATGCAGCCTTGCTGCCCCCCATTTCCACCATTTTAAGGCCAGGGAAGGGGCCGTGAAGTGCCTCCCAGGGTGACCCCCCACCAGTCAGCTGGTCAGTGGGGAAAACCATGGCAGCAGAAGCCAGCAACCCGCTGAAGGAGCAGTTCTGCCCTTGCCTCCTTCTCACTTCCTTCCCACGCCCAGGAAGGAAATGGGGAGGAGGTAAGGGCAGTGCTGCTCTTTCAGCTGGTTGCTCACTGCTTCTGCCATGGTTTTCCCCACTGATCAGCTGATTGGTGGGGGGGGTCAGCCTGGGAGGTGCTTCATGGCCCCTTCCCCAGCCTTAAAATGGTGAAAATGGGGGGAGGAGGAGGCACCATGGGGGGTGATGAAGCTGCAATGGGGGGTGAGGGGCGAGGGTGCGTGGCCCAGTTGGAAACAGGCTGGTACTGGTCTGCACCGCTGGAGTTGGGGACTCCTGGTATAAAACATGATAAAACCAGTCCTTTCCACATAATTTGCATTAAATCTATTACGATGAAGGGAAAGAACAATATTTCCTGACCAGATGGGTGTTTAGTTTATCATACAACCAAAACATTCTACTTGAAGCTAATATGAGTTGTTTTGCTAATTAATTTAAGCAGAGGTCATTTTGCAGAAAAAGAGGTGCTGGAGCTCATTAGCACAACTCATTTGCATATGCAACACACCCTGGCACCACTGGAGAGTGCACTAAGTTATATCAGCTCAGCATCTACCTTAAAACGCTTCTTGAATTATAGTTGTCATAATAAAACATTACTCTGATCATACTTTTAAAATTGCTTTCTCCTATGTGGTATGCTGTCCACCTATCTGTTTAATATATTTTGGTTATTTTCCGATTTTTTGCAAGGAAAATATTAGAAAGTTTGTGAAATCCTAGAGTTCAGCAAAAATTCTCACAGGGGGGTTGAACAATGGCGCCCAGAAGCAAGTATTTTTTTGGAGGGGTGGGGTAAGAAAGAAAGAGCACAATAAAATCTAGAGGTCCTGTGAGCTCCTGCCCAAAATGAGGCCTGAATCTAAATGTTCCTTCTCCAAACAGTTTGTGCTGCTGTTTGCTTGCAGTTTAAGGAAGTTGGTTATTTGATGATATTAGGTTACTCTCTTATATTCATATTTAAAAGTTGGAGGAAATCTGATAACAATAGAAGAAAAAGTTGCCATTGTACTAGCTACTGAGTGATTTATTTCCTTATTTATAATATCTGTGCCCTGTGTTAACAACTGCCAGGAGATTTTTGGGGTGGTGCCTAGAAAGGGTGAATTTTCAGGGGATGTGATATCACATCATCTGGGATACTGTAAGAGTTTCCCAGCCTCTATTGTAGAGAGTGGGACATTCCTGGACAGTGATGGAAGATGTCACTTCTGGGTGGAGATTTGGAGGAGATGACAATATTTCTGACTGATGCTTTAGGAATCCCTCAAATCTCTCTGGTCCTCCTACCTCCCTTGTATTCTTGTATTTAACTTGTATTCTCCCCCTTTGCTTTCTTACACACAGGCCAACCAACGTAGTATCGCTGTTCAACAGATCTGCAGATTATTTCACTTATTCCCCAAATACAGATCATTTCTGGACACAAACCTAGCAGTGACATCATATTCAAACCACAGTTCTCTAGGAATCCCACAATAGTAAAGATTCTTGAGATTGGTGGAATTCTTAACCCGGATGGTCACTTCTGGGGTTTCATCTGGAAATGATGTCATGGCATCAGTGATGCATCTGCTACATGCTGTTTTACCTGACCCACTCCTCCTTCCTCTCAACAAAGAGGTAATATATTGGTGGGCAACTGGGTGTGGCAGTGGGGGATTGTCTGCCGCTTCCTGTCAGGTGGCAACTCTAGCTAGGGGGGTGAAGGTGTTTCCAAATTTTCTATTATATTATTTATATGTTGGAAAGGAAAGCACTAAGTAAAAAGCATGTTTAGGTCCACTCTGTATTCTATGTTCTTCTTTCTGCAGGGAGTGGGGAGTTTAACCCTTTCATTTCTTGCTGTTTTGTACATGGTTTTACACTCTTATTTATTCTTAAAAACACCCCTGTCAAGTAGGTTAGGTTGAAAGAGAGTAATTCACCTAAGATCACCCAGTGAGTTTCATAGTAAGTGACCTGGATGACCCAGGCTAGGCCCATAGAATCATATCTGAGAAGCTAAGCAGGGTTGGCCCTGGTTAGTATTTGGATGGGAAACCACTGCGGAAGTCCAGGATTGCTGTGCAGACGCAGACAGTGGCAAATCACTTCCATTAGTCTGTTGCCTTGAAAACTGTAGGGGGGTTGCCATAAATCAGTGGTGAATTGATGGCACTTTATACACACACACACGTAGATCTAAATTTGCTATGATATTCTGACTGCTGCATGATGGCAGTCTGGCAGTCTGCGCAACAAGAGCTCCCTTGCACATACTTTTGTGTCCTGCATACTTTATATTTTAACCACACATGTAGACAGTCTTGAGCAAGCACCCTGACAGCATATTTTTTTCTTCAAATGCATCTGTTTGTAAAAGCAGGAAATGTGTACCTACTAGGTCAGTGCTTATTGCATTTCTTGGCTTCGTTAATTTTTCGTGTTAAATTTCTTTTAATCATTAATAATTTTCACATGTTTGAAAAACAACAACAAAACACATTAGAAACTAAAGGGTATGCCAAACTTCTCTTGGGAAATTGTTTTTATAGAGAAAGTTAACTTTCCAATATGGAAATCTTCCTTGGAGGCAGCAATATAATTCCCACCCATGTCCCCTTCAGTTAGAAATGGTAGAAAGGTTGCTTTCTGGACCTAGAGATGATTTTTCCCTCCTCCAGGGGCCTGGTGTGATTGGAAAAAAGTGTAAAGCATGCATAACTTTCAAATGATGCATATGAATGAAGTGCTAAAGCAGGCTTCTGCTTCACTCTGGCTAGTCCTTCCCTAGCAGGTGCCAAAAGAACCAGGGAGCTCATATTTGAGTAAGCTGGAAAAAAAATTCTATCCAAGACAAGTATACCTCACTTTTTATTTATTATTTCCCTCTGCTGGTCCGCCTCTTTAGTCAACATATAATGGCCAAGTCTAACAGGGACAGTCTGCATTTTGACATATTTACAGGAAAGATTGGCAGCAGATTTCACTCTTCAATTGTGCTATCACAGAATGAGAGTAGACAAAATGCTTAGCCAAAGTGGTTAGCTTTATCTGCAGGTGATTGTCAAGGCTCAAAGGCTTTTTCAAAAATGAGGTCCTTTTGGATTTATAAGTTATTCCAGGTAAATGAATAACACATAATTCACACTTGAATTATGACCCTGTATACAGTGGTGTATTGAGCTAGCTTTGCATATAAATTCACCAAGTCTTTTCTAAAATCTATTTTGCAAAAGGAACCGAAGTCATTTCTAAAATCTATTTTGCAAAAGTAACCAAAAATCCTGAATCCAAGACCCAACAATCAAAAACGTTGAGGGCATAGTCCAGACAAAATTTATCTCAGAGGAAAAGATTAGATTTCAGTTTATATTTAACTCTCCTGTTAAAAATAATCGAAGTGTTCTAAATGGTTTAAAGGTCTAAGAAACATAGTCTCTCTCTCCTTACTTCTTTCTCACTAGTGTTCCTTTCTCCAGTTCACAGCCTTTTTTGCTGGTACCATTCTCATCTCCATCTCGAGCTCATGGCTTTGCTTACTGTTACTGCCTCCTAACAGTCCTCTGAAACTGTAGACTGGTTTCCATTTTGCTGGAAGTCAGTTTGAGTAAAGAAAAGTTACAAGTTACAACACTTCCAGTAACACTATGGCCTACACCTGAAAGAAATTAGCTGCCAGAAATTCTCCAAAATTCTCCTTTCTAAAGTTTTATGTTGAATATTCTCTAGATACTGTGTACATATTTTCACGGGATATTTTATATGTGTGTGACAAATAGGGTTGCCAAGTCCAATTCAAGAAATATCTGGGGACTTTGGGGGTAGAGCCAGGAGACTTTGGGGATGGAGCCAGGAACAAGGGTGTGACAAGCATAATTGAACTCCAAGGGAGTTCTGGCCATCACATTTAAAGGGACAGCACACCTTTTTAAATGTCTTCCTTCCATAGGAAATAATGAAGGATAGGGACACCTTCTTTTGGGGCTCATAGAATTGGACCCCCTGGTTCAATCGTTTTAAAACTTGGAGGGTACTTTGGGGAGAGGCACTAGATACTATACTGAAAATTTGATGCCTCTACCTCAAAAAAACAGCTCCCCCAGAGCCTCCAAAACCTCCAGATCAATTCCCCATTATACCCTATGAGAATCGATCTCCACATAGGGAATAATGAAGTGCTCAGCAGATGTCCCCCCCCCCTCCCCCGTTTTCTGGTGACTCTGAAGTGAGGTATTGTCCTCTCTACTCACGAGTTGCAGCCAACTTCTTCCAAGTAACACAGACACCCCATCCCAAGAGGAAACCTTTCCAATCGGAGACTGGAGCCTCTGGAGGGGAAAAAAAAATCACTTGGTGGCTTTGGGGGTGAGGCTTCTCCCCACCGGCCAGCTGACTGGGGGTGGGAAGGAGACTGGGAAAGTGGAATAACCCCCGCTGGGACCCGGGGATTGGCAAGCCTAGTGACCAGTCAGTGATATTCGATCTTGATATATGACAGATAATATTGGACATAAATCTATAGTCACGGGAAGAAACATGGATCTTTGTTTCTGTCTGCTGCTATAGTCTCTATTTGATCCTAGTAAAGTGGATTCCCAAGGTTACAGCACCTTTGTGGATTAATAGCCACCTGAGAAAGGGATAGGCTTGCCAATCCCCAAGTCCCAGCAGGGATTCTCCTGCTTTATTAGGCTCCTTCCTGCCCCCAGTCAGCTGGCCGGTGGGGGGAAACCCCGCCCCCACAGCCACCATGTGCCTTTCCACCTCCGAAGGCAAGGTTTTCTCTTGGAACGGTGTGTCTGTGTCTTTAAGGCTGAATGGGGGTGGGGCGGGGAGTAGGCAGAAGAACATGGCTGCTCCCAGTGCCTGTGAAAGCAGCTCAGACTGACCGTTGATTGCACAAGCTTTTCAGAGGTCATTTGCATAGGAAAGGTAAACCTGAATCTTTGGTTGCTCTGTGTGACTTTGAAGACGTTGGAAGTTCAGCAAATCATGAGTAGAGATGCTAATCCCCAGGTGGGAGCAGGCCCTCCCCTGCTTCAGAGTCATCAGAAACGAGGGTGGGAAAGGGAAATGTCTGCTGGGCACTTCATTATTCCCTATGGAGATTGATTCTCATAGGGTATAATGGAGAATTGATCTGGGGGTATCTGGGGCTCTGGAGGGGCTGTGTTTTGAGGTAGAGACACCAAATTTTCAGCATAGCATTGGATGACTCTTCTCAAAATGCTCTCCAAGTGTCAAAATAATTGGACCAGGGGGTTCAATTCTATGAGCCCTGAAAGAAGATGCCCCTATCCTTCACTATTTCTAATGTAGGGAAGGCATTTAAAAGGTGTGTGGTTCCTTTAAATGTGATGGCCAGAACTCTCTTTGGAGTTCAATTGTGCTTGTCATGACTTTGCTTATGGCTCCGCCCCAATGTCTCCTGGCTCCACCGCCAAAGTCCCCAGATATTTCTTGAATTGGACTTGGCAACCCTAGTAAGGGAAGTGCAGTGGGGAGGCAGAAGAAGCACTGTGAGATACCATGGCATATTGGGCAATATATCAACTATATCAGGTAATGTCAGATATCTGTCAAATAATAGGTTGAATCTTATCAACTGGTGGACCAACCCCCAGAAAATAGACTCCTGGGATCTCTGGATGTGTGGATTAATAGTCAAATGGCAGTCTCCTCAAGCTATGTGAGTATTAATCCATTCAAAAGACTAGAACACACTCAAATTTCTTCAGTAGTTGCACAACACAGCAGAAGATTGGTAGTGGAAGGCTGCAAGCTTGTCCAGTGTCCATCGTTACTGATCTTCTAACTGGGGAACTATGATAAGCTTCCAAAGAGGTTTCTTCAAAAGACTGCTTGAAAATTAGCACTTATCTATGACAAAATTTTAAAAATCGGCATCAACAATACATGTTTAACTGCATTTGAAGTGGTATATTTTATAACATTGTATTTGATTGATCATACACTATTGCAGGGGTGGAATTCTAGCAGGAGCTCCTTTGCATATTAGGCCACACACCCCTGTTGTAGCCAATCCTCCAGGAGCTTACAAAAATGAGCCTTGTAAGCTCTTGGAGGATTGGCTACATCAGGGGGTGTGGCCTAATATGCAAAGGAGCTCCTGCTAGAATTCCACCCCTGTGCTATTGTAATAATTTGATTGATGATGGGCAATAATTGACAGTTGGTACTTATGATTTCATATGTGAAGCCAGCCAAAATTAACACAGTGCAATGGTTACCAGGAAAACTCAATAACCCCAGTTAAAGTAATGGATTGCAGAACATCTCAGATAAACCATGACATCTGAACTTTTTTGGAACATGCACAAATAGACATATATCTTAGCAAATTTCCAGGGGTAAAAGAATTCCTTTGTAATGACACCATTACATAAGATCACTACCTGTCAAAGTCTAGCTTTCACTGGATGCTTATAGCAAAGTTATCTCAACCTGTGCATCACAAGGAAGGAGCTTTTCTATTCAGTCAGAAGCCAAGCTTCATGGTGTAAAGATGGCAGTAGTGCCATTAACTTCATGTTATGTTCTGCAAGTTTGTTGTCAAGATTAAAAATAATGAATTGGGAAACTTTAGAACATGAAAAACAAGGATAGGTAACGTACGGTCCATTTATCCATTTAATTTGAATACATGCATGTATTTGTATGAGTTCTGTTGTTCAGTCTAGATATTGCAGTTTAACGACTGTTGTGAATAAACATTTCTTTTTCTATCTCCTATTTATTCTGAGACCATAGTTATACTGGACATCGCAGTTGAATTTCAGTGGTTGGGGAAACCTTCATGCAACTGCTGGTAAATTCCAGGTGCTGGATGTCTGTCTGGCACAGATGTAGCCCCACTGGAACTGATGGCCCGGTGCCCAAAGACTTGTGGCTTTGAGCTACGTTTCTTTATGAAAATGTCTTTCAATATTAGACTGCCAAATGTTAGGCTCAATGGACAGGAATTTAAGCATGCTGTTTTTTATTGCATGTTTCCTCTTAGTGTTCCTGTATGACCCATTCAGGCTTTTTTCACTTTCCCATGTAAAGGATTCTAATCTGGGAGTTGCCAGTGAGATTGTAAAATCAGGAAAAAATTCAGTGGACTGAAGGGTAGGTCAGCAAAGAGGCTTCTTTCTTGTCCTGCCAATGTGGTTCCTTCATATTTTAGGACTAAATTAGAGGTGGATGCCATTTCAGAAGCGATGTAACAAAATAAATCAAAAGGCTAGGCAGGCCTTCAAAGTAAAGCAAGGATGCTACAGTAATCTTATTTATTTATTTATATTCAATTTTTAACCCACCCTTCCCATAGGACAGGCTCAGGACGGGTTCTTCTTTTTCATTTGGTCTCAAAAGGAACTTCTACTGTTTCTTTTTTCTTTTTTTTGTAAAAGATACATGGGCTTCATCATGTATACTCTCCAATACATTTAACTGGTGTGCTATATCAACTAGTGTGGTTAAGTGTATGACTTCTGAAGCATCATTGGTTTGTTCCAGTACAACTCTCAGACTAGTGCAATATTAAGTAGAGTTACACACTTCTAACAGCGCAATCCTAAGTGTGGGGGGGAAGTCCTTTGGAAGCAAACTAAGGCCCATGCCAGGACAGAGTTATGATGGCACAAGTCCACTCACGTTGGAGTGGAGGTGACTTGAACGGGTGTGGGCTCGCTTGAGTGGGCCCCCATTCCAGGGCAGCGGTGCCTCAGCCCTGTGCCCAAGAGCTGGCATCAGTCTGGTGGAGAGGTCTATGCCAGTGTGAGGGAGGCGGAGTCAGGGGCGTGCCCTGACTTAGTTGGCTCCCTAAAAACTTCAGGTCCTGACACATCTCCCCCAGGGGTGTAAAGTTGTGCCAAGGAATGGCGTATGTGCCAATGTTGGCGTGTCCCATAGACACTCATTGACACAGAAAACGAAGTCCGTTGCTGCACGAGCTCTACTCTGTGGCTAACCTCTTCTGTTTCCAAGCCCCAACAGGTACCCGGCCTCTGGAGGCTCCGCAAGGGTATTCATACATGGATGGGTAAATGTGATTGTACACCCTCAAGTTGCCCCCCCCCTCCTTCCTCGAGGCTGGGCAGATTGACAGCATCTCTGGCACTGGAACCTGGCAGTGAGCTCGGGCATGGGGCAGTTGCCATAGCCCCTGCATGCTGCTGGAGGGCCTTTCCAGTCTGTCCTTTGTTTCATCCCCAACCCTGGCAGGGCACCAGGTGTGTGTGGCGGGTCTGGCAGCTGCTCTGTTGCCTGTTGGGAGGAAGGTCATCTACTGTCTCTTTAAGAGAGTCCCTGGCTAAGGCTCAGCCTCATGCTGCAGCTGCCGTGGCCGAGGAATTACAAGCAAGCCAGGAATGCTTTAACCCAGGACAGGTGGGTGTGCATCGGCTGGTTCCATCATGTGCTGTTGGGTTGCTTTTTTTGTCAACCCCCCCCCCCCACTTCTGCTGCCTCTATCAGGATGGGACATCCCTGGCTGCAAGCGGCGCGGCACTCCTTCCCGAATGCAATGGGTCTCTTCCTCTGTTCTGCAGGTGTGAATTCAACAGAGAGGCTTCCATGTGTGGAAATTCAAACCCTGTCCCCCCTTCTCAGCCAGCTGTTCTGCCCTCCCCTCAGAGTGGAGCCTCTGCCCTGCAAGACTTTCCAACTTCCACCTGGGATGCTGTTCTACTTGGTGCCAGCAGAATAAAACCTTAGATGTGCAATTACTTTCTCTCTCCTGCTTAGCTTCTGCTTCACTCCTCTCTGCTTCTTTCCTTCCCCCCCTTCTGCCACTCTGTCAGTGGGCTCCCTGAGGGAATGTCTCAGCAGGCGGATTCACTTGTTTCTTGGGGAGGGGGCGGGGAAAACTATGAGTCACCTTGCTGCCACAAGGCTGGACAGGAGAGGGGGGTCTTTGCCCCACTCATCCTATGGGAGGGAGGGTAGCCTTGAGCTGGGTGCCGAACAACAGCTTGACTGGCCCAACAGCCTGCCCAACCCCACAGGGCTGTTGTGCTCATGGCAGAATCTACAGCGGGGGGGCTGCTAATGGAGTGGCTGCATGGCTGGTACCTCACACTCTGAGTTCTGCAGCCCCTGGGGGAGGAGTTCCATGCACACAGCAGGGGGTATCAGGGCATCACAGGGGGTCTCTGAGTCTGTGTTGGGGGGAGGTTGCCTGTGGGACTTGGTGGCATGCTGGGACTCTGTCTGCTCATTCCCATACACACATTCTGGCTGGTGTCTTTGGAAGCGGAATCCTGCACTTTGTGCTTCCCATTTATTTGTGGCTAACCAGGGGGCGCATGCCTCTGCCTGTCTGCCTGCCATTGGCACGAGTCTCTGACAGTGGGTGGGTGTGATGGGGTTGACAGCCTCTCAGGAGCCGGCTTTCTACCTCCCCTCCCAGTCACGTGCAACAGACTGGCCAATCCTGTGGTCCTGTGCTGCCCCGTCCCTCCCTCTCTCGCTTCGGCAGCAAGCCAATAGCGCACACATGGGTGGGATCACCATGGCAACAGCTTTTATCTCATGCCCACTCATCCAGCTGTGTTCCCTTCCTCTTCCCGCTTGGCGTAACTTCTCCCCTTTGGAAGCCGACTAACACTGCCTATGTTAGTTCTACACTCGGGTGGGCCTCCACTGTGGAACTCAGGATTGGTCTGCCTGTCTATCAAAGCCAACAGGCTTAGAAGGGTATAGCTCTGCTTAAGACCGAACTGTCTGTAAAGATATTTCATTAGTAATACTGTCACGAGTAGACAAAATTTGTGGTAGGGTATGAGTTTTTGTTAGTCACTGCTCACTTCTCCTGAAAACTCATACCCTACCACAAATTTTTGTTAGTGTTTAAGGTGCTACTGGACTCTCTCTTTTCTACTGCTACAGATGGACTACCACGGCTACCCATCTTGATCTATCTCCTTGAATAGACAGTTCTTAAACTCTTAACATCTAGAAATAAGATTATACTAGTATAGTTCAAACTTGATTTAGATGTTTGGCACTTTGGATAAAAGGCAGGGAATGAATGAAGTTCAGCCAATGAACCAAGCAGGAAATGAATCCATGTTGTAAACAATGGTACTGAATGTTTTCAGAATGCTATGCTGTTTTTCCCAATCTTTTAACTGTTTATACCTGTTCCACTAATTGTTACCCATGAAGTATCACAATGTGTATCCCTGGTATTTGGGACCAGAGTACCGAAACAACACTTGCTTTCATATGCACCTGCCTATTCTGTGCAGGAATAGTCTGAGCCTCTGTGCCAGGTATCTCTGTTACCCAAACTGGACCTAAGGAAGGGGAAATTAGTTTTAAAAGATTCCATAAAGGAATAATGGAGGACCTTGTAAATTTGTGTATACCATGGTGAATCTCAGTAGGGATATCCCCAAAAAAAAATTACCAAGAAAGAGAGGGAGTAATTGTTAGTACAAACAAATAGCTTTATTGTATACCAAATAAAATAAAAAGAGTAAAAATGTAAAGAACCTGCACTAAGCAGCTGAGAATGAATTTCCTAAAATCTCTCTCTCTCTCACACACATACATGCATACACACAATGCACACATGAGGGCACACGTGTAAAAGATAGGAGGGGAGCAACCGACAAGTTTTAGGGAAGAGAAAAATATTTCAGGGTATATGGAGAATTTTGTGTACTCATCTTTGTAGAGTACTAAAAGTGAATGCAGAATGCTTTGCAAATGTAATTCTATTAGGTAGTGTTGGGTGTAAAATGTTTTAAAATGCACTAAAAACTATTGGGACAAAGAAGCAGATATTGCAACAACCTCTGAGAATATAAAATCTAAGAGCTTAGTATGTCTTAATAAAAAACATTATGTGTGGAATAAACATATAAGAAAAGTATATAGGCATACATTATAATTAAATTTTCTATTCCTATTAGTTCTACATAAAATATTTTTTTCATTACTTTTGCTTTCCTATAATATGCTAGATTCATCAGAAATGATGAAGAGTCTTTTGTTCAAGTCTTGGCTTGCTATTCTTTGTATCAGTTCCAATTCTCTTTTGATGTCCTTTTTGTCTGAACAGCCAATGTTAGCATAAGACACTGCCCAAACAAGAAGATATTCCTTGAACCATTTGTCTGAATACTTGTCATATGTAGGTTGTTTTCACATCTGCTTCGTTATGGGTCCATGACCATTTATTTCGCATTCTTTGACTAAAATACTTGTTTTCCTGTTGGTACTACTATATGGTTTATATTCCTTTTGCTCGTTGTCTCTGCTATAGTCTGAACTGAAGAACAGTTTATCAGGTTGGAGCTGGACAAAACAGAAATAGTTGCAATATTGTTGATTGGATTACATGAATCTTTCTTTGTATCTCTTCCATGAGATCCAAGGAATTGGGTAAAGGAAGCGCTGGCTCTTTCCTTTCTTCCTCAGGGAACCAGGATGGGGAGGAGCCTCAGCCAATAGAAGAGAGAGTGAGGCTTGGCTCAGTAGCTCTGCCGTGTGATTGAGAGAACTTGACAAAGCAAGCTATCCCTCTCCCCCCTTCCTCCCCAAGGAAGGAGCCTCAGCAAATGGAGAAAATAGAGGCTTAGCTCTGTAGCTCCTGAGCAATTGAGCAAGGCTGGCAAAGTAAACTGTGATGCAGAAGGAAGCAAAAGAGAGGGAGAAGGAAGCAGATGACAGCCAGTTGCTCGAGGGCCTGATAGGAGCCCTCTGGGGGCCTAATTTGGCCCCAGGGCCACATGTTTGACACCCTTGCTCTAAATTGAGAGTTGTCTGAGAGCAGCTTTGGACATTATTTCCAACCAGAAACATAGGTCACTCATCCATCTGTCCATAAGTGCTTTTTGGTCATTGCCAGGGCCTTTTTTTGTAGCAGGAACTCCTTTGCATGGTAGGCTACACTCCCCTGATGTAGCCAATCCTCCAAGAGCTTACAACAGGCCCTGTAAGAACAGCCCTGTAAACTCTTGGAGAATTGGCTACATCAGGGGGGTGTAGCCCAATATGCAAAGGAGTTCCTGTTACAAAGAAAGCCCTGGTCATTGCAATCCAAGTATGCCATGGGCAACTGACTGGCAGCATTTCCTGTAATATTAGAAGACACTTGGAATGTACCCCTAAGCAGGAAATGAATGTGGTTTCCAACCCCTTGCAATGAATGAATCCTGTAGGCTTTACAGTACTATGCTTAAGTGGAAATAAACACATCTCTTCTCCTAGTTAACATGACATGTGGTGGTGAGTTTGCTTGTCTCCCCTAATCCCCACTTGAAATCCCCCCCCACCTGCATGATATAATTCTAAATGATTTATTTCTGATCTTAACCTGAACAGGAAGGAGGTGAAAGAGAACAAAGACTATGGCTGAGTGTGTGGGTGGGTGAGCATATGCACACCTGTCCACTTGTATCTTGTTGCCTTGATGATAATGCAGTTTGATAAACTAAAAAGCTAATAACTGTCAGTAATATTAGTGGAACTTAAGCAACAGAGAAAATTATGGTTGAATTCTGTCCTGTACTTGCAATGGGCAGTTTCCTCCAATATATTAGAAAAACAAGCTTATAAATAGGTGCTACTTCATTGTGGCTAGCTAAAAGAAAGGCATTTGCACATTAACTGTGTTTTTACAATAGATATTGCACTGACTCAGTAACAAGCAAAAATTACTGATGGTCAAAAACACACAAATGCTAGAATTGCCAATGTTTGTTTTTTATGTTGTTTTGGAAATGACTGGTATAATGTGGGAGCTCTGGAATTAGCCTTTGAAGTAGAACACACAAAGACATTAAAATGGGCAGCATGAATGACTTCTTGACCTTGCATCATACTCTGTGGTCTGCTAAAATATCATACTAATTAATGAATTCTTGATCTCTGGCCCTTCACATTAATGATCCCTTTAGGAAGAAAGCAATTCATAACCTTGTGCATTTAAGTAGCTCTGTTTGGACAAGCAGAAAACCAGAGTAAGCAGAAAACCAGAGGACAATCTGCATTCATAAAACGGTTTAACATTTGCTAATAAATCATGGTCAACCAAGTGTCTAGTGAGAAAATGTCATCCACATTCCATCCTTTACTAAAAAGTGATGACAACAATGAGAAAACCCATTGATAAAAATACAAAATATTATTTTGACATTTACCAGTAAATTTCACAGCCAGTCAAGAGTCTTCAGACAATGAACACATTTCATATCAAGTCCTTGTCTTTATTAGTGAAGGATGAAACTTTATTGCACTGTCATAGGCCATGGGGTCCACATATAGTTCAGTGGGGTGTGTGTCTGCATGATGCACCTTCCAACTGTTATTGATTGACAGATTATCTGCTCTACTGGCTGGGGAAGTGAGAAGGCCTTGTGTTAGATATCCAGCTTGACATTTGAAACAAAACTCTTCCTACAAGATGATTTGTTGCAGTCTGGGAAGGAATTCCTTTCAAGGGGTAGGACAAAGTCTACTCTTCTAGTGCCTGCTCATGAACCTGCACATCACCCTGTACACTGATACATTTAAACTAAAATAATTGCTGAACATTGTGGTGACCAGTACATCAAATAAAAAGGAGTATCAGATGACTCATATCAGAGATAAGATCAAAAGGGTATTTGAGGGGAAAAATGTTTGGTTCCTAATTTGTTTTTTAAAAATTCATTTATAATTTTGTCATCATTTCATATGCTGGAGTTTTTTTTTGTAGATTCTTTTTATTTTTTGTATATGTAGCATGGATTTTATACATGACATCTACATATATTATGTATGTAATTTGTATAAATACATATAAAGGTAAAGGCAGTCCCCTGTGCAAGCACCAGTCATTTTTGACTCTGGGATGACGATGTACTGCAGTCAGAGCCCTCTGCTCATGACCTGAGTTCAATCCCAGCGGAAGCTGGTTCAGGTAGCCAGCTCCAGGTTGACTCAGCCTTCCATCCTTCCGAGGTCAGTAAAATGAGTACCCAGCTTGCTGGGGGGAAAGTGTAGATGACTGGGGAAGGCGATGGCAAACCACCCTGAAAAAAGTATGCCGTGAAAATGTGAAAATATGAATTCTCAAATGTCAGCTGCTCTGGATTCTTTCTAAAGTTGGAGAAAAGAGGGTTAAAACAATGCACATGCTTTCTGGCAAACACTTAATGTGAGGAAACAGAAAATGGCATGCATAACACATTTACACAATTGAAAGAACTGGGGTGCTGGGATTAAAACAGCAGAATTGAGTCATTCCTCGATGTCCCTTTCTTTCCTTGAAGAGAACTTAGTCATGTAAACAGAGCACAAGAATGTTCCTCTTTTTTAAATGAATGAATCAGGTGAAAGCATGCTGGTGTGGTGAAAGCGCTGCCAAGTCATATCTATTTATGGTAATCCAAGAGTGTCTTCAAGGCAACAGATGTCAAGAAGTGGTTTGTCTTGGCCTACTTCTTTATGGTGGCCATGGACTTCCTTGATGGTCTCCCATTTAAATACTAACCAGGGTTTAACCTGCTTGGATTCCAAGATCTGATGAGATCTGGCTAGCCTGGGCCATCCAAGTCAGGTCCATACTGATATGCCTGTCTTAATTGTCGGTCCAACCGATGATAATATATTAAAATCTGGGTAATATGCTGATTAACAATAATGGGTATCCACAGAGAAAGCTATTTTTTGTCTTTTTTTGTTCTTTAGGTAAATGGGTTCCACAGTCTGGGCTCTGACAGAACTAGAATTACTGAAATACACCACAGCTAATATTCAGGAAGGCTCAACAAGTTTTCCTTATTGTTGTCCAGGGCTGGCACGTGGGGTTCTACCACCTGAGGCAGAACCCCAACGTGCGCCCAAACCCCTCCCCCCCCCCATAATCCCACTCCACATGTATGGCATGATGAGGTCACACGGTGATGCCATTATGTGCTGTTCTGGGTGTGCAGGAGCCGGAAGAACTCTCCCAGCCCCTGCATGCCCAGAAACAATGCGGCACCTTTCAGTCGTGGGCGCTCTCCGAGTTGTGGAGACAATGGGCGATCAAAGAAGGGGAGGGGGCAGAGGAGGAAGAGGATGGCGCTAGGTGAGGCTGGAGCAGAGCCTTGTGGCACTCTCTTGGCACTTGATTAGCGAGCCTAACAGGAGAGGGGAGCCAGTCTGTGAGGTGAGCAAGGCACCAGAGCGAGGGATGGTGGTAGTGGCGGCAGTGGCAGCAGCGGGTGCGTGGAGTCATCATTGCCACTGCTGCTGCCGCCTCCTCCACTCCCAGTTCCTCTTGAGCAAAGTGTGCGAGAGTGAGCCAATGAGTCCCATCGCGCAGCTTGCTCTGTGCACAAGCACTACTATCACCACCACCAGCAGCGGAGGGTAGCAGAGGCACCATCAGTACCACACACGGGCATTTGGCCGGGGGGGGGGGAGAGGAGCACTGTAGAGCGGGGGGAAGAGACACCCGGGGGAGAAGGAGGAGAAGCAGCAGCCAGGCAAAGAGAAAAAGGAAAGACCACACCAGACACAACTGAAACAAAAAGTATCTCCAGACCAGGGCTCAACTCCACCTTGAGAGGCAGGCGGCTGGGTGGGTACCTCAGCATGGCTTCGGAAGAACTTTATGAGGTAACAGCCCCCCGGCTGCCCACCTTTGGAGAGCACCCCAGGACTGAAAGGTGCTGTGTTTCTGGGTGTGCAGGGGCTGGGAGAGTTCTTCCAGCCCCTGTGCCCCCAGAAACAACGTGCACCCCCAAGAGCTGGTGCCCGAGGCAACTGCCAAATCTTGCCTTACGGACGCGCTGGCTCTGTTGTTGTCAAGACAGAAGCCATCTCAAAGGAACTTTCCAATTTGTTCCAGCCAGCTTCATTGTTCTCTGCAGGTGCTAGTCACCCCATACACTGTCAGATAGTTTGTCACTGAGACCTGCTAAATAAATTCACACAGTTTACCTGTGAATCTGGTATGGGAGGAGGAACTCACTTCCTCCCTGGAAAGTTCTATAGATACTGCCCAGTAATTGGTTGAGGAAGTCAGGAAGTTATGTCCTGTAGTTTTCTGTAAATGTGGTTAATGAAAAGAAGTGTTACCCTTTCCTTTTATTCTTTCCTTGCCATCTCCTCTTGATGCCAGGAAGATACTTGTATTATGTTCTAGGACTCTGCTTCAAGAACCAAGTTGATTGTGTTAGGACGCCTTTAAAATGTAGCTAGTCAGCTGTCTTGGGTTTTTTTTTTGGTGAATTTTACTGCCACTGAACTATATGCTTTGTTAATATATCTTTTCTTTAATTTCTTCAATAAACTCTTCTTTTTGCTTTACTGTGTGTGTGTTACTTGGGGAGTTAATAAGACCAAATACAGGAAAGAGTTTGGTTACATAATTACATTATTGTACCAAGGAAAGGTAAGCCTTGACAATTGTGCTGTATAGAAGACCACTGTGACAATGTTTGATAGCAAATGTTAGGAATTTCACTATGGAAAGAATACCCTGGTTTATACAGGTATCCTCAAGCCTTTCCTGTTCTCTAGGCTCATGGCTCTTTGGCCAGGGGTCCTGAACCCTTTTGAGCCTGCAGGCACTTTGCATGGTGAATACCACTCCAAAAAGGCTGCCAAAGGAGGCAGAGCCAAACTAAAAAATGGTTGCTGAAGAACACAAATGCCTACCTACCCCTTTGCTTCACAGAAGAATCACATGGCAACCATGCTGATCACATGAAACTATTTTATTCACAGCATGGACTTTGGTTTGTCAAAGATAGTATTCTTTGTACTTTGTTTGAAAGCATAATATAGCTACTGGGAGAACAGCAAGCCTGGAGAAGAAGTGGGTAGGCTCCTATTCCTGTACACATCTCTCGTGCACTAGTCCAGCTCCCTGGTCTCTAAGACTAGAACAAAGTTCTCTCTCTGCTTTAAGAAAGAAACTAGGGTTGCCAGGTGTGTGTTGAAAAATACCTGGAGACTTTGGGGGTGGAACTAGGAGAGGGTGGAGTTTGGGAGGGGAGGGGAGGGGCCTCAGCATAGTACAATGCCCTTCAACATAGCCATTTTCTCCAGGGGAGTTGATCTCTGCTAGCTGGAGATCAGTTGTAAAAGTGGGAGATCTCCAGGGCCCCATCTGGAGGCTTGCAAACAAAACACGACCTCAAGGTTATGATGACAAAATCACTAATATTTACAACAGTATTATAATACATAAAGAGAACAAGTTCCTAGATAACAGTATCAAAAAGTATTAACATCTTGAATCCAAACGGACTTGATAACAGTTCCAGAAGCTGCAAAGGCATTCAATTTCACATATAGTTGAAGTTGGAATTTTACGGAACAGGTCGTCGACTTCTGCCACACTTGTTTCAATCCTTTGTCAACACAGGATATTCCACAATACATATACAAAGTACACTTTGCAAAGTTCAAACATTATACACAGGGACCAAACAGTCTCCACAAGATGCTCTCTCACTTAGGGCACACGCTCTTAAATGGCTCAAGGCATAAGGCATATCTGCAAGAGACTGGCAACCCTAAAAGAAATGCAGGGCAACAGTCAATCAGGCCTGAAGAGTAAGTTCAGGGCAACATTTAGCCAGACCTAAAGGAACCACACACTGCCTAAGGAAAGCCTGGGTGCTGGGGCTGCTATTGTAGCTGTGAAAAACCCTTTCATTTGATTGAGGGTAGCCAATAAGAAAGCCCTTACAATGGCCCTATCCACCTTCTGAAAAGATTGGTGTGTGCCAGGGAAAATAATGGCAAATGCTGTGTTGAGGAACCCTGATCTAGACTGTTTTGCTCAATGTTCCCTTTAAGCTGAGTTATTGTGAGCTAGCTCACTGTTCTTTAGCCTCCAGCTCATACATTTTTGTCTTAGCTCAGGAAAAATGTCCCCAGAGCAAACTAACTTATGCAGTAGCTCATAACTTCAATGCCAGTAGCTCACAAGACTTCACAGCTTAGGGAGTATTGTTTATTTTATGTTTGGTGGGAACATAATATTTAAAATACCTCAATAGCACTATATACATCAATTTGAGCAATTTTTGAGAAAGAACCCTTGGGCCTTCCCTATACCACTGAAAAATTGCTTCAAGGACCAAGGAATCCTTGGGCGTGGCATGAGATGTGCCATGGGGGGAAGGAGTGGGGCATAGGAATCAGTAGTACTATGCCCTCCCACCCATCAAATGAAACACGACACAGGTTATGGGTTAACCTGGGACTTTATTTACATGTAAGCTGATCTGCACCACTCATTCAACATGTTGAGGCACTTTAATCTCCTGATCCATATCTTGTGTTCTTATTAGGGTGACCATAATGTCTGAAGGCCAGCCAGGGACACTGGGGAAGGGGGGGGGGGGGGTGCGCGCGCGCGAAGCGCTCGCGCCGCCGGAAACAGGAAGTGACGTCACTTCCGGCGACGTCACTTCCGGCGACGTCATGCCACCACCGGAAACAGGAAGTGACGTCACTTCCGGTGACGTCACTTCCGGTGATGTCATGCCACCACCGGAAACAGGAAGTGGCATCACTTCCTGTGACATCATTTCCCCCGCGTCACCTGCCGGAAACAGGAAGTGACTTCACAGCACTTCCTGTGACGTCCCCAAAAATCCCCCAAATATCACCGCCGGAAACAATTTTGTTCTCAAATCCTGTATATACTTCATCAGTATATGGGATAAGGCACTTTCTCAACTGTGCTGCATAATGCAGCCTATTTATTTTGTCCTGTTGGCTCTGTTGGCTCTATCTGCGCCACCTTCATCACTTTCGGGGTGTGGATCCCCCAGTGGGGTGGTCTCCCGACTCCCTCCGCTGACTGTTTCTGATAGCCCTGCGCCCCCTCTTTCATTTGATATGTGTCCCGTGCGGGTGCCACCCTCCCGCCGGGAGATGCCGCAAAATGAGCCCCCTTGAGGCTTATGGCGGCAGGGCTCGGGGGAAGCGAGCTAGACTGCTGTTCTTTTGAGGGGTTATAGAGTGTTTCGAGCCCGTCCCTGTGGCATCGGTCCCATCGTTGTGGGACCCAGGGGGCCGGCGCAGCGGCACGCCGAAGCAGCCTGTCACTAATAACACCGGTCAAGATGCAGGACAGGAACCTGGAAGTGACCGACAGGCCACAGGGACGGGCTCGAAACACTCTATAACCCCTCAAAAGAACAGCAGTCTAGCTCGCTTCCCCCGAGCCCTGCCGCCATAAGCCTCAAGGGGGCTCATTTTGCGGCATCTCCTGGCGGGAGGGTGGCACCCGCACGGGACACATATCAAATGAAAGAGGGGGCGCAGGGCTATCAGAAACAGCCGGCGGAGGGAGTCAGGAGACCACTCCACTGGGGGATCCACACCCCGAAAGTGATGAAGGTGGCGCAGATAGAGCCAACAGAGCCAACAGGACAAAATAAATAGGCTGCATTATGCAGCACAGTTGAGAAAGTGCCTTATCCCATATACTGATGAAGTAAATACAGGATCTGAGAACAAAATTGCACTAGAAGACACAAACACAAAGCTCCCTTACACTGAATCAGTGCTTGGGTCCACCAAAGTCAGTATTGTCACATAAGAGAAGCCCTGTTGGATCAGGCCAGTGGCCCCTCCAGTCCAACACTCTGCGTCACATAATAACATAAGAGAAGCCCTGTTGGATCAGGCCAGTGGCCCATCCAGTCCAACACTCTGCATCACATAACAACATAAGAGAAGCCCTGTTGGATCAGGCCAGTGGCCCATCCAGTCCAACACTCTGCGTCACATAACAACATAAGAGAAGCCCTGTTGGATCAGGCCAGTGGCCCATCCAGTCCAACACTCTGCATCACATAACAACATAAGAGAAGCCCTGTTGGATCAGGCCAGTGGCCCATCCAGTCCAACACTCTGCGTCACATAAGAACATAAGAGAAGCCCTGTTGGATCAGGCCAGTGGCCCATCCAGTCCAACACTCTGCATCACATAACAACATAAGAGAAGCCCTGTTGGATCAGGCCAGTGGCCCATCCAGTCCAACACTCTGCGTCACATAAGAACATAAGAGAAGCCCTGTTGGATCAGGCCAGTGGCCCATCCAGTCCAACACTCTGCATCACATAACAACATAAGAGAAGCCCTGTTGGATCAGGCCAGTGGCCCATCCAGTCCAACACTCTGTGTCACATAAGAACATAAGGAGGGAGGGAGGGAAGGAAGGAAGGAAGGGAGAAAGGGAGGGAGGGAAGAAGGGAAGAAAGGAAGAAGGGAGGGAAGGAGGGAAGGAAGGAAGGAAGGGAGGGGAGGGAGGAAGGGAGGGAAGGAAGGAAGGAAGGAAGGAAGGAAGGAGGGAAGGAAGGAAGGAGGAGGGAGGGAAGGAAGGAAGGAAGGAAGGGGGGAGGGAAGGAAGGAAGGAAGGAAGAAAGGAAGGAAGGGAGGAAGGGAGGAGGGAGGGAAGGAAGGAAGGCAAGGGAGGAAGGAAGAAAGGGAGGGAGGGAGGAGGGAGGGAAGGAAGGAAGGGAAGGGAGTGAGGGAAGGAAGGAAGAAAGGAAGGAAGGGAGGAGGGAGGGAGGGAGGGAAGGAAGGAAGGAAGGGAAGGGAGGGAGGGAAGGAAGGAAGGAAGGAAGGAAGGAAGGAAGGAAGGAAGGAAGGAAGGAAGGAAGGAAGGGAGGAGGGAGGGAAGAAAGGAAGGCAACCCCCCGCCCCCCCTGCTTTCGGCCCCCTTACCTTATTCCAGGGCGGCGGAGTCCAGCGGCGGCGGCGGCGGGGAGTCCTCCGGCGGCGGCCTCGCGGCGAGGGAGGGAGGGAGCTGCCGGCGCTGGCCTCCAGGGACCAGCGCCGGCTGCTCCGCGGCTTCCCCGCGGCCTCCGCTGGTCCCTGGAGGCCCTCCAGAGACTCTGGAGGGCCTCCAGGGACCAGCGGAGGCCGCGGGGAAGCCTTCGCTGGCCGGCGCTGGTCCCCGAAGGCCTTCCAGAGCCTCTGGAAGGCCTTCCGGGACCAGCGCCGGGTGCCCCGCGGCTTCCCCGCGGCCTCCGCTGGTCCCTGGAGGCCCTCCAGAGACTCTGGAGGGCCTCCAGGGACCAGCGGAGGCCGCGGGGAAGCCTTCGCTGGCCGGCGCTGGTCCCCGAAGGCCTTCCAGAGGCTCTGGAAGGCCTTCCGGGACCAGCGCCGGGTGCCCCGCGGCTTCCCCGCGGCCTCCGCTGGTCCCTGGAGGCCCTCCAGAGACTCTGGAGGGCCTCCAGGGACCAGCGGAGGCCGCGGGGAAGCCTTCGCTGGCCGGCGCTGGTCCCCGAAGGCCTTCCAGAGGCTCTGGAAGGCCTTCCGGGACCAGCGCCGGGTGCCCCGCGGCTTCCCCGCGGCCTCCGCTGGTCCCTGGAGGCCCTCCAGAGACTCTGGAGGGCCTCCAGGGACCAGCGGAGGCCGCGGGGAAGCCTTCGCTGGCCGGCGCTGGTCCCCGAAGGCCTTCCAGAGCCTCTGGAAGGCCTTCCGGGACCAGCGCCGGGTGCCCCGCGGCTTCCCCGTGGCCTCCGCTGGTCCCTGGAGGCCCTCCAGAGACTCTGGAGGGCCTACAGGGACCAGCGGAGGCCGCGGGGAAGCCTTCGCTGGCCGGCGCTGGTCCCGGAAGGCCTTCCAGAGCCTCTGGAAGGCCTTCCGGGACCAGCGCCGGGTGCCCCGCGGCTTCCCCGCGGCCTCCGCTGGTCCCTGGAGGCCCTCCAGAGACTCTGGAGGGCCTACAGGGACCAGCGGAGGCCGCGGGGAAGCCTTCGCTGGCCGGCGCTGGTCCCCGAAGGCCTTCCAGAGGCTCTGGAAGGCCTTCCGGGACCAGCGCCGGGTGCCCCGCGGCTTCCCCGTGGCCTCCGCTGGTCCCTGGAGGCCCTCCAGAGACTCTGGAGGGCCTCCAGGGACCAGCGGAGGCCGCGGGGAAGCCTTCGCTGGCCGGCGCTGGTCCCCGAAGGCCTTCCAGAGGCTCTGGAAGGCCTTCCGGGACCAGCGCCGGGTGCCCCGCGGCTTCCCCGCGGCCTCCGCTGGTCCCTGGAGGCCCTCCAGAGACTCTGGAGGGCCTACAGGGACCAGCGGAGGCCGCGGGGAAGCCTTCGCTGGCCGGCGCTGGTCCCGGAAGGCCTTCCAGAGCCTCTGGAAGGCCTTCCGGGACCAGCGCCGGGTGCCCCGCGGCTTCCCCGCGGCCTCCGCTGGTCCCTGGAGGCCCTCCAGAGACTCTGGAGGGCCTCCAGGGACCAGCGGAGGCCGCGGGGAAGCCTTCGCTGGCCGGCGCTGGTCCCGGAAGGCCTTCCAGAGGCTCTGGAAGGCCTTCCGGGACCAGCGCCGGGTGCCCCGCGGCTTCCCCGCGGCCTCCGCTGGTCCCTGGAGGCCCTCCAGAGACTCTGGAGGGCCTACAGGGACCAGCGGAGGCCGCGGGGAAGCCTTCGCTGGCCGGCGCTGGTCCCGGAAGGCCTTCCAGAGCCTCTGGAAGGCCTTCCGGGACCAGCGCCGGGTGCCCCGCGGCTTCCCCGCGGCCTCCGCTGGTCCCTGGAGGCCCTCCAGAGACTCTGGAGGGCCTACAGGGACCAGCGGAGGCCGCGGGGAAGCCTTCGCTGGCCGGCGCTGGTCCCCGAAGGCCTTCCAGAGGCTCTGGAAGGCCTTCCGGGACCAGCGTCGGGTGCCCCGCGGCTTCCCCGCGGCCTCCGCTGGTCCCTGGAGGCCCTCCAGAGACTCTGGAGGGCCTCCAGGGACCAGCGGAGGCCGCGGGGAAGCCTTCGCTGGCCGGCGCTGGTCCCCGAAGGCCTTCCAGAGGCTCTGGAAGGCCTTCCGGGACCAGCGCCGGGTGCCCCGCGGCCTCTCCGCGGCCTCCGCTGGTCGCTGGAGGCCCTCCAGAGTCTCTGGAGGGCTTCCAGCGACCAGCGGAGGCCATGGAGAGGCCTCCACCACTGCCGCCGGGCCCCGCGCGCGGGCGGGGAAGGCGGGAAGTGAGGGAGGGAGCGTCCCTGCGCGTGCGCAGGGGCCCTGTGCAGGCGCAGGGACGCTCCCTCCCTCACTCCCCGCCTTCCCCGCCCGCGCCCGCGGCCCACCGGCTCCGGGGCTGCCTAAACCGGGACCTTTAATGGTCCCGGTATAGGCAGCCCGGGATCCGGGATTGGGTGGCCAGATCCGGGAATGTCCCGGGAGACCGGGACGGTCTGGCCACCCTAGTTCTTATCATACATCCCCTGATCCTGAGCAGTGGCTTTTTGATAGGCATGAGGCACAGTGGGCTGGGGGAAAGGGCAAAGATTCATTCTGTGAAGTTGGCCCATCCACAGTGGCTAGGATTTAATGCTCTATTTGTATCTTCTTCAGAAACAAAAAGATAATTTTGTCAGCTTTTAAATGATTTGACATTGGCAAAGATCTTAATTCTCATTTCCATTTCTCCAGCAAACATTTGCAATGAAAAATTGCTTCCTACTGAGTATCCATTAGCTACCAACTCTGAAGCTAATAATCAAACTGTGAGTGCACTAGATAGCAAATTGAAATAAGTCACCAAATACACTTAGCATGCTTTTTCTGTTGGTGTTGGTGCGTCGTTAGGAATGCTTGTTCCTTAATAACAAGCTATAAAGATCAGAAACACAGTCAATAAAAAAAACCCCTTGCAGTTGTCAACATAATGTCCATTAACAAATCTAACCAATTTGGTCATTATGAAATAAATAATATTAGTCTAATACCAGCCCAGTTAATCAACATTACTTTTTCAGGAGTATATCAAATAATGTAAATGTGTAAGTAGTAAACACATCTGTATGTATGTGTGACATAAATGTGCTTTCATCTGGAAACTATGGTTAGTTTTGGTTTGCTTTTGAGTATAAACTGAGTGGTAATTCTGAATTTGGTGGTGCATAATGGCTTGGAGCACACTGAAAACTGATGATGGTTTCCATCTATTGAGTGTGACTTGTCAGCTTTTCTCCTTCTACCACCCAGATGCCTCCCCAAAATGCTGCTCCTGGATGACAGGAGACCCTCCCCTGGAACAGCAGGAGTGGGGAATTGAAAGTCTTCCATGGGAGGGAAAAATTGGTGAAAATGTCCTCCTTACGTGCTTGAAAATGATTGGTGGGATCCTACCCAATGTATACAGTAGCTTTAAAACCTAGGCACACTATTTGGAAACAAGTATGCTACAGAAACCAACTGGATTTACATACAAATGTGTGTTTGAATTTGGAGTGAAAATCAGTTCATACCAATACTTTGGAGAAACATGATGCAGTCTGGGCTGTAAATTTCTTATTGAAAACCTTGGAGATAGCATCGTTTAGAATGAAAAGCACAACAGCTCCAAATACATTTATTTGCCCAGCCCCTGAAAATCCTCCCTGTCAATGACTACGTGATATATGAGATGGCTTGCAGAATATCAATGGATAAGGACCATTACATACAGGTCATCTCAGATGTTACCATATGCATCCATGCACAGCAGCTTCCTCCAAGAGAGACTGTGTTAACCTGATTCCATAGAGACATCTATTGGCCCATGTAAATCACTGCTCATGTCCACCAGACTTTGGTAACCAGGTAGAATGTTAGTTATGTTTAAGCTCTAAATTTCAGTAATTCCTGTGAATTTAAGATCTATGGCTGTGTTGAAGCTAAGCTACCTATCTTCTTCAGAATGGCATCTATTATGTGGAAGCACGTCCTCCTTACTGCCAGCTAAGTATGCTTAAGTATGCTTACTTTAGGGACCGTCTCTCCCCACACATTCCCCAGAGGGTACTTCGATCGGATCTCAAAATTTATTGGTAATCCCCGGCTGAAGGAGGCCAAACTAAAGAACCCCAGAGAGAGGGCCTTCTCGATTGCAGCCCCCTACTGGTGGAACCAACTGCCAGAGGAAGTAAGCGCCTTGCAGAACCTTGTTCAGTTCTGCAAGGCCTGCAAGACCTCCCTCTTCCAATTGGCTTTTAATTGACGCGTAGCCTACGTCGTGGGTAGGGTGGCCAGATCGTCCCGGTCACCCGGGAAAGTCCCGATTCTGGCCCCCAATTCCCGCCTCCCGGGCTGGCTATTCCGGGACCATTAGAGATCCCGGTTTAGCCAGCGGGGAGCCGGCGGGCCACGTGTGCGGTTGGGGAAGGCAGCGAATGAGGGACCGAGCGTCCCTGCGCGTGCACACGGCAGTGTGGCGGGCTCTGCGCATGCGCGGGGCCAGGAGAGTGGGCGGCGTAGGGCCCGCCAGACCGCCATGCGCACGCGCAGGGACGCTCGGTCCCTCACTCGCCGCCTTCCCCGACCGCGCGCGCGGCCCGCCGGCTCCTCTCGCTGGTGTAGGGCCCTGGCGGCGGCAGAGGGAGAGGCGGCCCGCCGGCTCCTCTCGCTGGCGTAGGGCCCTGGCGGCGGCAGAGCGGGAGGCGGGCCGGCGGCGGCGTGGCGGGAGGCCCGGGTCAGTGGGCTTGGCCGCCTCCGTCTCAGCCGCCGCCAGCCCCGCCAGCAGCGCCGCTACCAGCACCAGCCGCCGCTGTGCCTCCTGGCCAGCCAGCCCGCCCGGAGGAAAGGCCACCCGCACCCTGCGAGAAGGTAAGCCCCCCCAGGCAGGAAGGCAGGGAGGGAGGGGGCCGAAAGTGGGGGGGGGCGGCTGGCGGGAGGGGGCGGGCGGCCTTCCTTTCTTCCTTCCTTCCCTCCTTCCCTCCTCCTTCCTTTCTTCCTTCCTTCCCTCCTCTTCCTCCCTCCCTCCCTTCCTTCCTCCTTCCTTCCCTCCCTCCTCCCTCCTTCTTCCTTCCTTCCTTCCTTCCTTCCTTCCTTCCTTCCTTCCTTCCTTCCTTCCCTCCCTCCTTCCTTCCTCCTTCCTTCCTTCCCTCCCTCCTTCCTTTCTTCCTCCCTCCCTCCCTCCTTCCTTCCTTCCCTCCTTCCCTCCCTCCTTCCTTCCTCCCTTCCCTCCCTCCTTCCTTTCTTCCTTCCTCCCTCCTTCCTCCCTCCCTCCTTCCTTCCTTCCTTCCTCCCTTCCCTCCTTCCCTCCCTCCCTCCTTCCTTTCTTCCTTCCTCCCTCCTCCCTCCCTCCCTCCTTCCTTCCTTCCTTCCTTCCTTCCTTCCTTCCTTCCTTCCTTCCTTCCTTCCTTCCATGGCTCTCAAATATCCGATGTTGCGGCTCTCAAACATCTGACCTTTATTCTGTGTTGCTCTTTTGTTTGTGGATCCCCCAGTGGGGTGGTCTCCCGACTCCCTCCGCCGGCTGTTTCTGATAGCCCTGCGCCCCCTCTTTCATTTGATATGTGTCCCATGCGGGTGCCACCCTCCCGCCGGGAGATGCCGCAAAATGAGCCCCCTTGAGGCTTATGGCGGCAGGGCTCGGGGGAAGCGAGCTAGACTGCTGTTCTTTTGAGGGGTTATAGAGTGTTTCGAGCCCGTCCCTGTGGCATCGGTCCCATCATTGTGGGACCCAGGAGGGGCCGGCACAGCGGCCCGCCGAAGCAGCCTGTCACTAATAACACAGGTTGAGATGCAGGACAGGAACCCGGAAGTGACTGACAGGCTGCTTCAGCGGGCCGCTGTGCCGGCCCCCTGGGTCCCACAACGATGGAACCGATGCCACAGGGACGGGCTCGAAACACTCTATAACCCCTCAAAAGAACAGCAGTCTAGCTCGCTTCCCCGAGCCCTGCCGCCATAAGCGTCAAGGGGGCTCATTTTGCGGCATCTCCCGGCGGGAGGGTGGCACCCGCACGGGACACATATCAAATGAAAGAGGGGGCGCAGGGCTATCAGAAACAGCCGGCGGAGGGAAATGATGTCATTTGGGGAAATGATGTCACAGGAAGTGATGTCACTTCCTGCTTCTGGCAGGTGGCGCGTGGGAAATGATGTCACAGGAAGTGATGTCACTTCCTGTTTCCGGCGGTGGCATGACATCACCGGAAGTGACGTCACTTCCTGTTTCCGGCGGCGCGCACGCACTCACATCATTCCCCCCCTCAAGGTGTCCCTGGCTGGCCTCCAGCTATTATGGCCACCCTAGTCGTGGGTAGGGTTGCCAAGTCCAATTCAAGAAATATCTGGGGACTTTGGGGGTGGAGCCAGGAGACTTGGGGGGTGGAGCCAGGAGACATTGGGGCGGAGCCAGGAACAAGAGTGTGACAAGCATAATTGAACTCCAAGAGAGTTCTGGCCATCACATTTAAAGGGACAGCACACCTTTTTAAATGTCTTCCTTCCATAGGAGATAATGAAGGATAAGGGCACCTTCTTTTGGGGCTAATAGAATTGGACCCCCTGGTCCAATCGTTTTGAAATTTGGGGGATACTTTGGGGAGAGGCACTAGATACTATATTGAAAATTTGGTGCCTCTACCTCAAAAAACAGCTCCCCCAGAGCCCCCGAAACCTCCAGATCAATTCCCCATTATACCCTATGAGAAGACGTTTCCCTCTCCACCCCCCTCCCCCCGCCCCCCCCCTTTCTGGGAAATCTGATGCAGGAGACAGAACTCACTCACCTCCGGAGGTGCAAAGGCACATGGTCCTTTGGGGGCGTGGCTGGGCTCCCCTCCCTTCACCGGCCAGCTGACTGGGGGCGGGAAGCAGCCTGAGAAATCGGAAGAGCTCTGGCTGCTGCAATCGGGGCTGGGTGGGAAGGGCTGCCATTCTCCCCCCTCCCCCCCGCTTTCCCTTTTATGGCCAGCGGGAGGAGGAGGCTCCAAATCGGGGGTCTCCAGGCCTAGCGGGGGATTTGGGACCCCTAGTCGTGGGAAACTGGAAAAATGCCGTCGCTACTGAAAATATACATCTAATGAGATTAGCACCAAACAAATTTTGATTGTTTTAAATGGTAGAATCTGTAATTTTATAATATGTATTGTTTTCAATTGTTGCTGTGATTTTACTCTGTGAGCCGCCCTGAGCCTGCTTCGGTGTGGAGGGTGGGATATAAATCAAATCAAATCAAATCAATTAAAAATAAAGATTAGTTCACTTTTCTGCCTGCGTCATCTCTAGATCTTTAAGAAAGTAACAAGACAGTCCCACCACTCAGGCAACACAGTGATTTATCCCAGTTAATCATCATGTACATTGTATTTGCTCTTTTACTTTTTACAGTTTGTTAATTGCAGAGGAAAGGGAAGCAAAGCACATTTGCCTTCTTTTATCACAGCAGCAGCTAGGTATTGCCTCTTAATATTCAACAAGGAACAGATGGGGAAGCAAAATGTACTGATTAGTATCTCATGGAAAAGAAGATCCATGTGTGTGCAGAAACAAACAATGCCTCTGTATGATCTCAATTTGTGGTAAGCCATTAGTGTTAAGAAACTGAAGCATTTTCCATGAATAGAGCCTGGATTAAAAACTCAATATTCATCAAGATGAAAATGTCTCACTATCAACGACTATTCTGATCAACAATAAAGCTGTTTCTGTGACTTAAAGTTCACATTTTCTGTGCTCTGAGCTACAGAACCATTGCCTCTTTCTAGCCAACTAAAAATGTATCCTTCCCCCTACCATGCATCTCTATTAGTAGTAAGTTGATGGTACCCTCAATAAACAATTCCAGTTCCAAACTGCGGCTTTACTTGGTGACCAGTTGCCTGCTTTCATTGCACAAGGCCCCTACTTCAATCCCTTGTTTCTTCAGTTAAAAAAAAAGACTCAGGCAGTAGCTGACATGATAGACCTCTAATTGAGATCTGATGTCAGTCAAAGCTGTCAATAGTAACTCTGATAGACCAGTAATTTGACTTAGTTTGAGGCAGCTTTCTGTATACTGTGACTTAACCTGACCAATATAATTTTAAGGGAGCAGGTCAATGGCAGAGCTTCCACTTTGCATAGCATCAGTCCCAGTTTCAGTCCCTACATCTCTAGTTAAAAGGTTTAGGTTGTAGGCAATACTCCCTACTTCATGAGCTACTGGTATTAAAGTTGTGAGCTACTGCATGAATTAGCTTGCTCTGGGGCCATTTTTTCCTGAGCTAAGACAAAAATGTGTGAGCTGGAGGCTAAAAAACTGTGAGCTAGCTCACAATAACTCAGTTTAGAGGGAACACTGGTTGTAGGTGATGAGAAAGACCTCTGCTTGAGACCCTGCAGAGCAACAGCCCATTAAAGTAGACAATACTGTCCTTGATGGGCCAAGGGATTGTAGTAGTTAGATGTAGTGGCTAGGGTCTGGGAGACCCAGATTCAAATTCCCACTCTACTCTGGAAGCTTGCTGGATGATCTTGGGCCAGTCACATGTTCTCAGCCTAACCTACTGCTAGGGTTGTTCAGAGGAGAGGAAGTGAATGATGGAGAGGAAGAGAATGACACAAGTGGTTTTGAGTCCTCTTTGGGGAGTACAGATGAAGAAAATAAACAAACAAATAAGGATCTGATTTAGCATGATGCAGCTTTATGTATCTAGATCAGTGGTGAGAGCATTTCAAAGAAACTAATGTATTTGTAAAGAATACCTTGTCTTGTTTCTGGGACACAGAGGTCAATAGGACATTCTTCTTTCTTGTATAAAGAAGTGAACGTAAGTGATAGAGAATCGGTCCATTTGTCAGTTGCATACAAAACAACATTGTCAACCTAGGGCTCCATCCTTTAATCATAGCTGAATGAATTAAAGCTTTAATACATTATATTAAGGGCTCTCCTTTTTATTTTTGATATTTTTATTTTATTGCTGTAACAAGTAGTGAAAAAGAAATCATTAATATTTCTAGCATGCTTATAAAATATCTTACACATCCTTTGAATATTTCAAGAAGTCACACATATTGACTTCTCTGCATAGCAACCAAGGTCTTTCTTGGTGTACTCCTGATCCAATTACCGTACTTTGCTGAGATGCCGAGCTCTCACAGCCTCAGGCTAGTCTGGCCTATTCAGGCTGCTCATGTTAACTACTGTACTGGCTATACAAATTAATCTGTACAGTTTTTAATCAGTCAGTGTATACTGTAACCAATATACAAATCCATTCATTGTTGACCTATTACGAAACGGATGTTTAAACAACAAAAACTGTTTAATCAGTTGACAGCCTTAGTAGTTCAAAGCCAGCCCAGTTTTATATGCTATGAATCTGCCCTATTGATTTTTCACAGCAGTTTTCAATGGATGAAACAAGTCTACTGTTTGCCTAACACAGGAGGATCACATTTTTTAAAAAAACTCCAAAAGGTTTTCTAGGATGTTCTGAGTGGCCATGTTACCACCTGCCAAAATACTGAACCATGTTATGGAGAAAATACAAAAGAACTATTGGTTAATTGTTTATTTAGCTCATGTTCTCTGAGTGAACTGGATTTATTCTTTTTTCTCTTTCTTTCCTTTTCTTCATGTATTTAGAACTGTCATTGACTTTTAAACATTTTCTATACTTTTTACTATATAGCATTTTCTAACTTCCAGGAGCTCAGGGTGCCACTCATGAGAATAATCTCTTTTTAATTCCACAAGAATCTTGTAAGGTAGCTTAGACAAATGCTTTCGTACACACTAAATAACACACTTTCAATTCACTTTCCGTACATTCCTACAACTAAAATTAAGTTTTATAAAACTAAACATAATGTTATCTCTGATTTCACCCAGGGTAATTATTGGGTGCCTCCTCTTCTATGCTTTTCACAGAAGGTTTGTAGTTGTATGAATGTACAGCAGATTTTTTTTTTTTGTTAGACATTTGGTGCTACTGAGAATAATCAACAAAAAAGCCAAACATTTCCTGAACATAAAAATGTTCATGAATATGAAAACTAAAGGGGAAAAGCCCCTTCATATAATAGCTTTAATTCTCATACACATTTATGTGTTTTGTTCTAACTTCAGGACCATGGTTTTTTTCAGTTGGTCTCCCAGATAGTTGTATGATGTGCTAAATTCTCTGGAGTATGCCAGAGAATTTCATGAGAGACTTCATCTGTAATGGAATCCATTTCTCTGAACTGCTTTTGTATTCTTCCACTTCCTATTTAATGGGCAGTCCAGGTCACTGGGCATAAAAATCATTCTGGCTGAAGCTGTCTGGAAGCACAATAGAAGAATTATTCTACTACTTTTCTTGTTCCTTGATTTATAACCTACAACCTTTGCAAGTATCCAATGGTGTTCTCAGAATGAATGTCTAATCAGAATTAATATCAAATCAACCTTCCAGGCAATTGTGTGTGTACACACAAAAAAATTACATCACGTATACTGTAATTATTATTAATAGGAACTGATATTTTTTTAAGTTGTACTTGCATCTAGGTATAGGCACTGGTGAGTCTGCAGCAGTTCACTCACCCAAACTCTCTCAGTCTTGACTGGCAAAGGTATGTATTAATAGATCACAGGCTGGAGGTGGTTTTTCAAGTATATAAAGCCTGATCATCCAGTATCCAAATCCAATATCATCATCAATTTGGTGTTTAAGTTAACACAATCAGCAACAACTTGAACTGAATCTGTAATACATTAGGAAGCCTTCTGAGATGCTGAAGGACTTGTACTTACAGTGATCTGCCTGGTGCAGAGGGATGACTTGTTTAGAAGATGATATCATACTGATAGGATCACACTAGTTTAGCTTCTAAGTTAGAAAGGCATGAATGATACCCTACCAGGGATGCTTGGGATACTCTGGAGGTGGCGCTAAGTACTCTGTCACATTTTGTGATGAAGATTTTCCATCAGACTCCCACCCTGATCTCGTCTCACTATGCATTTCTTCTATGGTTGGCTGTTCAGATTAATGCTCCGTGTCAGCCACAGAACACACAGTCTGTTTTTTTTTATTAAAAAAACAACTTTTTACCCTTAAAAAAAAACATTTATTGGGTGTGCATGTGGACTCATACTCATATCCTCTTTCATTTTAAGAAACAGAATGGCAAAATTGGAATGAAAGATTCATACTTCCAAACCATTTTGAGCACACACCATGAGAGTTCAGACATTTGGAAATGCAGAATGAATGCATTGGGATCCATTAGCACGGGGACTGGGGTTGCAAAGGAACTCAGGGATTTGGTGTTAGGAATCTCCAGGGAAGTCCTAGAGGTTTTCCCCAGAATGCCTGCCAGGAGGGCTCCCAGGATGCTCCTGGGTGATCCCAGGATGCATTGTGACCTGGCAGATGCCAGGTTACAAGTGGTGGAGAGCATGTTCCCTCTTTGAAGTCTTGTGAGCAAATATTCTACTTTGTGAGCTACTAGCTTTTAAGTTGCAAATGAACAATTTGGCTACTGCATACATTAGTTTGCTCTGGGGCCATCTTTCCGGAGCTAAGACAAAAATGTGTGAGCTGGAGGCTGAAAACTGTGAGCTAGCTCGCACTAACTCAGAGGGAATACTGGTGGAGAGTGATGTAAATGGGTGACGTTAGAGGATTAATAAAAGTGCTTGCTCTCAGGGCAAAAGGTCTGTCTCTTGAATCTGGGCCTTGGAAGAGAACAGACTGCTGAGGTCTGGTCAGGAGGCAGTGGCCATATTGACTATGTGGCTGAGCTGGGATGTCTGGTTGGATGCAGGAGGCAGGAAGCCTTAAGCAATGAGGTGTCCTTAGAACATTTTGGTAATATACTAAGTGCACAATTGCCTGCTCTACTTAAACAGAAGGATACAAATAAAACCAACTTTTATTTGATCTTCTGGTGGCTAATCTAGTGCTGTGCTAAAAGTATGCTTGTAAGCTTTTTCTCTTTTTAATAAACATTATACTATTTTGAATGCTGGCAGTAAAACTCTGTGCCACATACTTCCCCAACCACCTTAGACCATGTTACTTTAAGAGGGGAGTCCTGGCAAGGGGGAAGGCACACAGTTGTCAGTGGGGCCAATTCTCCAGGGGTCTCCTGAAGAAGGACTCTGGTCTCTGTGGTAACCAGGTGCTGGGGAGCAGAGGACCTTGAGGTCAGGCAAGTAGGACTTACTTCCAAATAAACATTCATTGGTGGAATTTAGAATGTAGGGTTCTGTTTTAACTAACGTGATACAAACTCTGTATATATAGCCCAAAGGAAAATGAATCCAAAGATGATGAAAAGAGGTGCTATGATTGACTTTTCAGAAGCCAAATGAAGAAATGTGATTGGGCTAGAAGGTTTATCCATTAGAATGAGAATAGCAAGCTAAGAGAATAAATCTACACAAGCAACATCTCCTCTTGAGGCCTGGTTTGAGGAAAGAGTTGTCATGAAGGTAACTTGGCTATGGATTTTCCATAAACTTAAGTTGGTTTTAAACAGTATCCTGGAAAGAAAGACACAAAGGCAGATATAATCATTAGTGGATGCTTTTTTAGAAAAAGAAATCACTGAGTCTCTCTGAAGCTCATTAAACAAGGATGAGCAGACAGCTAGTGAGGTCATCGCTGAAAAGAAGAATGTGTTGCTTATGAAAGATGGGAAAATATGAGAGAGTTAATTAACCCACATTAGACAGCAGATTCTGTTCCAACAGCTCTCAGCATTCAGTCAGGTTCATTTTTTAATCAGTTGCTGATCCCCATTGAAAAATGTACAAATGCTAATTTGAAGAGAGGATTAAACAACAAGATTCAACTTGCTTTGTTAATTACCTTTTTCCTAGGTAACAGCAGAAATTCACTAGCAGAGACCTTTCAGTAAACCAAGAACGTAGACCATTAAGAATGGATTAAATTTAGATTTTAGACCAACCTATGGTCTTTTCTCCCTTTTTCTGTGCCTTGCTGACTTGCAGCACCTATTCTAAAATGTATTTTATTCTCTTCCTGGAATGAATGTCTAAGAACAAGAACAGTGCTTTGGGTTCCTTAGTCTTTACAGAGGAATGATGACCAACACAAAAGCACATATAAAATGACATCAAATGTACCATCACTTGGTGTATTTTTACTTATGACCTTGTAAAAAGCAGAACCTGTTCATACTTGCTTCTGAGCCAGTATTATTGGGGATTTTAATTAAGTGATTTCACTGAAAATGAACCTTTAGATCAGGATATGGCATTCCACTAGAACATTAATAGTAACCCACTTACAGAAGATTAATGTGGGGGAAAACAAACAAGTGGGAATAAAAAAAGAATATTTTCAAATAAAATACATGTGCACAGATTTGCTAACAATGCAGTCTTCGCAAATGTCAAGATTAATAGGTGGACTGTGGCTTACAAAGTATAGTAGGGTAGGGTTGTCAAGTCCAACTCAAGAAATATCTGGGGACTTGGGGGTGGAGCCAGGAGACACCAGGGTGGAGCCAGGGGCAAGGTTGTGACAAGCATGACTGAACTCCAAAGGGAGTTCTGGCCATCACATTTAAAGGGACCACACAGCTTTTAAATGCCTTCCCTCCATTTGGAAATACTGGAGGATAAGAGTGCCTTCTTTTGGGGCTCATGTAATGTGCCCCCCCCGATCCAATCTTTTTGAAACTTGGAGGTTGTTTTGAGAAGAGTCACCAGATGTTATGCTGACAATTTGATGCCTCTTACCTCAAAAATCAACTCCCCTGGAGCCCCAGATATCCATGGATTGATTCTCCATTATACCCTATGGGAACTGGTCTCCATAGGGAATAATGGAATGCCCAGCAGACATTTCCCTCCCCAATATTTTCTGATAACCCTGAACCAGGGAGAGGGCCTCCAGACCAGAGGTTCCCCTGCCCTCAACTGGGGATTGGAAACCCTGGGGGTTTCCAGTCTTGTCAAACTTCTGGACTTTTGAGATAGGGTAGTGGGCCTTGTCAAAATAGCTGCCATGGGAGAGGAGACCAGTCACAAAATGGCTGCTATGAGGGGTAATTTAAAATGTTGGGACGTTCCAAGCCTAGTGTCTTCCTGAACAGGCACTTAAAGGTGAGATTTCCTGGGCACCTTGTGCTCCAGTGAGGTGAAGGAAAGACAAGGTTATTTTGACTTAACCTTGTAGAAGACATTACTTTGTAGAAGAGGTGCTCTGGAGAAAAAGCAAATGTGCCACATCTACTGGCACAATGGCAACCACAGGTGTCACACTAGATCAGTGATGTATAGTAACAGCATGGCAGGGAACCAGAATTGATTCTGGTTTGATAGGCAGAGTACAAGGTCCCATGACCGAATAGGATTCACAGTGAAGTTCAGTTAACCATCTGCTGTACTATAATGACTCTCCTGTTCCACATATCTCAACATTGTACTGCACAGCTGAGCTGTAGAAGTAGGGTGAAGATGAAAACTTGGGCAGATTTCATTTTCCTCTTCCTAAATGAAAGCAAGACAAAAAGAAGGCCACACATAAATGCAGAATGATCTCACAAAGAGTTTCTCTGACTTTTTCAATGACAGGTATTTCATTTGCGGTCTGATCTTTTATATGACCAAACAATAGGTCCAGACTAGCCCACTTTTCATATGATCTATAACAGGGGCAATAATTAAGTGTTTGCAGTTATTAGTGCAAAAAAACATGATGGTCAAATGGAAATATGGAGAAAGTTAAGCCAAGTGACATCAGGAGCTCTGCAAGTTCTACTCATTGCTATAGAACTTTTATATTCTGAACACATGAAGCCCTGTACTAGAATCAGGTTATTGGTACCATCACAGTCAGTATGGACTACTCAGGTGGCAGTGGCTTTCCAGGGCCTCAGGCTTTCATGTCATTTACTACCAAGTCCTTTAACTGGGACCTTCTGCATGCAAAGCAGATGCTCAACTGCTGAGCCATAGCCCCTCCCTTGCTTATCCTCAGTCTAACCTGGATTAGTCAGTACCTTCAGCCACTTGCATAGGTTCAAAGAGGGGTGCTTTCATACATGCTAAATAATGCAGCTTTGATCCAAAGCTTCAGCAACCGTTTGCAAGTGGAATTTGCCATTTCACACAGTAAAACCCACTTCACACTAGACATTTAATCCTGGTTTAGCCCTGCCCCCAAACTGACATTCTACACTAAAATCATAGAGTTGGTTTCTCTGATTCTAATGTAGAATGTCAGTCTGGGGACAGGGCTAAACTAGGATTAAAGGTCTAGTGCAAAATTGGTCCTAGTTACAAAGTGCATTGAAAGTGGATTGAAAGTGATCTCAGAAGAGATCTTATTACTCCCATTCTTCCAAAAATGCCAGACTGATTTGAGAATTTGTATACAGATTTTACTAAAAAGTAAAAAGTAGAGACATCACCCTGCCAACAAAAGTCCATATAGTCAAAGCTATGATATTCGCAGTAGTAATGTATGGCTGTGAGAGCTGGACCATAAGGAAGGCCGAGCGCAGAAGAATAGATGCTTTTGAGCTGTGGTGCTGGAGAAGACACTTGAGAGTCCCTTGGACTGCAAGAAGATCAAATCAGTCAGTCCTAAGGGAAATCAACCCTGACTGTTTCCTGGAAGGTCAGATGCTGAAGCTGAAGCTCAAATACTTTGGCCACCAAATGAGAAGGGAGCACTCACTGGAGAAGATCCTGATGCTGAGAAAGACAGAAGGCAAAAGAAGAAGGGGACAGCAAAAGCTGAGATGGCTGGACAGCGTTACTGATGTAACAAACACGAATTTGAGCAGACTTCAGAGAATGGTGGAAGACAGGAGAATGGTGAAAGACAGGCGTGGCATGACTTTGTCCATGGGGTCGCAAAGAGTCGGACTCAACTGTGCGACTGAACAACAACATACAGCTTTTATTTTCTCAGACCATGATTCTGGGGTCAGGGATAAAGTGGCCAGATTCTGTGCAGCTGCTGAAGTCCATTGTTATTCTGTATTAAGTTAATGGATGTTACCTGCTCATTTTAATACAATTTGACTGATAACAGATAGGCAGTATGGGGCAGATGGGAGGTGTCCCAAATTGGGCAGCTTAGAAAGAACCATCCTGAACTGTCCTCATGCTCCAGCACATGGCACCCTTATCCCACCTGCAGGGCACCTTGGCATGGTCAGATGGCTGTATTGCACCATTCATTCTCTTGGTGCTCATATGGTCTGGGCAGTTTGTTAAAAAAAGCCAAAAGCGGCTTGAGGTGGCTGGGGGGTTCACACTGCCAAGGTGCCTCGCTTCTGCACTTCCGCTTCCAGACGCCAAAGAGGTGGCTGGAGTGCAGTTTTAAAATTTGCTACCACTTTGAAAGTGGTAGCTTTTTGAACCGCTCTGAGGACACGGAAGACTGGGTGAGTACGGGATAGGGATGGGTGGCAGATGTTAGTGTTTGGAAGGATTTTTCATGTTGGTTTCTGAGACAAGTCTGAGTCTGCCCAAACTGCCCATCTGTTATCAGCCTTTATGTTACCTTTTATGTATTAATGGTCTTTCTGCATGTATTTTATTATATGTATTTTAGAACTGGTCTTTGACCATAATAAATAATTCAGCATGCTTTTGGTATGTCAAAAAGAAAAAAAAGGAAGTGGATTGAAAGTGCTTTTATTAGTATGCGTGAAAGTGGGTACTCAATGAATGTGAATAAAGGAAGACTGGGAGGGCAACAGGAACCTCTGACCACGACCTGAATCTCTGCAAAGGCCCCACTTTGCCTCCGCAGAGTCCCCACCCAGTATCATGGAGAAAACCCTGCCAACTTTCCTAGGCTGAATCATTGCCTAGATTTCCACTTCATGTCCCTTCCTGTGTTACCGCTTCCCCCCCCCCCCATATATTCACTTACCTGATCTTCTGCCTGCATTTGCTCCAGTCTCTCAGACTTTGTTTCTTCTTCATAAGTTTCCTGGTTATTCCATTTATTTATGTATTTATTAAAACATTTATATCCCACCTTTCCTCATAGCTCAAGGGAACTTACAATTCATAACTAAAATATCAAACCACAATAAAACCTTAAATCCTTAATAAAGTCCAATAAAATGCCTGCAACCAACACTCCAATAAAAGCTCCAATAAAATGCCTGCAACGAACACTCCAATAAAAGCTCCAGTGAACTGAACAGCTATACAGCACTTTCTAAAAGTTTCTAAGGAGTACACTCACCTCAACTCCTGGGGAAACCCATTCCATAAAGTGAGAGCGATCAGAAAAAAATACAAGGGTCCTCATTCATAGGCTTAATGCTTTCCCTTGTCTCTGCCCAGTTTGCAAGAAGCTTCCCAGTTCCGGAGTGTGATTCTGTTACTTTTTATCTTCACTCTGGACATTTGTAAGAGAAAGTGTTTGCAAAAAATTTGAAAAATTAATTGTGTAGCTAAAGTTAAAAGTTAGTTGTGTTTAGTTTACTCTAGTATACTTTATAAAGTTATAGGAAAGCTTTTCTGTCCAGAATAAGGCATTGCAAGGAAAAATTGTTCAGAAAGTGTATTTAAACAGTACAGTTTCATCTAGAAAAGTGAGGTGATACAAAAAAACACAAGCCAATTGTACATAATTATAAGTAGTCAGCAATGAAAGTAATGAGCCCAGTTAATTTAAGCTAATTTGTTCCATTAATTTCTGTGAGATGTGCTGGATAATAATAGAAGTCCTCTATGTTCAGTGAACTTACTCTTAGCTAAGTGTTCATATGGTTTCAGTATTAATCATGATTATTTAGATCAGGGCCACAGAGCTTTTATGCTTCACAGACAGCTACTCACATCTAGATCTATTTCGGAGATATTTTCTGATTAATGATTCCCAATCCATATGCTTTTTTTTATGTATTTAACATTTGCATGTGGAAAATAATACTTCACCTCTAGTATATAAATGGAGTCATTTAATGTTACCTTATAATCATTTTGTGAAATTTTCTTGGCAGTGATTCTAGTATATATATTTTAAAAACCTACTAATGGAAAAAAGAGAAAAGTTGATATTCTAGGCAAGTTTCTTCTTTCAAAGCAAATACGTCATTCATTAAAACATTTGAAATCCGGTCAAAGGGAGCTGAATTTCAAGTCTTCAGGAGGAAATGATGATAAAGGTTGCTTCTGATTGCCCCTAGCAAAAAGCTAATGGTGACTTTCTTGGCCTTCACAGTTCTGGTGACTTGATTTGTGCACTGTTTCTAGTCTGAGCTCTTCAGGCTGGAAGAGTGCTTCAGATAGACATGAAATGAATCCTGCTTTCTAATGAAGAAAGAGGAACTTATATGATCACCTTAGCACAGGTGGTATGCCACAGTTCTAGGAAAAAATCCCAAAGGAAAAAACCCCACAGACATAAATGCTCACAGGAAAAAAACTCCCATGGAAACATGCCCACATGGAAAGAAGCCCACACGGAAAAAAGCCCATACTGAAAGAAGTCCTCATGGAAAGAAGTCCACATGGAAAAAAGCCCCAATGGAAAAATATGTAAAGCACCATAGATGTTTATAATTTTGGAATAGTTGCCATGGAATAGGGAATAGGGTTGCCAAGTCCAGAAATATCTGGTAACTTTGGGGATGGAGCCAGAAGCAAGGTTGTGACAAGCACAATTGAACTCCAAAGGAATTCTGGCCATCACATCTAAAGGGAACACCCTCCTTTTAAATGCCTTCCCTCCATAGGAAATAATGAAGGCTAGGGGTACCTTCTTTGGGGGCTCATAGAATTGGACCCTCTGGTCCAATTCTTTTGAAACTTGGAGGGTATTTTGGGGGAGAGGCACTGGATGCTATGCTGCAAATTTGGTGCATCTATCTCAAAACACAGCCCCCCCGAGCCCAAGATACCAGTGGATTAATTCGCCATTATACCATTTTTTAAATTAATTCCAACTATGTATATTGATTTCTTCCTTCCAGATACTTGCCAGAGTCAGTCCTGTTTAGCTTCTTAGGTCTATGAGACCTTAACTACTTCTGCGATTTAAGAAGCTATCACAGAGCAGGCAGTAATTTGCCTAACCCAAAAACCATACATTTTGACATTCCTGAAAAATGTAGGCAACTCATACTTCACGATTCTGGTGTGGAAAAATCCAGACAGAATTCTGGTTTTGGATGACAGAGATCTTATGCTTGAATTAAACAAAGGTACCATCTATGGAGATGGCACCTTTGATACAGTGCCAAATATGTTTTACCAACTGTACACATGGCATGCCAAGGTGGGTAATTCATGTATTCACTTTTTACTTCAAAAAAAGAACATGGACACCTATAATAAAAAGTTTGAAATAATGAAGCTATTGATTCCAGATAAACTGTTGTGGGGGCACAATGCTCTTAATTTTTTGTTTCATTTCAGTCATCCCAGCGTGTGGTCTCTGTTCGATGGACCGCAGAGGGACCTGGCTTGTCACAAATTAACATTGGCTAATGCACAGGCAGGTGGCCTAGAAGTAGAAAAGAGGAAATATGAGGCACTACCAGGACTTTTTATGTAGAAAAAGCCCAGCAGGAACTCATTTGCATATTAGGCCACACACCCCGATGTCACCACCATTTCACACAGGGCTTTTTTGTAGAAAAAGCCTAGCAGGACCTCATTTGCATATTAAGCTACACCCTCTCACGCCAAGCCAGCCGGAACTGCATTCCTGTGCATTCCTGCTCAAAAAAAGCCCTGAGCACTACATTACACGGTTGCCACTTCTGTGCAACAATATGAGCAGGTGGAAGATAAACTTAGTTGCTTAAAAAGATTAGCTAATTTGGAATGAAGAATTATATCTGAGTGTTTATTGTTGTTGTTAAATAATTGTTGCTTTTACTATTAGGATTAGATAGTCTTTTGTCATGGTCAGTGGGTGTACCACAATGCCGAAATCAGTTGTTCATTTTGTTTCCGTTTCCTGAACAATTCATGGTTTCTTGGTTCATTCATTTCAGGAAGGCATAGAATGGCCCCCGAGTAAACTAGAGATGCCAAACTTGTGGCAAACTCTTCAGGAGATTTGCCCCTACCTGCATTCCAGTTTGGTGCAAATTGGATTTTGGGGGGTCAAGCTACAGCCCCCCAAGCAGGTGCCCCCAGTAAACTGCTCTCCTAGGAGCTTGGGAAAGAAAGGGAAGCCACCCTGCAACTTCTGGTTAGTTTCACTCCTAGGAGCTTGAAAACTGACTAGATGCTGCAGCTCTGCTCTCCCAGCCTCTGAGGTTCTGTTCAGGAAACTGAGTAGAAGTTGCAGGGGGCTGGGGAGAGTGGAGCTATGGTGTCTAGTCAGTTTCAGTGGAAACTGACCAGAAGTGCACATGCTGGCATCAGGCTGTCTGGAAAAATGAAGCAAACGCGAACCAAATGACATGCCAAGAAAAAAAGCCGGTTCGTTTCATGTTCAGATGTGTCAGGATCATACAAACGACTTCAGAATGAACCACAAACCAGTCATTTTTAGCATGAATCATGATTGGTGGTTCAGTTCAATCCCATCCCTAATCTCTATGTGTTTTGCAGTTTGCTTTGTCCGGATAATTTCCAAAATTATTCGCTTTCCACCTTGAGCAGTAAAGTGGATGTCAGATTTCCTAGGCTTCTTGACTGGCAGGATAAGACCGGCAAGGGCTAGTGCATGGTTCTATGGCTCCTTGAGCTAGTCAAGAAGCAATGATGGGGATATGCCTTCTTTGGTGGCTTTAGAAAGAAAATATTGAGGAACAGAGGGGAACTGTTTATTTCTCTGCTAGGCAGTATGTATGGATTTGCACTCCTAACCCCCCCCCCCATCAAGGGTAGAATGTTGTTGAAAACATTGCAAAAAGCATTCGTAAGGGGTCTCATCATCCTTCTGCTTACAGTCTATGACCTTAGTCCAATCTATCTTGGTGGGAAAGGCTTCAGTGAATGCAGCTGATAGCCCCCATAAATCTGCTTGTAAATGTGCATATTCAGCCAGAACTGTGGGTGGCTCAGGGACCAGAGCAGTAGCCCACTGATTGCCAACATGCTGGGGGTTATCATTGGCCTCTCTGTGAGTTTTTGTCATAAATTTGACAGGGAAAGAACTCTTCTCAATATCAGTGTAAGTCAGCTGATATTGTGCTATTAAATAATCTAATTCTTTCCTAAAGCAACTTGGATACTCACAAATGGGTGGAAGATTTTTCTGAATGGTGGCTAGGTTAGTAGGAGACCAGAGAACATATAAGCATAAATGTGCCTTATGATTGTTCAAATAACTGTAATCAAAAATGAATGGACAAGAACATGTAAAAGTTGCGGTTGGCCAGACGCCTGATCACGGAGCATGCACAGGGGGTACAAGTCCATGAGGAATCAGGAATCAGAAGGAAGAACCCTTGATAAGTTAGATGTTTCCATGTGGAAGACAGGAAAACACATCATGCTTTAGGGAAATATTGAACTGTAAATTCTGGGATAGCAAGCTTCCCTGTTGCATCCTTACCTATTATCATGTTGTCATGGAGATCGGTTGCCTGAACCTGGACCTTCAGAGTTTTGAGCTTCAAATTCAGAGCTTGTTGAAAAAATGCACAGCCTATCTTCTGCAAGGGAGTCAGGGCAATGGTCTCAGTTAAGGGTGGTAAGTTTAACTTTGGAAGCTGTTCCACTGGGGCAATGAGCAAAATCTGGGAACAGGAGGAAGAAGCCAAAGCTTTACTTGACGGGTAAATAAGCCGGGTGAGGGACAGGCCTTTAGGCAAACACTTCCCTCTATCTGGGCTGTACAGCTTTACTATTCACCCTAAGGACAACCCAAGAGTTGTCGTAATTCCAAGAGATATCCAAGTTCCATCAGGAGATTTGCAAATTAAGAAGAGTATATTATGTATATCTTTGATGGGTCCTGGCTGTGTCACAATAAAGACTGCGCATACAAATGTCCTAAATAAATACATAAATTAAATACACTTTGGTCTAGAAACAGCAAGGCAGTGCTTTGAGTATTAGGACATCCCCCACCCCTTTCATGTTGAAAATAGCCAAATATTCATTAGCAGTAGCCAGACGGGACACCTGGGGAAACCTTACATTAATGTCCACTCATGCTGCCCATCTGAAGGTCATCTGCATCCCCATGCCAAAAGAAAATCCAGACATGTTTGAATTTTTCATTTCAGAGACAAGTTGGATTCAGTACTTTGACAGGCTGTCTGGAAGGAGGGCATGAAATAATCTACTAATGTGAATTGACACAAGAATGCTTAAAAAATACATTCTGCAAAAAATAAAAGAAACCCCAGTATTTTTATATACACTTAATTTTTTTTTTTTTGCAAATCAGAAACTTCTAGGATGCCAAACAGTAATCATGTTAATGTTATGACTCAAATCCCAAAATATTAATACCAATACACATCAAAGAAAACACATGACCAAGGAACCTTTTGGCCTTCTAAATATTTTATGTAATTTCAGACACAAATATAACATTTATAGTTTGGCCAAATAAGTCTTTCCTAATGAGTAAAGGCAATTACATTTCATATTTTTCTCCCCACCAAAATTTGGCCTCGCTTGCAAACCGGAAATCAGGCATCCTGAAACTTCCTGGCAACATGGATATTTGTTTATATGGGGTTCCTGCCTGCCTGCTACATTGCAACTGTGTTAGTCACCACCACCCTATCATGCTTCAGTTTCAAAAGCAGCTTAAAAGCAAAGTATTCCTTGTGGTACCTAGACTCAATCCTTCACTGTGTTCTTGCTGATTGAACTCCATACAGTGGCTTCAGTGTGGTCTGCCAGCCCACGCAGACTGAGAATGGTATCATTTCCTTTTGCGATGTAGGACTGCACACCTATCGACCACTAAGTATGGGTTAAGTATAAAAGCTACAATGGAGCATGTGTATTTATACAGCTGGTGGGAGACAGAAAACAGAACTCAGTGATTAATCGTATAAAGATGAGAATGACGGTTGGCTGTCAAAGTAAAAAGCAGTTTTAAAATAAATTGTTTGAAAGAGAAGAATAATCTGTTTCTGTGTCCGTTATTACACAGTGATTTTAGGTGAAGAAAGCTGTGTATAATATAGGGCACATATTTAGGTTGTGGTCTCTCAGCCATGCTGAGTATATTACATTTTCCTCACATCTCAGCATTTATTGTTCCTTCCAGTTGCCCATGTTTCAAGTTTAAAATGCTTTTAAACTCTCTTAATTTTTGTGTGCTAAATCAGGTAACACAAATAAAGCAGCAAGTCTGCTGAGTGAGGAAATTAATCTTAAAATTCTTTTAAAATGCTGATATGCAATCAGAATATTTTAATGTGGATTTAAAGGGACAGAGCTGCAGTTCTTACACTTTTAGATTTTGGAATCTGGCCACATATGAAATTTTCCAATTCACTCTCCAGTTCTAATCTTGCAATATTCTGTGAGCATTTGAAACTTAATTAGATGTTTTATCAAAGCAGGAAATGAGCAGTGATCATTATGTCATATAATAATAATAATAATAATAATAATAATAATAATAATAATAATAATAATAATAATAATAATAATAAGTTTTATTTATATCCCGCCCTCCCCGCCGAAGCAGGCTCAGGGCGGCTAACAGGACATGGTATATACCATGATCAGTTATACAATTCATAAAAGATACAGTTAAAATACAGTTTAAAAGTTACATAAAAATTATAAAACCATAGTAAATTAAAGGTGCTACATTCAGTGGGATGTCTATCCAGATGGCTAGATGTCACATTCAGAGTTCCCTATAAGCTTGTTGGAAGAGGGTAGTTTTGCAAGCCCTGCGGAATTGGTTACGGTCCCGCAGGGCTCGCACTTCCTCCGGTAGGTGATTCCACCAGTGGGGAGCCATTACTGAGAAGGCCTGCTCCCTTGTTTCTTTCAGTGTGGCTTCCTTTGGTCCAGGGATTTTTAGAATACTTTGGGAGCTGGATCTCAGTGCTCTCTGGGGAACATATGGAGAGAGGCGGTCCCTAAGGTAGGCAGGTCCTTGGCCATATAGGGCTTTAAAGGGTTGTCAATCCCCAGTTGGAGGCCCTGCCCACACTTCAGGGTCATCAGAAAGTGGTGGTGGTGGGGAAATGTCTGCTGGGCACTCCATTATACTCTATAGAGACCAATTCCCATAAGGAATAATGGAGAATTGATCCATAGGTATCTGGAGCTCTGGGGGGCTGATTAATTGCATTAGAGGCACAAAATTTTCAAAATAGCATCCAGTGCACCTTCTCAAAGTAACTCCCAAATTTCAAAAAGATTGGACAAAGGGTTTCAATTTTATGAGCCCCCAAAGAAGACACCCCTATCCTTCCAAATGGAAGGAAGGCATTTAAAAGGTGTGTGGTTCCTTTAAATGTGATGGCCAGAACTTCCTTCCGAGTTCAATCATGCTTGTCACACCCTTGCTCCTGGTTCCACCCCCAAAGTTTCCTAGCTTTACCCCCAGAGTCCCCAGATATTTCTTGAGTCAGACCTGGCAACCCTACTGTAAGGTCACAACTCTGAGGGAGCAATCCTGAAGTGGTCTGCTTGGAATTGCACTGAGATCAATTCAATGGGCTTACCCTAGGAGAATGCTTTTAGGGTTACACTATGCATTATTTGAGAAGAACAGCATTATATATAAAACTTTCAATTTCTAAAAATGATCCATTTACGTTATCACACTAATAATTAAAATAGACTTGCAAGGTAAACCAATGTTATATTGATTATATATTTTTGATGGAGAGCTGATACTGAATGGTTTGTGTAAGGCTATCATCTAGTAGCTTTGTGTATAATATTAGTTTTTCAGTAGGGAATTCCTGAATCACAGCTTATTTATTACTCCTCTGTTAAATCAGCTTGAGAGAAATATTGTTTTGGGGTGGGTTTCAGGGAGATACATTTTGATTACATTCCCTATTTTCTCTTAACACATCTATCTCTATTCCCATTTCCAAGGAACCTATGTTGATTCAGAAGTTCAGAAGTGCTTACTTCTACAATGGTAAGCACCTCATTTGCTTTTAATCTCAAACCACAACTCCACAAACCTGTGAACAACACAGGATTTGATTTATTTGATTTCTAGTCTGTCCTTCCCTGAATGGGCTCAGGATAGGGTTGCCAAGTCCAATTTAAGAAATATCTGGGGACTTTGGGGGTGGAGCCAGGAGACATTAGGGGTGGAGCCAAGATCAAGGCTGTGAAATGCATAATTGAACTCCAAAGGGAGTTCTGGCCATCACATTTAAAGGGACGGCACACCTTTTCAATGCCTTCCTTCCATAGGAAATAATGAAGGATAGGGGCACCTTCTTTTGGGGCTTATAAAATTGCACCCTCTGGTCCAATATTTTTGAAAATTGGGAGGTATTTTGGGGAGAGGCACTAGATGCTATACTGAAAATTTGGTGCCTCTATCTCAAAGAACAGCCCCCCCCCCAGAGCCCCAGATACCCGTGGATCAATTCTCCATTATTTTCTATGGGAATAAATCTCTCTAGGGAATAAAAGAGTTCCCAGCAGACATTTCCCTCCTCTCCCCCCGCTTTCTCATGACCCTGAAGCGGGGGAGGGCCTCCAAACCGGGGGATCCCCTGCCCCCACCTGGGGATTGGCAACCCTAGCTCAGGATATTTTCACGCCCAAATTATTTGGCAAGTTATCATCTGGACAACATGTAGCAATCTTGATTATATTGCTGTTTGGTTACCACAAATATGTCTGCTAGGGTTGTCAATCTCCACATGGGGCCTGGAATTCTCCCCGAATTATAACTGATCTCTAGGTTACAGAGATCAGTTTCCTGGGGGAAATGGCAGCTTTGGAGAGTAGACTGTATGGCATCACATCCTTACTGAATTTACTCTCCATACTTTGCCCTCCCTAGTCTCCACTCCCAAATCTCTAGGTAATAGTACAAAGGTGATTTAAGTCCCCACAGCTCTCACCTCTAAAGGGAATAAACCTAGGTAAGCAACATATCACTGTTTGGAGAAATATGTAATTATATTCTATCTGCTCTTGGGTGGTCCTGTTCAATTCTCTCATGTAGGCATCTTTTCACAGACATTGCTTTTTTAGGGAAGGAATAATTGTGTGCACCTGTGTCTGCCCTAGGATTACCCAGGATAGTTTTCACTGAGATATTATTTGGATCACTTTATTCACATATTTTTATAAGAGAAATTGGACCCTTGTGCTTATTCTTCCCCTTCTGGACTGCTTTTCCCTTTATACCTGTTTCTTCTAGTATGTTTTAGTCATGGTAAACAAACATGGTGCCAGGAGTGCAGAATAAAGGAAAGCTTGATTCCTAGTTACTTCACTGCAATACTCTCACCCAATCAGACTTGCAGCACTAACTTTGAATTTGTTCCCTTCTTAGCATTCTTTCAACCCAGTTTAATGGAGCTTAACCTTATTTAAGGTACAGATCTCCCCTTTCCTTGTTTCCAATTCACTAAGTATTAAGTTGAGGTAAAGTGTTGTGATAGCCCCACAAAATTGGCCTGCCTACACTCTCTATAGGGTTGTGATTAGCTGGAATTAGCTGGTTGCCATTTGGAGTCCCTATGTATGTGTATATATAATTGTATGCTGGGGTAGATCAAAATTATATATACATGTAAATTGCAATGCCTACAGTGAACTGGGCTGCTGAGATAAACTGCATGGGACTTGCATTAAAAGGAGTGACACAGATTAGAACCCACAAAAAACTGCAGTGGGTGAATGAACTATTAGGAAAACCTCTCCACTGTACAATACCACAATATTGCAAAGTTCCAGATCTTGAGGACTTTTTTCTTCTTCACCTACCTCTCATTTTAGCAGTCTAGTATGGAAGCACAGTTGTTCTTTATATTAGTTATTTCTTTAAAATATTTATACCTCATATTCCCTTTATGGGCCAAGGTGGTTTATTATTCCAAGATTATAAACATACAGAATACAGTAAAACCCTTTCGCCTCTCTTTCCAAGAACATGCCTGCACCTTTAAACACTTCGCAAATAAAATGGCCTTATGGTTTTCCTAAACATTTCTAAAGAGTGTCCTGGTCAGGCAATCTGTTCCACAAGGTGGGAGCCACTGCTGAAAAGAAATGAGCTCTGGTAGAAGCCAAGTGGGCCATCTTAATCAGGGGAACAATTAGAAGGTGGAAACCAGAAGACTTTCAGAATCTAGGGTCAGTCTAGCCCAAATGTGAGAGTCAGTCAAAGTCCAGTTCAAAGGTCAATTACCAAGAAAGAGAGTCCAGTTCAGAGTGTTATACAGGAAGTAAGGGCCAACAGTCCAAGGTCATTCACAAGTGCTGGGAAGAAAATTCCAGAGCCATTCACAGGATCAGAGTTTCAGAATGGTAATCTCTGAGTCAAGAGATTGGTGACTTGTTGCTTCACCAGTTTGGTGTAGTAGTTAAGTGTGTCGTCTCTTATCTGGGAGAGCTGAGTTTGATTTCCCACTCCTCCACATGCAACTGCTGAAGTGACCTTGGGTCAGTCATAACTCTCTCAGAGCTGTTCTGTTCAAGAGCAGTCCTCAGAGACCCCTCTCAGCCTCAGCTACCTCACAGGATGTCTGTTGTAAGGAGGGGAAGGGAAAGGAGATTGTAAGCCACTCTGAGACTCCAAGTGAAGGGCAGGGTATAAATACAATCTCTTCTTCCACAACATGCTGGCTCGCAGAGCTGGTTTTTGTAGGCACTTCCTAACAAGCCAGCTGCTTGGGAGTAACTCTGTAGCTACACCAGGCTGTCATCAGCAAGCAGCTGGTGACAGGTCAGGAGACATGCATGCTGTTAATTTGCTTGTAGTTCCCTTCTGAGCTTCTGTCTTCAGTGCTCAAAGGGTGGAGGTGAGCCTGGTGGGCTCAACTGAGTCGCACTTGCTGCACTGGGGCTAGGTGCTGGTGACTCTGATAAGCTGCTGACTGTGAGCCTTTACTAGACCGCAGCTCTTCGTTTTTAATAGGTTCAGGGCTCTTCTTCACCTGAGGATTCTCTTTCTCCCGAGGAGTCCCCAGCAGTGCTTCTTTCAGGCTGACCCATGACAAGACCATTGTTAGCTCATGGGGAAATATTGGGAGACAGTACTTTACTGTTGGTTGCTGAGGTTCAGGGATAAAAGAGCATAACTCTGTTTATCTGGCCTAAACCTGAGTCATTAACTGATTTTTTTAGTATCTCCCCATGTTATATGGAAGTAGTGTAGTGTGAGGGAAGACTGGGAGTCAGGGGATGAGTTTCTCACAGTGCACATCCTTTCAACTCTATTTTATCATTCTTTCAGCTCTACATATTCACAGCTCAAAGAGTTCTTGGTAAGAAAATTATGAAGACACTTTTCTTCCAATCCAAACTAAATCAACTCAGGGATATAGATGTACAGTGCATTTTATGTTGTGAGCCGCCCTGAGCCTGCTTCGGCGGAGAGGGCGGGATAGAAATAAAAAATTATTATTATTATTATTATTATTATTATTATTATTAAATGTGTTCAAAAGGTCGAAGGGCTTATTTTATTTTATTTTTTTGCATCCTGAAGTAGGCAAGAAGGATGGCTCAGAGCTGGAAGATGTACATTCACTTGACCACTTACTCAGGTAAATTTAGTTACTTCAGTCCTCAAGTATCTGTCAAATCTGTCTTGCCTGTGGAAGGCCCCATCTCAATGACCTACAGAAAGCTGCAGGACATTTGCTTTTAAAGCAAGGGTTTAGATGTGGTGCATACAAGAAGTGTCATATGTACAATATTCTAAACACAACTATTTCATTAGTAAGAATTTCCCCTCATCTTTTAAAACAATTGGACTAATTCATCTGGCAGATTTTCAGATTTCACTTAGAAATAACACAGAAAAAGGATTTTACATGACAGAGTTTTAGAATTGAGGGTATGCACTCATCTGACAGGACTTGCATCCGGAGCCTCTAGTGTTGCATTTGCACCAGGATCATGGTTGGTGCATTCTACCCTTACTTAGCGGCACAATGTGAAAAAATTGGACTGGAAAAAGGATCTCATCTTTTTTTTTTCCTAGCCAAAGAAGTGCATTGGACACAGGTTAATTTTCTTTTGTATAGCTTTTTTGAAATTGGAAATCATCAATCGTTTGTTCTTGGATGGCTCACTTTCACCTCCCGGTAATCTTTTCCTTTGGAGCTTTGGGTTACGATAGCTCTTGCCAAGAAAAAAAAAAGAAAAGGAAAAAGAATGTGCTCTACTGATTTTGCAAGCAGAAGCCATTCCTTCACTTTCGGCTTAACAGGCTGCACTAGCACTGGACCAAATCACAGCACTTACTAATGATGTCAGCAGGATCTTTCTCTGCTGGATGACAGCCGAATTCTCTGGGAGTTTTAAAACAGCCACTTGTGAGTTCATTTTTCCAGTATTTAAATTTCCAGACAAGAGCTCTGTCCAGCTCCATTCCTAATACCATCATCATATACTTTAGAGACTGAAGGTCAGATCAAGGACAGATTCTTATATATCCTCAAAGGAATAAAAGTTGTAATATATGCACAAATACAAACTGCTCCATTAATTTATCTCTAAGTTTATATTTTGTCTCCTTTTTTGTATGTTGAAAAAATTGGTAATAAAAATGTAAAAAAAAATGTTTCTCATTCTAAGTGGGAAGCTGAGGCAATTGGTTCTTACCTTGTGTTTTTCTAATAGCACAATTGTAACTATTCCTGATGTATACCATATTCCAACATTCCCAGGATGTGTGGCAGCAAATCTGAAATAAGAAAGTATTCTGAAAGTGGAGTACATGTCAATGGTCTCCTAAGAAAGGAAAAGAAACAGCAACAGGTTGTTTTGCAGTACTTGGAAATTAAGGCCTGGCAGTAGAAGGAAAGGGGCAAGCAAAGACTAACTTGTTTTTTCTAGTTGTTTTTATAGTCCTCCTGGAAACCTCTCAAGTAGGTGACTAGCATGACTAAGATCTCCAGGGTGCTTTACCAGCAAAACATGATGAGTTGTATTTAGAGAGGAGGAAAATAACAATGGTAGCAATGCTCCATTTAGGTGCTTTTCTGAATCCACTGCATTTAAGCCCATTAAGAGTTGTAACAGTTTATGGACTAAATCACCAGAGGCTCAAGCAGGTCAGCTAAGCTCTATGTGAGGGACTTTACATCCATAAAAATCTACTTGACTTTCTTTTGTTGTTCTGGAAATTTTTCAAATGTGGTCATGTATCAGATCAGAAAAGGCAATAATGTTATAATTTCTAACCATCACCATCAGTTATCAAAGCATTCTACTATTAATGCTGCAGTTATTTTTCAAAGACTGGGGAAAATGTTTAGAACATCTAATCATCTTGGAAGTATCAAACTCTTTTATAGTTTCCTTCATTTGACATAAAAAGCCATTTCTTGAAGCATTTCTGAAAATAACTTGCATGGATATGACCTAATTTTTATTGGAAATCTTCCTCCAAATAGCTCTAAAACATACTTGGAGTGAGATATTGACTTTCTGAGGGCTATTCAGAAATCTTTACAGTGAAGGGAGTATCATGTATGGCTGAATCAATGTGGGAGGCAATTTCTCAAATGTTCTTCATTGCCCAAAATGCTGGGTTCCACAGTTTGTGCTGGAAATACTTTGCAACAGATAAAAATATTTGCCAGGTCAGGAACTCTTAGTTGGTAGTAGCTACAGTGACCCATGGGACCAAGAAACATTTCCTTCACTTCACATCAAGTTCAGCTATCTCAATGATTACACATCTGTGTGGCTATATATCATCATCATATAATCATAATCATGACTACTTAATCCATGATTGACTGAGATAACTATGCCGAACAAAGAAATCCAAACATGCAGCAAAAAAAAAACACCCGGCAAAGAAACTTCAGATAACGGAGAGAAAAATTTGAAGAAACAGAATGCAGTTAACCCTGATCTGCAGTGGATTTGTTGTGAGTGTGATTGATAAAGACATTTTACAGGGTTTGCTCTTGACCAAATGTGCCCCTAGTCTTATTGTAGATGACTTCTCAGGAACAGAAGACGAGTTGGCTGGTGAAGAACATTAAAAACAAACAAACAGAATATTCAGTAAACGATCATAGCAGACTTTTTATGAGAACCAAAAAATTATTCAGTCTTAAAGTCATAGCTGTAGATCTGGTGCAGGTCTTGGGTGTATCCTTCAGGCTTTGGAAAATTGAAAACAACATCCAGATGCGAAAACAAAACAGTGATGATATCCTATACTTAACTTGCTGTCCATATGCTATTTAACATTGTATGAATATGGATCTCAGTTAATGGTGTGTGTATGTGAGGAAACCTCTCATCTTCATTTGCTTTTCATAGGTACATGTTGTTCCAGTTTGGAATGAGTCATGCAAAGGCAGATGCTGGGGTCCCACGGTTGCCTTTTTAGTATAGTCTTGCACAGTGTTTCTGAAGCCTAAAATACCTCATAAGAACACAATCACTATGCATGTGACACTTTTGATTTTCAAAGGCTTTGCAAAACAGCAGTGATTTCACTCCCTTACAGAATGCTACTAGGCAAATTAGTAATCTTTCCATTTCACAAAATAGACTAGATGCAATTTCTCAAAATAGATCAGGAGATTGTTTTGGACGAGACCCAGAGATCCTCATACTTCAAAGTGGATCTGCCAAGAATCTCTGAGCTGTGTTTGGTGTGTAGCTCTGATTTTGCATGCGGTAGCATGCACACATGCCTAGCAATTGCAGTAATCTCCCCACTGCACAAATGGAGATCTCTTTGCTATGTTACTGGAGAGGCTTGTTCTTACTAGATTAGGACACCTATATATATCTGCAAAAAGAACTAAGATAGTTAAAATATAGCTTCCAGTTATGTAGTTCAAATTTCAAGAAGACTAAAAACATTCTACAAGATTGCATTTCCATAAAACAGGCTAAATACTTTTCTACTTGCCAGCCTCCAGGTGGGGCTGGATTACAGTTGTTCTCCTCACTACAGAGATCAGTCCCTCTGGAGGAAATGGTTACTTTGGAAAATGCTCAGTGGCATTATACACTGCTAAGCATCCTTCCCACCCAAACTCCATCTTCCTTGGGCTCCACCCCCTCCCCCCGAATCTCCAAGAATTTCCTAACATGGAGTTGGTAACCCTGCCAACTGCTTCTCGTATTTGAATAATCGATATTTTTTTCAGACCATGACACAGTTTAAGATGTTTGTTTCTATCATCTGACGAACCTGATCATGCAGGGAACAGTCTCACATTTAGAGGAACTCCACATTCAAAGGCAACATCAGGGAAGGGCTTGGCCTCTATGCCCTGTTGTTGGCCCTCCAGAGGAACTGGTTGGCCACTTTATAAAACAGGATGCTGGACTAGATGAACTACTGGTCTGATCCAGCAGGGCTCTTATGATCTCACTCCAGGCCAATAGGAGCTCCTTCATCACTGTTAAGTAGGTGCCAGTTCTGATCACCTGTTAGGGGAATGGGATGGAGGAAGGAAGTTTGTATCAGTGATGTTGCTCTCCAATGCATTTTTTAAAAAATTGCCTGTTCCTTGGAAAGCTTCTTCTTAGACATAATAATGCATTGGTGTTGAGGTAGGGATGTTCATACAGTTGTGAAATAGCAACTGAAGCAGGAAGAAACCCCTCCTGCAAAATGTTTGGCTTAATGAATCCTGGCTGTAACTTAGGCCGTTTTCCCACTTACCTTACCCCGGAGCGACGTCCCTCTTCACCGCGCTGCGTCTGCACGGATTTCGCACAAACTGCTGCGCAGCACCAGGAAGAGCCGCGTAGTCCCGGGGCTTTTGCGTCGCAAATGTAAACCGCCAAAAAGCAGGTTTACATTTGCGACGCAAAAGCCCCGGGACTACGTGGCTCTTCCTGGTGCTGTGCAGCAGTTTGTGCGAAATCCGCGCAGACGTAGCGCGGTGAAGAGGGACGTTGCTCCGGGGTAAGGTAAGTGGGAAAACGGCCTTAGTGTAAAATAAATAAAATGGTCAGCAATGTCACAAAACAGGATGCATGTCCATTGTTTTGGAATTATCTCCTGCTGAATAGACTGTTTCCCCTTCCTTGTAGTTCTACTCTTGTGGTGCACTTACTTGAGACACATTTTCTGAGAGGCAATATGTATGGTTGCTTTAATGGTGTTGGAGTTTGTACTTTTATAGAAAATGACAAAAAATCTTGTACATTTCAAGTCTAAACTGTAACCCTCTGTCACAGCTTGATTGAGCAGCTGTATTGTGATGACAAAACTGGAGATGATCATTGAAAGTCAAGAATGAAGCACCCCACTGTGAAAGAAAGCCATTATTTCTGTTCTGCTGAGCACAAAGTGAGTAAGTACCCTTGAATATTAATAGTAAATACTTGAAAGTAAGTGTTCTTCACAGTACATTCCCTCCCCTTCTGCCTTTTTTGGTGTAAATTTACAATGATGCCTGAAAGAAATAAATCAAACACAACAAAAATTGATCTGAAATCAGACATGAAATGGAGCTTTCCATTCATTTCATAACTGAAGTTTCACATCTTGTTTCTTATTGCTAACTATGATTCAGAAGGCAGTTCATACAGGACTTCAAAAATTTACTTTGGAACTTGAGAGAAGGGAATAGCATATGATTCTCTCACATAGTATATGATTTCCACAGAGTCAACATGTATCAGCATAAAAACAAAAGGAAATTATATATTTGTAGGGATGGACCCAGGAGGGACTACAAAATGTCAATGTTATGTTAAACAAGGCTATAATATCATCACTGTCTTTTTTGAGTCACACGAACATAAAACATAAGACACGGTCCCTGTACTTCCGTCAGGGTGTGCTCCCATCTGTGATTAGCTGATTCACTAATCTACCATTTAAACCCACTAATTCCTGGCCCCAAGGCTTTTTGTTGATTGAGGTCAAGTGATCCAATGCCCAT